>NC_091130.1:101342913-101676484 GCF_040183065.1 Periplaneta americana | reverse complement strand
GTAAACCAGAAAGTTCACTGACATTGCCTGGATATAACACCGGTCGTCTCGTGTAAGGTCGTCCTCTAGCCGACTAAGCACTTCTCGAATAATATTAAAGATAATTGAAAATTAATAATAATAATAATAATAACAATAATTTACTTACTTATGGCTTTTAAGGAACCGCAGGTTCATTGCTGCCCTCACATAAGCCCATAATCGGTCCCTATTCTGAGCAAGATTAATCAAGTCCCTACCATCATATCCACCTCCTTCGAATCCATTTTAATATTATCCTCCCATCTACGTCTCCGTCTCCTCGAAGGTCTTTTTCCCCTCCGACCTCACAACTAAAACTCCATATGCATTTCTGGATTCGCCCATACGTGCTACATGCCCTGCCAATCTCAAATATCAGGATTTAATGTTCCTAAATATGTCAGGTGAAGAATACAATGCGTGTAGTTCTGCGTTGTGAACTTTCTCCATTCTCCTGTAATTTCATCCCTCTTAGTCCCAAATATTTTCCAAAGCACCTTATTTTCAAACACCCTTAATCTCTGTTCCTCTCTCAAAGTAAGAGTCCAAGTTTCACAACCATAAAGAACAACTGATAATATAACTGTTTTATAAATTCTAACTCTCAGCTTTTTGGAGAGCAGCGATGACAAAAGCTTCTCAACCGAATAATAAAAGGTATTTCCCATATTTATTCTGCGTTTAATTTCCTCCCGGGTGTCATTTACATTTGTTACTGTTGCTCCAAGATATTTGAATTTTTCCACCTCTTCTAAGGATAAATTTACGATGTTTATACATGTCGTCGTTCCTGCTATAACTCCTATGTGCAAAATATAAAATGTTTCAGTACGAAGAAAAAACACCTTTATTCGTCCTATGACAGCCGTACATAGGAGACTGTGAATTCTTACATTTTCGAAACAAAGAAATATAATTATATATAGGAGATCTTATTTATTTGCTGTGTCACTATTTAAGTTATTTAATGGAGCAAAAATCTGAAAATCGATAAATATGTCACATAGGAGTTATTGCAGGAACAACGACAATGTATTTCCATTTCGTACAATATTCTGGTCAGGAGACATAATCATATACTTTGTCTTTTCGGGATTTTCTTCCAAACCTATCTCTTTACTTGCTTCTAGTAAAATTCCCGTGTTTTCTCCTAACATGTTCACGTCATCCGCATTAACAAGAAACTGATGTAACCCGTTCAATTCCAAACCCTCTCTGTTATCCTGAACTTTCCTAATGGCATACTCTAGAGCAAAGTTAAGAAGTAAAGGTGATAGTGCATCTCCTTGCTTTATCCCGCAGTGAATTGGAAAAGCAGCAATAATAATAATAATAATAATAATAATAATAATAATAATAATAATAATAATAATAATAATAATAATAATAATAACGAATCGGTAACGTGCATTGTTTTGAGTAATTTTGTTTACGTTTCTAAACTTAGACGTGGGAACATAAAAACCCTCAAACTTCATTAATTCCCATTAACAATAAATTCATATTTTCTTACAAAGAGGTATAAGTTAAAAGCCAGTATTATTACGGCAAGAGATTAGAATCGATGGTCCGATTTCAGTATTCACAAAGGGATTTATTTTATATTCAAAGTCCGTAGGAGATAGTACCCCTACTTTAAAGTTTTAGATTCCTGAGTAATGTAAATTATTAACCTATCTCTGTTGACCTAGTTTCTTACGCCTTGAATAACTGCTATGGAGTTAAAGCCAACTAGGAAAATCAAAGACTGAACATTGCATACTATGTAGAGTAATATGATCACGTACCCTGTACCCAGAGCAAACAAGGATGGAGGATATGTTATTTATTCGTAGTATTGACTTGGTTCGTGAATGCTTCTTGTACTTTCAGGTTGGGAGTGAATTTAATCACTTACTGAAGCTCAATTGAACTATTATTTATGATCATGAGAAATTTGGTTAAATAATTGAACATTTACATTTTTTATTCCTACAAAAATGTGGCGGAAGAATTTATTGCGAGTGTAGATTTTACAATTCAAATCCGAAAACAAATGCTTTTAGAAGTATGGTAGATGAATAAATAGGGCTCCCAGTAAATCAGTTAACATGTCTCAGACAAGAGCACTAGGGTTCGATTTTGAACAGATCCCGAATTATATGTTAAGAACAAGCCAGTTACATAGTATTATCTATAAATTGCTGCTACTCATTATTACGGCGCCATCATCACTATGTCCCTGCGTAATGTATCTAATTTTAAAAAAATGCGAAGTAGGTAATTACTATATATCATAGATTATATTTATGACATATCTACTTTATATGTGCATATCTGAAACGATCACGATAACTAAATTTATATAAACAAGTAAGCAGTATCAATTATTGAAATCTGTCATTTAAAGCTCTCATCAACTACAAAAATTACTAAGGGCTAATAAGATCACACTTCACTTACTTTCTCATGGTTTTTAAGGAACCCGAAGGTTCATTGCCGCCCTTACATAAGCCCGCCATCTGTACACCAATCCTGAGCAAGATTAGGCTAATTCAGTCGCTACTATCATATCCCACTTCCCTCAAATCTATTTTAATATTACCCCCCACCTACGTCTCGGCCTCCTCAAAGGTCTTTTTCCCTCCGGCCTCCCAACTAGCATTCTATATGCATTTCTGAATTCCAGTTTTTTATATTTTCTATCTTCCTCTTAGTCTCCGATTATGATCCATATATCTTACTGTCATCTATCATCTGATTTCTCCTACCTCGAACTCTTCTCTCGTTCACCTCTCCATCTAGTTCATCCTTCAGTAGGCAGTTCCTTCTCGACCAGTGACCCAGCAAATTCCTTTTTCTCTTCCTGATCAGTTTCAGCATCATTCTTTCTTCATCCTCTCTTTCCAACACAGCTTCGTTTCTTATTCTGTCTATCCATTTCACACGCTTCATTCTTCTCCATATCCACATTTCAAATGCTTTTAGTCGCTTCTCTTTACTTCGTCGTAATGTCCATGTTTCTGCCCTCCACACAAAGAACTAGTCTCTTTCTTAGTTCTTTTTCCAGAGGTCCATAGCAGATGCTCCTTTTTCTATTAAAAACTTCCTTTTCTACTGATTTAAATCATAACGCTTGTAATAAATTGTTTCTACAAGCGTCCTGTCTATATGTTACAAAGTGGCTCAATTCCAAAACAAAATTGAGATTAAGTGATCAAAAACATTGTGTGTCCAAATATGTGGATCAAATCCGCTCCCCCAATCAATACCGCCATCAGCAATTATAGGGATTTTGTAAAGCTCCAGCCATCGTTTTCCAAAGTTAACTTTTCGGGAGTGTCAATATTTGAGAATTTAGTGAGATACTTTCGTAACTGTGGTTGGTTTACTTTATTAAGGATTATGTCGGCTGGCAGAAACGCCCTACATAAATCTGCATAATAAATTGAAAATTTTGAAATCCTACAGCTTAAGAGCTTGGAACTGGAACATCAATAGAGACTATTTGTTCGTGAGGCGGGAAGCTGCAGCGATGTTTTTGTTGCCACGTAGGTGTTGTGTGACGTTAGAACGCTTTACTGTCTTTACGACTTTCACATATAGTTGTAATATAAGTTTTTATATCAGCTAAAAATATTATTGAATTACACAAGTAGTCGTGATTTTTACTTTAGACATTTGTACAATGCACTTCGGAACAAAGTAAGCCTCCCTATGTTCGCCACCTTTACATACAAACGGCTTTTAAGGAACCCGCAGGTTCATTGGCGTCCTCACATAAGCCCGCCATCGGCCCCTATCCTGTGCAAGATTATTCCAGTCTCTACCATCATATCCCACCTCCCTCAAATCCATTATAATATTATCCTCCCAGCTACGTCTCGGCCTCCCCAAAGATCTTTTTCCCTCCGCCCTCCCATCTTTGCTGTGGTCGTGCCAGAGAATAAGTCCCATTCCGAGGCTTGTTTTAAGGTCTCGTAACAAGCTGTTTTTTTACGGTCATAGGTTGATAGCCCTTCGCCCAACCCCCAAGCTGGAGGACCACCCCTTATCAGCTGTCCACGACTGCTTATTCAATATATGTTCACCACCTTAAGCAAATTTATTTCTAATGAAGAAGTCATATTTCTTAAGTATAAATAATTGCGTTGCAATATTCACATTAAAGAGCATCTTGAATACAAATTTCGTAAAGAATATGATACTGCTTCTTGTACAAAAACAAAAGAGACAAGGAGATGCACTGGCGAAGTTAGAACGTATGTGTTCCCTAAGTTCGTCACTTGTGTATCTATTGTAAATTGAAATATTAGGCCCATTGCAATATAATCTGAGTACATATGTGATATATTTTAATAGAGAAAAAATGATCACAATAGAAATTAAACAAAGTTTTAACATTAATAAATTATCATAAGATTGATAATTTTAGTAAATTATTTTACCTATAAAATATCTAAAATATCTCTCATTTAAATACTGAAATAAAAATGCAATAAGTTATTTAAACTGTCAACTGTTTAAAACGATCTCAGAAAAGCAGTAACGAATGATTCCAAGTTCGACATGGAAGCAGCTGCGGTGGCGAAGTTAAGAACAGTTCCAACATTTGTAATAATCTTATATATAAAAGTCAATGTGTGTGTGCGTGCGTGCGTGCGTGTATGTATGTAACCTATACAAATCTTCACGCTTTGACCGATATTTGCCAAAGTTTGCATATTTACATAATCTTTATAACCAGGAGAAGTATATACTCTAGGCTACATTAAAATCGGACAAATTGACGTTAAATTAATTAAAAATATAAAAAAAAGAAAAATAAATACGATCAAACATGCATGTATAATATTAAAATGCAATCTTCTATAGTCAATTGTTCATTATTATTGTCTGTTCTATTCAACATCGACTTTCACGAGGCCGTGGAAGAAAGAGCACGAAAGCATTGTTGATACATCATGAAGGCCAAAATTTAGACAATTCATGCAATAAGTAGTCTATCTTTCCGCAGTATGAGTTTCTCGATACAGTTGTAGATAGTGAGCAGGCTGTATTTTATCCAACTAAATTCTTGAATTCTTTGAAACCACATAATTTAATACTTAATTTTGAATTACCAATAGTACCGGAACAATTGCGAAATATTGACATATCAAAATTATGCAATGGAACAAGAATTGGTGTGAGAAAAAAAGGTAATGTAAGTGACAATATTAACTGGTAAAGCAAAAGGAGAAGATGTTCTATCTCCCGTATTCCTATGAAACCTACTAATTTGCCTTTCGATTTTAAGCAACTGCAATTTTATTTCACAGTAGCATTTGTAATGGCCATATTAAAATAAAGCTTAGAGACAGTCGCTCAAAGTTGCAATATTAACTTAGAAACTTCGTGTTTTTCACATTCCCAACTCTGCAGCTTGGTCTCGAGTGGACACACCTAAACATATTTTACATACACATATTAATGCAAAGGAGGGGAAAACAAAACATTTTACACATATGAGAAAAAAATTGAATGATAGCTTATTTTTGTTATGTTGCTAATGTTAGTATGTGAATGTACGTAAGCCCAGTGAAAATAACATTGTATTAATTCTAAATTATACGTCTCTCAAAATATTGTTGTTCATGTCAGAAAATGTGTTACTGCGAGATTCTATCTGTATAATCATGTTGCCAATCAGTTAAACATTCTGGAAAAGAACAATGCCTTAATTTCTAAAATATACGTATTCCACAATATTATTATTTGTGTTAAAAAGTGACTTATTGCGAATTTATTTTTGTATCTTTATTTTGTATATAAAATAAGATGTAATAAAATTAATATGTTCTTAATTTCTGAGATACAATTTCTTAAGTCATGTTTAAAAAAAACTGGGTACGATATAAACTGGCGTACAGCGGTCAAGGGGTAAAAAAATATTCGAATATAAATTATACCTGGTAAGGTTTATCTTGTCTCAGTAGCAATAAAACCAAGTCCCTTCAAATGAGGGTGTAAATTATAGGAGGGTTGTAAATTTTCAGTATTCCTTTCAAAACCTTGTTATTGTACAGGCTACCGGAACTCAGTTTCTTGAAAGACAAGCTCAGTGACGGAACTACACAGTACAAAGAGAGATATTTTGTAATTTTATTTTGCGCTACAGAATATATCAACTGGTCCCTTCCGCCACTGGATGGATGGACGGCATCGCTCCACTCCCCCACCACCATAACAATACAGACGAAGTAAGACATATCTCCTTTCTTTCTCTTTTCACAGTGAGACAAGGTACACCACACAGACTCTAAATTACATGACGTACATATTGATTCTTTGGTAGGACCGATAGAGAGATACATTTTTGCTGACGATAACACCCCAATGTGTTAAGACTGTTAACAATGGAATTCCCTGTTTATCGTCAGCTCTCTCTGAAGCTCAAATGAAAGCACACATAGTCATGAAATTACGTGAAATGTGTGTCAGGACAGCTTCACATCATGTACAGATCTTATATCAGTTTATCTTTGCCTCTGTATAGCGTCACATTTGCGGTGGGGAGGAAAAGAGATGGCAGAAAAGTTGTAATGCTTTTTAATACTCTAACGCTCACGAATAATATAAGACACTTGAAATTTAACAGTCATTGACCACCAGAGATGAAATGTAAGATCTGTAGAACATTGGGTCAACGCTATGTGAGTGCATAGGGACCAAGGAGTGTTTTTGTTTTGCTGAACATCAAGACAATGCTGACTCATTTAAAGTTCGTGTGACTGTAGCCTGTATATATTTTCATTGGTTTTAATTTGTTTATAGTTCGATTTTTCTATTTTATTTCTGGTGATGTAGAAGAGATGGTCTAATGGCCTTAACTACACCAGATTAAATAAATAAACAAAAATAAAAAAATATATAATTAAAATAAAAAAACAGTTAAACGCAAGGCTCATGATGCAATGTTTTGTTCTCGGTGCCTGATCTACAGCTGTTTTAAATTGAATTAACCCTGGTAGGCATTAATTATTTCATGTAAGTGACGCTATGTAAAGATTCATCTTCATGAACGAGGTTGTCTATAGCTCAGTTTCCGAGATTTCTGAGAAGTCTAACAACCAGTTTAATTAAAAATAGAAGTAAAAATGAAAACCCGGGCAATACCGGGTGTTCCCAGCTAGTAATGTAATAAAGTAGGACATTACTGCAGTAATTATAATTCTAAAAATACTGCCAGAAAGTACACAAAATAGGCTTTAAAATGATACATTACATTATGTAAATGTATTTCTTATTCCGTTTGATGAAACGGATACTTACGGAGCATATCTTACACCTGCAACCACAGTTAAGACAATATGGCGACTACCTTATAACAAAAGATATTGGTAATGCACCTTGCACATTCAACGAAGTTCTATCTTATCATACAGCAAGTTACTGGTGCCAACATTTGGTAAAATATCGTATATTAACGAAAATGACGAGTGGCGAACTCTGGAGACCTGGCGAACTTAGAGATACCTACTTTATATATAACTGTAAACATCACCACTTCACATGATAATTTTTGCCTAACAATGACAATTATATTGAAGCTACTAGATAAATATTTTACTTAGTTACAGTATGTACTCTTATGTACTCTTATGTAATGGATTTAGCATTCTAACTAAAAAAAATGTCCATGGCAGCGGATGTTGATATTGATGTTCGGTATTATAGTACCTTACAAAGGTGAGGTATACAATTAATGCCTAAAAAATCTTATTATGTGTTATTTTCTACGTTCTAGTGATGTGTCAACTGAGAACGACAAGGTTTATTGTCAAGAATTATTATTTTAAAAAACAGTTTTATGTGCTTATATGTAATATTTGGAACAATGTATGTACACAACATTTTACAAGATCTACTTTATGTGAAATAAAAAAACCTGCGGAGACTGAGTGGTCAGTTCTTCAGTCTGTTTCCCGGGCGGTATGGGTTCGAGTCCCGGTAAGGTTCAGAATTTTTCATTGAGAAATCCATAGTGACATTTGTGGCAAACAAGGTCGACTTGTATTTTTCTCGGGGTTTTTTCCGTTTCCCAATATTAGGCATTTACATCATTCTGCCAACATCTCTCCATTTCGTCATCATTCCATAGCATTCCCCGAACGCGGCTGACGACGCACGGAAAGGGCTGGTCTTGGGTTGCCTGCTCGACACCTGGGTACGCAGCGAACTTTAGTGTAGTCAGCCGGTGTGGGTTTGGAAATGCGCCTAGCTTGAGGGTTAGCGCGATATATGTTGAAAGGTCGCAGCCCTTTCGAAATTCCATTCCACGTTAAAAAAAATATGTATTGAGATAAATTACACATAAAACTTGAGATTTAATTAAGAATTATTAGTATTGCAATGCAGACAAATCTACGGTACAGTTGAAGTTTTGAGAAATCTGCATTTTAAAGCTTTATGTTACTGTGCCAAATTAAGGAATCGTTTAAATTATATACGTCGAATTATCTTAGTGATACTTTATATATACTATAAGTTTCACATTAGAGTGTGTTAATTGGATTTTTCGTAACAACATAGAGTTTCAAAATTCAGTTTTCTGAAACTTTAAATTTTGCATTGTTTCCCTGTTGAACAGGCCCGTAGAAATTATATATTTATCCATTATTCCTTGCTTTAACAATAATTGTTTTGTATAGTTTGTTTAGTCAACAGTCCGAAGACAGGTCTGAACCTCACAAGTGATACCAAGAAGGCACCACTTATGAGGCAACTAGGCCAGGAGATAATGGGGTAATATAGCGAGTTACTTTTCTCCACAATAATTGCAACTACTATTATGTATTAAGGGTTTCATGAACTAAAAAGGAAACTCAGACAGGTATAACAAAATTATAGTGATATTCTTCATTTAACGCACTATTAAATTATGAAAATTAACCAGGAATAATAGGATCATAGGTATATGTAACATTATTTGTTTTAAGTTTTTTTTTTAAGTACAAAGATTTGTCAGACATGTCAAGACCATAATAATTGGAGTCCAAATTTTTGTACACTCTAGAAATTATAGATATTCCTTAGAGATGTTAAGATATTAATTAATATAACTTTATTGTAAGTTAAGTGTAGTTAATTAGCTAAGAATTTCTTATAATACAAAGTAACTTTTAGATGATGAGATTTTACTTGTAAAAATAGGTTAACTTTTAGTTACTCAGTGATGATGAATTTATAATGATAACTATAATTGTGATAATTCTTTAGTAATAATCTTGTAATATGTGTGACATGTAACTTTTTGCTATCGCTCTTTTATACTAAAATCTCTACTTACAAAATTAACGAGAATAAAACTGAGAGTATAGTCTCCTTCCAGCTCGCATTCAATAAGCACACACACACCAACCGATCAGCTATGACCTTGAATTTCACTTTATAATCCCAAGCTGGACTAGAACTCAAAATCACCTCATATATTAACGTATCACTGAGTCGTAATCTACAACTCCTAGGCACCAGGGCATTTATATAATTTCTTCCACATAACAATCGTCAAAAGTTGACGATGCATCAACTATTCTGTACTACTCTTCAATAAAAGATGAATTTTAAATTATAATTGAATTACATATGCTCATCCATACCATTTGATGAAACTATATGTTTAATTTAACATATATACAGAATTTCAACCATCAAATACTTCGATGTCTACCTATA
This sequence comes from Periplaneta americana, assembly GCF_040183065.1. NCBI lineage: Eukaryota > Metazoa > Arthropoda > Insecta > Blattodea > Blattidae > Periplaneta > Periplaneta americana. The sequence continues at coordinate 101,666,767 of NC_091130.1, read as the reverse complement.
ATGCCATTTGAAATACATATAAAATATTCATAAGAAGTCCACTCTTCAATTTTGAAAACCTTGAGGGTAGTTCCACAGTTCTATCAGAACATAACCATGTACGCCTAAATTACACATCTATTTTAATACAGACGTTGCTCAATTTAACTCTTCTGTTATAGATAATATTTAACATCGGTTATAATTCTAAATAGCGTATATAAACAACAATAACACGTATTACACATCTCACACATGGTACATTAAAATTGCAAATGAGCTTTTACTTGCACTAATAAACAAGATTAATTATAGACAAATTTCAATAATTACAAAACGTAAGTGAAAGCTCGTAACATAATTTGTAAATATTTTTACTCTCATATATTTTATCTTGTATTTTAACCTTAACTACTCATTCTTGTTTTGTTGTCTCATGGATATTTGATATTTGATGTTCACTATGCTTACATACATCGATATAATTGAGATTGACATATTGGTTAATTATAATAAATGTATCTGATGATGTCGCATGTGCGATGAAAACGTTCATACATATGTAACATAAAGGAATCACTCCTTAAATATTATAAGATAAGTCATTGACTGAAAAATAATAAACTTATTCAATTGAACTCATTACGACTTATCTGAAAAATCCTTAAAATTAATTGCAAAAAATGAGAGTATAAAGATTATTTAATGACTGTTTAATTTTCCAAGGTTTATTTATCCGAGTTGATTGATTATAATTTTCATTTAATATCCCGTTAAACTGCTAGGATTACTAAGGAGCGATTTCATCAACATGTTACTAATCCACAATTATCTAATTGTAATTTAACTTAAATGCGGAAGGTAAATCGTATTTAATTCATTTGCATTTCACCAAACTAATGCGGATTTAAAATAAAGCCAATTAATTTAATTCCCATTTAATTCATCAAGGCTTTCGGAATTATAGTAATATCGTACATTGTAATGACAATAATAAATAAAATTGTAACTATTCTTTTAAATCTATGAAGGTATAAAGTCTGCTTAGAAATAATACGTGATAATTATAATTCTCTATTAATGCTATTAATTTTATTCAGGGACGGTAACATGACAACTGTAGTAGTAATTCTTTATCATTTCTTTGGAAGTTCATGTCTACAGATCACGGAGAGAGAATTTGATGAAACTGTAAATTAAATCATTTGTTAAAACTTTAATGTTATTTAGAAACTGCAACTTTAGAACGTAAACATATTTTAACTTCCCTTTTATGATATGAAGACTTCAGCAAAAACTTTCAGTTGTTCCATTTAATGTATGTATATATGTATTTATTAACACTACAATTGGGTATACACCTGGTGGCAGTGATATATAATATAAAATAATAGCATTACAATAATTATATTAATGAAATTTACAATAATTACAGCAATAAAAATAAAATAAACGTAAATTTAATTCTAACTATAATTAAATAGATGCAATAAACCTAGGATTATAAATAAAAACTATGCTACAATAAGCAAAAGTAAACATAACTTATAAGTACTTTATTAAACCCAGCTACTAACAACTTAAGTAATTACATATCACCGTAATTAATTACATATCATCTTAATTAATTACATATCAACTTAATTACACTGCACCTACGTACAATTACATTTTCAGTCTAATCTTCTCAACCTTTCCTTAAATGTATTGATTTTAAGAGCAGCAGGTAAGCTGTTCCAATCTAAATTCTTTATTTGACAGCTTTCATAATCTATAGAAACCATTTCTAGATAATGAGTAGATCATAACGAAGTTAATTTTTATCCGCCTATATCACCGTGAAAAAGTGGGGCCGGGTTCAAATCCCGGTTCGGATACGTTATCTTGTTGAGTTTTTTTTTTTTTTTCGGGATCTTCTTTCAACCAATTGAGACTAAATGCTGGGTGACTTTCGACGCTGGACTTTGGTCTCATTTCGCTGACTTTATCACCTTCACTCGGACGCTAAATAATCATCGTGCTTGATAAAGCGTCTTAAAATAGTACAAAAATTATAGGCCTATCTGAACTGAGCTATGCCTGATCCAAAGTTAATAGTAAGCTCGATGTTTTTGACATCAGACATACTTCATGTGTTACTCAATTCTGGTAGGAAAGTCAGCTTTTCCCTAAGGCTCCTTCATATATAACACTCGTAGTATACGGTCACCTCTCACCAGTGTGATATCACGGCCTATCGTTTACCTCCCATCTTTCAAAATAATGGAGTGATCCCAAAGCGTCCCGTTACGTAGCGAATTCAACTTCCTCTTTAGGAACCTCCTTCCATATCTTCCACTCTTGCAACCAACCACCCTTTAGCTACTATAAGATGATCATCAATCAGCTTTTGACACAAAATGGCCACGATTACAGAACTATTTTAGACAGCGGGGGGGTAAAATGATGCTCGAAAGGTGGTCGGGGATGTTTGTTAGCGTGGACTGGGGTCTGAAACGAGTTTTTCGGTTATAGGTAAGGTATATAACTGACAAGACTGGCTCTTTCTAAGGGTTAGAGGGGTTACTGTTGTCGACGAGACACCCACGCCTATAATCACATGTTGAGTTCTCATACTGCCTAATCCCAAAATCATTTATGAACTTGAGCTCATTTCCTCTCTCTGCGAAACAGACGAGTCAGTTGTTGTTTGTCAGGCTGATTTCGTGATTAGGCATATACAGTACCATTTATTACCACGTCACCGATATATGTGATGTTAAGTACTGCCTATCAGAGTGGATATTCATACAAAGAGCGATACTGTGTAAACTTTTACATTTAACGGAAGTAACGAAATAAGAATAAGGAAAATGGGAAATGCCTGTAATTATTCGGTTGAGAAGCTTTTGTCATCTAGTCTGCTGTCAAAAATTCTTAAAGTTAGAATTTATAAAATAGTTATACTACCGGTTGTTCTGTATGGTTGTGAAACTTGGACTCTCAATTTGAGAGAGGAACAGAGATTAAGGGTGTTTGAGAATAAGGTTCTTAAGAAAATATTTGGGGCTAAGAGGGATGAAGTTGTAGGAGAGTGGAGAATGGAGAAAGTTACACAACGCAAAACAGTACGCATTGCATTCTTTACCTGACATAATTAGGAACATTGGGGAATAGAGAATGGGAACAAAAGACTGGATTGTTCCTCTTGAAGGCGAGAAAGATTAGAACTGCAGTTGTTGAAGTGTGTGATGCGAACTGAGGAAGGGATAATAGGCTAGTACCCACCCAACTGTACACTTTTAGGTCTTTTAGGTAAGGATATATTATATAATGTGCTTTATTGTGCCATTTCCATTTCAATATGTGTGTTCTTTTAGAGAGTAGTTGGATGTAATCATAGGTGGGGGGGGGGGAACCTACAAAGGAGGACTTGTTTCGGGTAGAAAGCACGTACGGTCAGAAGACCCGTGCATTGGATTTTAGACAAAATTATGATAATATAAAATTTGTATTTATAATATTACTCAATAAATCCATCTATCTATCTAATTAGGAACATTATATCCAGACGTTTGAGAAGGGCAGGGCATGTAGCACGTACGGGCGAATCCAGAAATGCATATAGAGTGTTAGTTGGGAGACCAGAGGGAAAAATACTTTTGGGGAGGCCGAGACATAGATGGGAGGATAATATTACAATTGATTTGAGGGAGGTGGGATATGATGGTACGGACTGGATTAATCTTTCTCAGGATAGGAACCAATGGTGGGCTTATGTGAGGGCGGCAATGAACCTCCGGGTTCCTTAAAAGCCATAAGAAAGTAATTAAGTAACGAAATAAGAGTATACTTTAAAAGAATGCATAGACTATAATAATGATTAAGAATAAGCCTAGTCATTAATGATTGCAAAAATAGTATAGGCCTATTAGTTAATAGTTCAGATGAATGTGGAAATTATTCACCTTCTCACAACTTCCAGAACTGTTCTCAGTTTGTAAAAGTACGTACTGCATCATTCTGAGAGTAAAAAGTGCCCGAAGAGCTGAAGCCATGAGAGTCAGTTTAACTCCTGCAACTTTAAAAGTTACATGCGCGGTTATATTGCTGTTTTAATATACTTCACAAAAATGTAACATACTTTTTAGAGAACCCTAAATGTTGTTTCTTAAAGCTGGACAAGCGTGTTAAAAATAATTACTATTATACTGTACCGTGCGAAAAGTACTTTTAGCACTAGTGTGAAAAATAATTTTACCACTGATTTTCAACTATTTTCGCCAATTGCCAATGGCTTTCCATCAGTTGTCATTCGGTAGCATCACAACTCATCAGTGAAGTGAGTTCAAATAATAGCAGATCTAAAAATGAGATAATATTTTTGGTAATGAAACAACTAAGAATTAAGTTTGAAATGCGGACCTCATCTGCAATCGATTGCTCGATCAACGCTGACTTTCCATGTGGTAAAGTTTTACTATTGCACAAGATGCCTTTCTTGGAAATAACGAAATCACGTTTTTTTGCACGCTCCTATGATTTTCATTTAACTACACTTGGCATCGGAAAGATTTTTTTTAGTTGGTTATTTAACGACCCTGTATCAACTTCCAGATTATTTAGCGTCGATGAGATTGATGATAGCGAGATGGTATTTGGCGAGATGAGGCCGAGGATTTGCCATAGATTATCTGGAATTCACCTTACGGTTGGGGAAAACCTCGGAAAAAAGCCAACCAGGTAATGAGTCCAAGCGGCGATCGAACCCGCGCCCGCGCCCGAGCGCAACTTCAGACCGGCAGGCAAGCGCCTTAACCGACTGAGCCACGCCGGTGGCTGAAACATAAAGGGTCCATTTTCTTGGGCATTGCTACTGTGATACACCGTGCATTCTGATTATAAAATCACTCACTACTGGTCTGTCACGGCTGTCGGTGTGACTCCTGACTAACATGACGTCATTCAAATTCGTTATCAGAGATCGGAAACAACCCTTTGTAGTGCTAACAACTGTTTCACCTTCCTCCAAAATACAAGTGGAAAATAATATTTGCCACAGCAGAATAAATACTATTAACAGCAGCAATAATAATAATAATAATAATAATAATAATAATAATAATAATAATAATAATAATAATAATAATAATATACTATGAGCTTGAGCTTGACGGAGGATTTGAATTTGACAGTCTTTTTAGGATCCGGGCTTCGGCCAGCGATCCACCGACAGAAAATCAATGGCATTTTTTAATCATTGTGTAAATATTCCAAAAAGCCTTCAAGAGCAAATATTTTTTTTTATATTTAGTAGGTTATTTTACGACGCTTTATGAACATCTTAGGTTGTTTAGCGTCTGAATGAGATGAAGGTGATAATGCCGGTGAAATGAGTCCGGAGTCCAGCACTGATAGTTACCCAGCTTTTGCTCATATTGGGTTGAGAGAAAACCCCGGAAAAAACCTCAACCGGGTAACATGCTCCGATCGGGAATCGAACCCGGACCACCTGGTTTCGCGGCCAGACTCGCTAATCGTTACTCCACAGATGTGGACAGCAAATATTTGTTATCAAGAATGAAAATTAAAAACATTGTAACCAAGTTCAAATTCTGGTGATGACGGAATCCAGTTTGTGGTGAACAAAGTCAAGGTATACTTGAGGAGTTTTCCGGGGTTCCCCCGTATCCCTCCATCATTCTACTGTCACGCTCCATTTCAGTACTCATCATCATGATTTCAACAATATCAACTAAAATCATGCAGTTGTGTGATTGGCATTCAAATGGCATCAGTTTGAATGGATGTAGTATAGTACTTGGGGATGAAAGGCCACCCTCGAGCGTCTTCACCGGATCTTGATCCAACGTGGCTGAATCGACAGATGACTACATACAGTCGAATCACAATATCTGCAAGAAATCGGCCATTCAGATTCAAGCATTCCACATAAGAAAGTGACAAAACAAAACAAACCTCGGCTTGCTGAAATAGTCTTTGATCCCTTTCCCCATATGAAGGAAGAAAGGTCTTCAAAACAAGAAATCCTCCGATATTAGCTCCTATAGATAATTGCAACATTTTTTAAGTCAGAAATGTATCCTCGACATATCCTTCTATCACAGTATTTCAATCCGGTAATATTTAATTAAAATCGTTATCCTATATAGGTTTTAATTTCACTGTGTTTTGCGACATGAACTTGCATTCGAAGTTCAGCTCAACGTTTTTCACAACGAGGGTGCTAAACTCAAATTGAGATTCTGTCTATGATATATGCATTCAGATGTTTTCCTAAGAGACAGAATACTGCGAAGTACCATTTCGTGTTCTGCGTGCATTCTCTCACCCATCGTCTTTGTTCTCGAATAGAGCAAGAACAGTGTGATGTTATGATTTGATGGAATAGAAATCTGAACGTTTGTTCGTGTTTTTATGTGTCAATTGTTTTCAATGTTAAAGGATGACATACGCAAGCCTGCAAAATGCATTTCAAGATTAAGAACAATATTTAGTGCTGTATTTTCAATTGCTATATCTGATGTTCCTAGTAAATAATCTTTTAATTTAAATCTCTAATACTATGATTACTACTGATTGAGGTTCTGGCGAATATGTACATCTATTATTAATCGGTACTTCTCACTTGATATGTTTCAAAGGCAGAACAATTGAAGATCTCCCCGGAAAAGGGATGTAACATAAATTTAATGAAATATGTGACTTAGGTGGAAAAAGTAATTTGAAGCATTCCTTTGTAACAATAAATTACTGCATTCAACAGCTGAATAAGATTGTATCCTTGATTAATCATGTGGTTCTGCTAGAAAATATAGACCAAATGAAATATACCCCTGAAATTATTTTTCTTTCTCTTGAAACATGAATTATACTTTTGTTGATAACATCCTTATTTCGTGTAGGTCTTCAATTGTTCGTATACATCTGAAGTCTGATTAGTGTAATATGGTATTGGTCAAGGATGTATGCAATGGATGGGAAAAGGAACTGGTCACCCTACCCCATTATTTCCTTACTTGGTTAATTTATGAGTGATGCCTTATTAGTGTCATTTATGAGGTTTAAACCTGTCTTCGAATAGTAGACTAATAACACAATACTATGATCTGACTTGTAAAAAATTTTAAGTACATCAAAATATAAAATAACTCGTTTATTCAAATATGTAATATGTTAGAATTTTGCAAATTAACAAGAGATTTGTGAAAACTTTAGAACTTTCTCTCCTTTAGACGACCTCATTTTCAATCGAAAGAATGGAAACAAAAATATGTTAGACATTTCCATTCTTAATGGTATGACATAATAAGCTAGTTAACAGCTCTATTTCATTATTTTTCTGAATTCGATATCAACCTGTGAATCAACTGGAATCATGAAGTAATATCTGAGTATCTGACTAAAAGGTGGATAAAGAATTCATTCAAATCCATTTATATTCAGAGAGACAATATTTTTTAGATAAATGTATAACTCTCTCATAGAAGACTAGACACATAGAAGATAGGTCACTTGAATTAATATTATCCATTGGAAAGTAATAACTTCATTTCCATGGGACATTGTAAGAGAACTTCGGAGTAATGAACGAAGATCTGAATTTCAATTTAAATACATTTTTAAACTACTGTCTATAACGAATTTACAAACAGAACCCCTTTTTCGCCTCATTGCATTAAATAGAATTCATCAAAATAAACAAAAAATAAATTGTACCTTCAATATGGTTATAGATAGTTAAACAGGGTATAAAAACATTAAACATTTTCAATTATGGCGTAAGTTGTGAAACATGAAATGAGAGCATTACTTATCTTTAATGAAGTTATAAAATTTGAAACAAGATATAAGAATATTACATCTAATCTTTAAGATCGTTGTAAATTGTGAAACAAGATATAAGAACATTACATCTAATTTGTAATATAGTTGTAGATAGTGAAACAAGATATAAGAACGTTACATCAAATCTTTAATATCGTTGTAAATTGTGAAACAAGTTATAAGAACGTGAAACAAGATATAAGAACATTACATTACATTTAATTATGTATAAAAATTGAAAAATTGTAAATTTAAATTTATATACTATAATTGCACAATAGACATAAGACAAATTCTATTGTATAATTATTAATTTCAATTCAGGAATCCGCCTCTGAGCACGAGTTCTACTCTTTCAGGGGCGAGCTAAAGTATATATTATATTTTATGTTACAATTATTAGCAAAATAATAAATAAATAAATAAATAAATAAATAAATAAATAAATTACATCTAATGTTCAATATCGTTGTAAATTGTGAAAAAAAAAATGTTATGTTTTATTTAACGACACTCTAATCTGCAGAGGTCATATCAGCGTCGCCGGATGTGCCGGAATTTTGTCCCGCAGGAGTTCTTTTACATACCAGTAAATCTACTGACATGAGCCTGTCGCATTTAAGCACACTTAAATGCCATCGACCTGACCCGGGATCGAACCCGCAACCTTGGGCATAGAAGGCCAGCGCTATAACAACTCGACAACCAGGTCGACTGTGAAATAAAATATCAGAACATTACTTATCTTTAATAACGTTGTAAATTTTAAAACGAATTAGGTATCTTTAATATCGAAAAGGAGGAAAGGAACTGGCCACCCTATTCAATTGTCTCTTGACTTAGTTGCCTCATTAGTAATTTGAAAGACATATTTGGTCCGATGAGTATAATATTACAAAATTTAAATATCTATATTTATTTATTTCCGTCAAATTATGAATAAATCTTTGTTTCACCACTGCCTAAGACAAAAAAAATCTCGTCGATTTCTTTCCTGCAACTCTAAGGATGTGTTATGGAAGGAAGAACACTCAGGGTCCCCTATCATCTTTCAGGCTGTGTGGTACCGTACCCACTTTGCATATATTTTTCTTTTGTTGAGATTTTCCGTCAAAAACGATATGCACTCGACGTAGAAAAACTGTGGTAATGTATGAAATACTGCGTGTGTGCTCAAGGATTGATTTGACTCACTCCATATATCACTGATCTGTTGCATTTACTCGTGCTCCAATTCGACGGGCGTCTTTTGTTTCCTCCTTACAGCCTTTGAAGTCATTCAACCATCGGGTGTTTCGTATGATGTATCAAAAGCTTCCAAACGCTCCACAGGCTGCTCTTGACATTCATTTGTGTTTCTTCAGTAAAGACTAAGACATTTTACTAAGTTTTTCTCGTCTGTACGACAAAGTGGCGTCTTAGGTTTCCTGTTACACAGCCAGGGTGAAACAAAATGTGTTGCGTATAATTTTCGTAAATAGTGACATGAACATGAAAGAAGCCACTCGTAAGAATGGATTTATGAAATTCACGTCATTTTCCTTTTTATATGTTACCATCAGTGTATGAAATTCAGCCATTAGCCTATATAGAATATCTAGGCATCAAATTAATGTAGTAGCAGTGTATAAAATTCTTCAGATTTAAAATAAATTTTAGACTTTTATTAAAATATACTCCATATGCTGTCTTGGAATTATATATGTTCTGTTCATAATGTCTAATGCATTATGGATAGAATATAAGACACCTATTTTTTTAAAGAACTTTGATATATTATAAGCATTAAAATAATGTTTAATAAACATTATTTTAAGTGGTTCTTACATTTTGCAAATCGTCGTCGTCGCCATCATCATCATCATCATCATCATGAACTATTCTGGATTAGGTCCACTAGTTCACATTCAGCTACTGCTCTTGAAGATGCTGTTGGACATTCAATCTATTCCTTGGTTTACTCTAAATCTCTTCGTCCTACTGGTATGAGACAGCTTGTTTGTGGATCATTTCTGCTGTCAATATATTTACATTGTCTTCCCAGTTCTGCTGGTGTAATTTTGTTTGTTGTATTCTGAACTTCGAGAATTACTTGAATATCTGTTTTCTTCTATTTACCTATCTAGTAAAGCCCAGTAAACGTCTTTTGTGAAGCTTACAGTTTTTTGTAACTCTTTTATTTATGCCCCAAATTCCGTTTCCGTGCATTGGTTTAGTAGTCCAATCATATCTCACCTCCCTGAAACCCATTTAATAATATCCTCCCATCTACATCTCGGTCCCCCCAAAGGTTTTTTTTTCCTCCGGCCTCCCAACTAACATTCTATATGAATTTCTGGATTCGCCCATACGTGCTACGTGCTCTGCCCATCTCAAACGTCTGGACTTAATGTTCCTAATTGTGTCAGGTGAAGAATACAACGCGTGCACTTCTGCGTTGTGTAAATTCCTCTATTTTCCTGTAACTTATTTTTTATTACTTAAGGGTAGATTGTACTTCCATATCTTACAATGTTCAATTCCTCAATTTTTGGTGCACATTTCTCAGGAGTTATAAAAGTGACAAACGTAGAAAAATAGGGCATACGTAACATACCTTTATGTATACAACGGGTTAAATAAATTTAAAATTCCAGGAGCGGTTGGCAAAAAGAAATGTTTTTCATTGATAACTTGTAAATTTTAAATCCTCTATGGGGACATTGTACCGGTCTGCCAGAAACCAAATGATGTTGAATCAATCCGGTTGAGGATTAAATACATACATACATACATACATACATACATACATACATACATACATACATACATACATACATTTTTTTCATAATTACTACAAATTATTTTTTTATTTTTGCTGAAGATAAAAATAATCTTAATTTTTTAACCTATTGTGTAAAATGTAATCACATTGATATTGTATATTAATTTCAGCCTTCTGGGTACAATACTTCCTGAGAAAAATGCACCAATGTAACAAAAATAAGAAAGTGCAGAAAAATGGTGTCAAAGTTGCCATATCTTGCAATATTAAGTTCCTCAATTTTGGGAGCACTTTTCTCAGAAGTGATAAAAGATACAATAATTGTAGAAAAAGTAAGATATATGTAACATACCTTTATGTATATAATCGGCATATATTTGTGTATGTGTGATAATGGTTCACTTTTTAAATTGGATCATCAACTCTTTCACCTCCGGTAGAGTGTGAAATATTTCAGGAATACACAAACCGACAATTACAAGTTAAATTACATTGAAGAGGGCATCTGATATACGTAATATATTTTTGTACATGAAATAATTTTCAAGATATTAGAGTCAACTCACTTTTTGAAATGGAAACCAACTAGGCCTATGTTTTGTATTGCAAATGTTGCGTTAGCTCTGTCTAATAACAACCGACTACTTTACCGACTGTTTGAATGTCACCGGTAAGAGTAAACATAAACAATGTCTGACGCACTCTTCCTTATAACGTTGAATTAATTGAAAACCGAATACACCCATAGTACTGTAACTGAACGATGTAGTCCTCGCAGTTCCAACAGTGTCTAACCTATTTTCCTCTCCTTGCAACTCCGAAAAACATAGCTGTATGTTAATAAACAAGTATTTACTAGAAAGGATAGCGTTCAAGAGAGAAAAAAAGAGCAACTATCCACAGTCGGGGTAGCCTTTCAGGAAAGTCTATAGCCTACAAGAATTTGTTAAATTATTAGGTAAATATATCATAAAATTATTCTAATACTATAAGAATTTAGTCTGTGTGAAATTTGTATCTGGTTATAATTTTTACAAAGTCATATTTTCAGTTATATTTGTCATATATTAATGTGTTTTAGGTTATAAATGCATGCATATTTTATATATTTTTTATGTCATACAAATCCGCAAACTAGTGATAATGATAGAAATGACTTTTATGCATTCGTCCTAATTATCTGGTGCTCCTTTAACCCTCGTAACTTAGCTGCTCTAGAATTTCATGCTACTTCTCTGGGGTATTTTTTGGCCCCAATTGTATTTGTTGTTAATAATAAGGATAAGTTATAGTGTAATGCATTTTTATATACAGTATAAGCAAATTGAAAGCTTTTATCACACCTAATATTTGTAATTGTGTTTAAACAATGAATAAATGAATGAATGAATGAATTAATTAATTAATTTAATTAGTTAACCAATTTTATTAGTTTAATTGCAGACTATTTATTCTGTATGTGCGTTCTTATTTCTTCAATTATGAGAGAACACATTCACTTTCCTTGAAATAAAACAGGAAAAGGAAATAATTTTTATTTTATGAAGCGTTAATTATTATGTTTAGAAAATTAATTAAATAATTAATTAATTTAGTCTCATAACCTGCCGCTGTGGAAAGAACAAGAAGTAAATTTTACAAATATAAATAATTACTCTTGAACCTACACCATTTTACCCATAGCCTAAATATCAGTTTATGTTGTACTTGAATCCTTTGTTCACATTTTAGAGAACATGTTAAGTTTCTTTATAACAAAATACAACTTACAAATGGCTTCTAAGGAACCCGCAGGTTCATTGCCGCCCTCACGTAAGCCCGTCAGCGGTCCCTATCCTGTGCATGATTAATCCACTCTTTATCATCATAACCCACCTCCCTCAAATACATTTTAATACCATCCTCCAATTTACATCTCGGCCTCCCCAAAAGTCTTTTTCTCCCAACTAACACTTTATATGCATTTCTGGATTCACCCAGACGTGCTACATGCTCTGCCCATCTCAAACGTTTGGATTTAATGTTCATAATAAAGTCAGGTGAAGAATACAATGCGTACAGTTCTGCGTTGTATAACTTTCTCCATTCTCGTGTAACTTCATCCCTCTTAGCCCCAAATATTTTCCTAAGAACTTTATTCTCAAACACTCTTAATCTCTGTTCCTCTCTCAAAGTGATAGTCTAAGTTTCACAACCATAAAGAACAACCGGTAATATAACTGTTATATAAATACTAAATTTCAGATTTTTTGACAGCATACCAGATGACAAAGCTTCTCAACCGAATAATAACAGGCATATCCCATATTTATTCTGCGTTGAATTTTCTCCCGAGTGTCTTTTATATTTGCTGCTGTTGCTCCAAGATATTTGAATTTTTCTTTCCCTTCGAAGGATAAATCTACAGTTTTAATATTTCTATTTCGTACAATATTCTGGTCACGAAACATAATCATATACTTTATCCTTTCGGGATTTACTTCCAAACCTATCACAGCAAAATAATTGTAACTAGAAAATAAAGACGTTTTCTATAGCTGAGGCCATTCACGAACTAAAGCAATAAACATGAAAAAATAATCACTATATATAGGTGTGATCTAATAATTTTAAATGATTAGGAAACTAAAATATTGAAGAATAGCATATCTAGGTTACTGGAACGTATCGGAGTATGTGAATTTAAATATTAACAATAAGATATGATGTGGGTCACAAAAAATCCCAAGTAGGTGTCGATATCTGTGAAAATGCTTGTCTGTGGGACATGTTAAGATATATCAGCTAATTCTACATACGACATCATCGCATCAATTAACAAATTGTAACAGAGTGAAAATTTATTGGTTCCAAAATAAAACGGCACATAATATAACAATATTATTAAACAACATTCTATCTCTATAGTACTATAACGGCATAAACGTAATAAATTACTTTGTATTTCAGTTGCTGCTTAGAATTAAGTGAAGTTTACATTTTTTTCCTTCAGCTAAGAAAAGAGAACAGTTTAATTCAGAAAGGGTGAAGAAGCCATGTTTAACGTACAATACACGTGCAGAAGAAAGGAAAGGAAAAGAAAAACAAGTAACAAAATATCTCACCTTTTTCATCAAGTCAGTGGACAGACAAGAAGGGGTGAATTTGTTGGGGGGAGAGGGTTGTTGGGTTCTGACATCTATCACTGTCCTCTGCCTTAGGGTTGGAAATATACACATCGAGTTTCGGTGACGTAAGAAAGAGGAAGAAGAGCTGAGGAAGAAAATGTAACTATCCTTCTTGCTATTCCCTCTAGGGAAAAGGATGGACGGCGGCAAAGTAAACCAAACCCTTCCATCACACTGCCCCACGCAATATTCAGCGGTTTCAAGGGAGATATAATTCCATCTCGGCGTGACGTTAATACGGAAGAGTGAGGAGTGACACGCCTTCCCAACACTTTCGCTCTTTTTTCACTTAAAGTGACGGATGGATAGAGAGTGAACTAAATGTAAGTTCTTTGGTAAATGCTGGACGTGCAACTATGACTGGAAACAATTTCAAAATATAATTACCAAGTCTTTTATAATTAAAAATAGTTACAGAAGCGGGCATCATAAATAATTAAAAATAAACATTAATTATAGAATTACAATTAATGTTATAGGTTATATTATTTCACAATATGTATAAATGCAATGTTTAAAATAAATTATCATCTCATTATTTCTAAATTTGCCTTTGTACTCACAAGCTGAGAGAAATGTAAAAACATTCATTACGATCCCATATAATCACAGTCACGAAGCTTAAGTTGTGAGGTTACTAGGAACAACAGACTGTGCAGGTACTATTTCGCATTGTCTGTGATGAGACGATAGTAGCGATCCTAGTGTTTAGCAACATATCTATGGATGCATATTTACTACGTATTGAGCTTCGTGACTGTATATACTAGACTGTGATATAATCATCTGTGAATAGTTCGTGTCCTTTTTATGGATTTTCTTAAGTTGATTACTTATCGACTCTGTACCAACTACTCGGTTATTTAGCGTCGATGGGATTGGTGATAGCGAGAAGATATTTAGCAAGATGAGGTCGAGAATTCGTCATAGATTACCTGACATTCACCTTTTGGTTGAGGAAAAACCTAACCAGGTAATCATCTCAAGCGGAAATCAAACCCACGCCCGATCTCAATTCCAGATCGGCAGACAAACGCCTCAGGTGACTGAGCTACGCCGATGGCGGATGGATGTTAAATCAAGGATTAAATGTCGGTTATCGTATTATCGGCTGTGATATAGATATATTATCTCTATGCTTAAAATTGATGATAAAATATGAAATTAAAATAAAACAGCCATTATATGGCACCTGAGGAGACTGTAGTTAGAAGAGACCTGAAACAAACAACTGTAATTAAAGTTAATTTTGTATTATAGATTATCGAAGTATAACACGTTAATATTTATTCGTTAACGATCTGGTTTCGATTACCGTATAGTTAATAGACTTTTTTTTTTTTTTTACTTTCATTTTGGCTTCCTGTAATATTTTATGTGAACGTCTAGCGTCATTGTCATGAGAATGCCCCTCTTTGTCTCTGTCTACTGTTAGGTCGATAAGTGAAAAATTTTGATTCAGGTAAAATATATTATATATTTCTCCGTATTTGCGTTCGGATAAAAAAGTCGATTTAAACACGAAGTGCTAATTACACTGGTCCATAAGCAAAAATCACCAGAATTAAAAATAGGAGGACTATACTAAAATCGACATGCTGATTTCAAATATGTAATTAGTTTTCCTGTATGAGGAATAGTTTTGAAGATGACTCATATTTTATATATATAATTTTCAGAAAAAATGATTAAAAATTAGGATATAATGGTTTTTATTTTTCAAAATTTAAAATTATCATAATAATTATCTACAGTGCCTAAGCACTTTTCTGGTGGTTGCTATTGATCCTCCCTCAAGTTGTCTGCGGTAGGTCGCTAAAGTGTTTTATAGTTGTTGGTCCAATGGTATTTTGCAGTGACGTTAACGTTGATTTCTCAGCGTGAAGTTTGAAAGCAGTTCTGAGGCATAATGGGAATACAAAACCGTCTATTCCGATAGGCTACTCTTTCCACTTGAAGGAGACTTATGACAACATGAAAAAAGTACTCTTGGACGCTATACAGTACATTGTCCGGGTTAAACGTATAACATTTCATTATTTTATTACTTGAAAAGTATTGTTGATATTTACACTCGGTTTGCTTCTACGGGTAGGGTAACTCAAAATGTTTCCTGTGTTTGCATGGCGGGAGTTTACATCGCATGCACAAACTACGTTGTTCGCAAAAATAGCCAATTAGCATCAGTAACCATGTGGACTCCACAGCAAAAGACATTCTGTGTGCTTTCTCTCGCGAAGTTGAAATGTGTTACGCAAGTACAACGTCGATTTCGGCGTGAATATCAACTGTGACCAACTGACGATGTTCCAACGTACGTAACAATCATGAAAGGGGACAGATGCCTTCGTGAAAATGGGAGTTTGGTTTCAAAGTCGGGCCACAACACCAAGCGCTGATGTCGAATTAATCCGTATGTCTTTCCAGCGGAGCCCCCGACGAGCAAGTAGGGAGTTAAATTTACCTCGTTTGACAGTACACGATGTCGTCCATAAAAGGTTGCGCCTAAGGGCGTACATACTTCATATTCGTCATCAAATCAAACATGAAGACAAGCCGCGACGGAGGGCATTCGCAGGGACAATTCTAGCAAAAAAAAAAAAAAGATGAAAATGAGGCATTCCTCGATATGATTTGTTTCTCGGACGAGGCTACATTCCACATTTCTGGGAAGGTTAACAAACACAACCAGATCTGCGCTTTTGCATTGTTGCAGCTGTCGCAAATGTTACGCCTGAAATGCTGCAAAACACATGGAGAAAGGTGGAATACAGATTGGACGTCTGGCGCGCCACTAATGGTGCGCATATCGAGGTGTATTAGGTATGTAAAAACATTTTGAATTACCTACCCATAGAAGCAAACCGAGTGTAAATATCAACAATACCTTTCAAGTAATAAAATAATTAAATATTATACGTTTAACCCGGACACACTGTATAATATTCACCAGTGGAGTATTTGTGGATATTTGAAAATTATGGGGATCCTCATGGAAAGGCAAGGAGGCTTCACGAAGTTCTGCTGCTTCCTATGCCGCCAATGGACAGCCGTGCTTCAGGTGCACATTTTGAGAAACGAGATTGGGAACTGAGGAACGTATTGAACCCGGAAGACACAATGTTCAGAACATGCCTTTAGTTAATCCGAAGAATATATTTCTTCCTCCCCTCCATATTAAATTGGACTTAATTAAAGGTATTGTTAAAGCTATGGCTAAAAATTCTAGGGGATTTAAGTGTTTGTGTGAAATATTTTCCAACATTTCATCAGCAAAATTAAAAGAAGTCATTTTCGTGGGACCACAAATACGAGTGATCATGAAAGACAATGCATTTGTAGGAATGCTGAAGAGAAAGCTGCTTGGGAAAGTTTTGTTTGGGTTTGTAAAAATTTCTTGGCCTAATAAATCTTCTGATTACAAAGAAGGCGTGGAAAACTTTTGATTTGTTACAAGCTATGGGATGTCACATATCACTAAAGCTGCATTTCCTACATTTTCACTACGAATTTTCCTCACAAAATCTGAAATCAGTGACGAGCAAGGTGAAAGTTTTCACTAAGATATCAAGACAATAAAGCAAAGATATCAGGGATTTTGGAATGACTCCATATTGGTAAACTTTTGTTGGATGCTGTACCGAGAAGATCCAAGCCAGGAACACTGCAGAAAGGCAAATTCATCTCATTTTTAACATGTGAATATGTGACATACCAACCTTAATTATGTTAGTATTTATCATTAGGCTGGTAAAATCTTCTTTTATGTCTTACAAGAAATTTCCAGTCCAAGCAATTTACTAAATTTTTCAACTTTTGTTATACAATGTACTAAAAAGATTATACTTGACACCGAAAAACTAAGAACATTTTAAAAATCGGTTACTGAAATTGTGTAGGAAAATATGTTTTCATCTCCTGTTATTAAAAAAAAAGTTTGATTTTGTAGACCAGTGTTTCCTGCCATACGAGATGGCTCAATTTACTACGGATGATAAAGTATAATTCTATTCTTTTTTAAGTTTTGTTGATAATATTTGATAACTTGCTAGAAATACATGTACACAATATATACTTCTGCATGTAAAGGTAAACAAGCATCTCTGCGAAGAGTTTTTCTCTGGCTTCCCAAGCTCCGTACTATAGTAGAAGCAATATAAAATTCTGTTTGAAAGAGTTGTTTTAGGGACAGGCATTTTCGAATTTCTTGTTTCCTTGTAATGCACTTGCTTCGCATCTTATCAGCGGGACTGAGATATCTATGTAAATACATATTTGTTTTTTTCATTATCTATAGGCCTAGTTATAATTTTGTCATATGTTTATGAATTAGGATTTTGAAGTGATTTAATGTATATACCGGGTCTTTCATAAGTCCGTGAAACAATTTAGAAATTCACCATGAATAAACTAAGCAACGGACACTACATTTTATTACACAGAAATATAGGGAAAATCTCAAATTTTCTTTTTTTTTTTACATATCTGACAAATGCACAAATGTTCAATGTGCCCACTCTTGCTGATACGTCAGACATCTAGCCGATAATCCATTTCATCCCACACGCGCGTCAGCGTATCAGGATCGATCAGTGCCACAGCTGCGGTGATACGGTCGCGAAGTTCTTGAAGGTTACCGGGAAGGGGGTACAAAAACAATGTCCTTCACAAATCCCAACAAGAAATAATGGCAAGCTTTTAAATCCGGTGACCTAGATGGACACGGTATTAAGGAGTCATCTTCTTGTCCACAGCGTCCTATCCCACGTTATGATCAATTTATGTTGAGATACGTTTGTACGTCATTGTGGAAATGAGTGGGACAACCGTCTTGTTGAAAAATGTAATTATAACAGACTTTTTCCTCACAAAACTAATTCACTACTACTCTTCCTAGTGGCAAAGCAAGGCATCTATGCGACACAGACTTTTTCTTTAAAAAACATGAACATTTTCTCGTCTTACCGGTATAATAATTACAATTATCCGTTGATTATTTTATCTGTGGTGAATTTCTAAAATGTTTTACAGATTTATGAAAGACTGTATTATGATATATATATATATATATATATATATATATATGATTTTACATATTAACCCTATATTCGGTATAGTACATATTTTTATATATTTCAGGAAAACTCACATAACTTTAAGTAATTAATATTTTACTTTAAATATGTTCCATATTTTATGGTTTCATAGTTATTTTATCAGAAAATAGTTTAAAATTTATTTTACTAGCATCAGTATTTCAAAGCTGGATTCTGGCATCCTGGGGCTTTGAATGTGCGACCATCTGAAGGACAGCAGGATTATTAAAGTATGGCATTAAATAAAAATACATTAATAGTTACTAAATTTGAAACTCTATAATTTCTATAACTGGAAAGTCAAGTGTCTTTTCTGGACGTTGCAAGTAATATGAATGTTGAAATTGACAAAAAACAATCTACGATTTTCGCCTGATCAAATTAATTTATCATTGATAGAGGGGTTTTCAAGTTTAAGAGTTTAACTGTAACAATCAATCTAAATTGTCGCCTGGTGAAGTCCATTTATCATTGAGGGAGAGGTGTTCAGGTTCTGCTCTGTAGTCCACGTACCGGTACCATGAACGATGAAGATAAAGAAATTTGTAGTAATAGTGTAATAATGCTCTAATTATGTTAATACCCACAGCAAAATGGTTAAAGTGTTGTTCTGTGGTTTTTATTTAACTTTTTTTTTCAGTAGCTTTCATGTTTAAGCACTGAAAATTCAACTATACTCTTTTTACAAGTATGAAAATTTGGTATAGTACAGATCTACTGTACGTAACATAATTTTGCAGAATATTTTTAAAATTTTAGTATATATTTTACTCCATATTTTGAAAATTTTTATCCATATATATGTAATATTTAGTCATTTTATTACATACGAATTCTAACCCTGTTTATTCGTTATCACTAGACCTCCGATTTTTAGGCCGTTAAAAATGTACTTTTAGGCACTTAAAATAGACCCTAAAATGGTCAATTAGGCAATAAAAATACAAATTTAGGCACCTAATATACAATTTAAGGCAACTCAAAATAGAATTTTTACACCTAAAATGTGTGTCTATTGACTGAAATTGCAATAACTGTAATAATATTAGCATTGCGATGTATTAATTACAGTTACAATAACAGAAAAATTACTTTGGTGAGTATATGGTTTTATTAAAATCTAAAAATATGTTTCATTATATCATTTATTGCAATGGATTTATTTGTTTCGTTCTGCAGTAGGTATTAGTATGAGGTATTAGTGGTATTACTCTGGGCGGCTTTTGCTTTACGCCCGAAGCCATTAACATGCTGACTGATGTGAAATTTTTTTGTGACGCCTAAACACCAGAAAACAATAGCTGTAATTACTTTGTAATGTTCGTTATTGATATATTAGAAACTGAATTATTTAATTGCACGTTACTGGTATTTTAAATTAAGTCTACATCATCTGTTACTGTTACGTAGTTCATTGTTTCGTTTTTATTCAATATTTACTCACCCCTTTGCAACAATACAGGCAGAATATAATTGTCCAATCATAGGTCAGTCCCGGAACTTCATGGATCCAATGCTTAATTAGTGAGATTTTGTTTCCTTTCTCCTACGGCATTATACAATTACAATAATTCGAA
Organism: Periplaneta americana; assembly: GCF_040183065.1. Taxonomy (NCBI): domain Eukaryota; kingdom Metazoa; phylum Arthropoda; class Insecta; order Blattodea; family Blattidae; genus Periplaneta; species Periplaneta americana. The sequence goes on along the minus strand of NC_091130.1, from coordinate 101,646,357 downwards.
CTACACAATTTCACACAACATAATTTAAAACTATATAATTATACTCAATAAAAAACTGTACGACGCATTTAACTGTACTATGTGTAACACTTTGCGCACTATTCCACTGCAGGCAAGTAATAGCCAGTTTGATTCGTGTGCTTTCTTTTCAGCTTCACAGTCTGTATTTTGGGAAATCTAGTTGTCACAAGGTCACTGCTATTTTTTTCCTTACTACCTGCATAAGTACTGAACAAACAGCGTATTCCGAATCTCACAGGACCGGTGGATATCTATGACGTCACACTGCAGCGAAATAGGAACAAAACTGCTGGAAGGTGCAATGGCTAACATGGTGGCTGCACAAGTTGTTGTCTGTGCTACGCTAGCAAGATTTTGCGAAATTTTCGTACTGTCATCTCGTTCAAAGAAAGAGAGCATAAACAATTTATTTCTTGAACCAGCAGTAATAACTGATCTGTTGACATGTTCGCTCGTAAGCCATTAACATATATGTTTTTTACGTTGTGCTCATTACAAACAATAAGATTACAGCAGAAGCAAAGCAGAACACACCGCCATGACACAACAGTGCACTATGTCATTTGTCTGCTAATTCCCGCCCTATATAAGAACCAATCAGATTCACTGATGGTGGCTTATGGATACTGCCACCACCTCTGCAAGCTGATGGAACCGGTGCAACGCCGGTGGAGCATCAGTGACGTCATCTTGAAATTCGGAACATCGTGATACCATCAGATTGCTCAGCACTGAGATTCGGAATACAAGCAACTTCCTAGGAATTTCTTTCTTCCTACAACCAAAGTAATTGAAAGATCTGTGATTTGATATTCAAAACTTATTATTGTATTGCAGCAAAAAAGTATATACCCGAAATAGGCACGTTTAGGCTATAAAATATTAAAATAGATCATAATGGGCAAAATAGGCATTTTAGACACAATCAAACTTCTATCAAACGTCCATATTTTAAATGAAATGTGAAGATATTTAAATAATTTTAGTTTAGCCCTATAAAAAATAGGCATTTAGCCTAAAATCCGAGGTCTAGTCATCACTAATGCAATGGATATGGAGAACTATTGCATTATCAACCATCTTCTGTATATCAAATCTATGGTATCTGAAAGAACAATGTGTAACGGAGCAAGTAGCTACGGGAATGACAATAATTTGTGGTCACACTTCAGTGCCACCAATGAAATTAGTTTATTGATGACCGGCCGTGATATACGGGAAAATCACTGTCGTGAGTTTGAAACCAAATCAGGCACGGTTCTGCTTCTTTTGTCAATGTCACATTATTCTTTGTTGTCTAGAGTCGTATTGATCCTCTTCATGTGTCACAGAAGATTCCAACATGTGTTCGTACTGTACGAGATGTTTGAGATCTCGAATCCTAGATATGAACTGAGGTAAAGATCCAAGAATCAGCCAGTCATATACTAAAATAAACCTTTTGTTTATATAAGAGCCAAATCATTTCAGAAGCGGAGTTACAGTTTGAATTTCCAACTAAACTGCTTTTTTAAACGACAAGTAGCTATATTGACGTTATTTCACTTCAGCCGCCTCTCACTAGGAGCTACAGTAACACAAAGAAACTGAAGATCGCTTTATCGTCTGTAATATTGACCGAGGTGCTCTATCGGATATGAATCTGTGCAACAATTGCATGGTGATGACTGCTAATAAAATTATTCATTCATGGTTCTGCCCAAGGGCAGGCTTTTTATTGCAAACCCGTTTTCTCCAATCTTTCCTATATTATTATTATTATTATTATTATTATTATTATTATTATTATTATTATTATTATTATTGTATGTATTTATTCACACAGCAAATTAGTAAATACCCGGTGGCAGTGGTAACTAATTACAGTCAATAATGACAATAAACAATTAATAATAAATAATAATAGTATAATAATATTAACAAGGAGCATCCTAAACTAAGTGAAGCACGACCACTTAAAATAACATTTAAAGTGAATATAATTTTGTAACTTGAAAATGGCCTATAATAGGCTGAAACATGTTAACGAGGTAATGTAAATTTAACACGAGAAAGACATATATGTTTTCCGAAATAATTTGTATCTTAACCCTAAGTTCAAACTAAAAGCCACCAGTATGATATGTTCATACATGCACAAGTAATTCTCAGCACTACAATCATTTCGCTGTCAACTCACTCTCTGCACTTGAACTACGACACATTTCACTGATACTATTCTGATTTCACTAACACTTCAAAAACATTTGACTGCTCAAATACTTTACTCTACCAATGTAAACTATAAAACTCCACTGACACAAACACACTTCACTGACATAACACATTTCTTCACTGATACAGCACTTCAAATAACAAAACATCAATTACACCCTTATATTAAAGCTACGCGCCATATCCGTTGTGCATGCAACGACTGTCTTACGTCATAGTTTATTTATACACTAGTATTTTAAATCACTAAACCGCTCTGAATTTCGACGTGTGACTCTCCCGCTGTTCCTGGAATGCTGTATGAGCTCCACGTCTCTTCCCACAGGCTCAGGATTAATCATTAATGTACAACCCTATACATGTCTCTACCCTCTTGGAGTTCAAACACTACTTCACGTTTCGTTTTTCGCCGCCGTTACACAAAATATAAATGTTGGAGAATTTCTGTGAAGTGTTACGAGTGCAAGCTGCCTAATCGCAGAGTGTGAAAGAAAATCAAAGATAATGTTTGAACAAATATAATATAATATAATATAATATAATATAATATAATATAATATAATATAATATAATATAATACAGAGCGTTCGCCTACGGGTGGGGCCAGGAAAGCGGCCGCCTGCGGTGTCGCTTGCGGGAATCGTCTATCCGTAAGCTTCCGCTTCCTATACTATACTCTGTAGGGTTTTAATTTGAAACGTTTAGCAGCAGTAAAGACTTATGTATTTTAAACACTAACTTCCAGTGAAACACGTCTTAGAGATTTATTAGGAGAGCGTGTAAATTATGCACTAATTTCATTAATTTTTTCTCCCGTCAATACTTTTCGTTTTCGCTTAGGAATTGTAGCATTTATCGACCCTGTTGTCCTTAATTTGTTAACAAGACGTCTAACAGTTTCTCTACCCTGAATTGGAGCACCCGGATATTTCACTTCAAATTGCCTACGCACCTCTCTACATGACTCTGTTTTCACATATGCATCATACATAAAAACTCTCTGTTCAAGCGTGAATTTTGCGTTTTGCATTGTTAACAAATTTTACACACACGCTGAATATTCAAGCAACTGTGTCAAGAAACTGCACTGTACGTGTTAAATACTGCAACATCTGGCTCACAACTGATAACTTGTCGACCTTGATGTCCTTGATTGTCGAGCGTGTCTCAACAACTGCGCGCACAAAGCGGCGTATCAGTACATGCCGCTTTCCTGGCCCCACCCGTAGGCGAACGCTCTGTATAATATAATATAATATAATATAATATAATATAATATAATAACATAATATACTTACTGGCTTTTAAGGAACCCGGAGGTTCATTGCCGCTCTCATATAAGCCCTTCATTGGTCCCTATCCTGAGCAAGATTAATCCAGTCTCTATCATCATATCCCACCTCCCTCAAATCATAATATAATATAATATAATATAATATAATATAATATAATATAATATAATATAATATAATATAATATAATATAATATAATATAATATAATATAATATAATACAATATAATATAATACAATGCAATATATAATATTATATGAATATTTATCGTCAACAACTGTTACAACTCTCTATATCAGGGATTACCAACCTTATTCTTCTGACAACCCCTTTCGAGATGTGGCAAGTCATCACGTCCCCCCTACCATTTTTCAAAACCTTGAAGGGTAAACGTAAGACAATACGGATGCACAACATATCCAAATAAAGACACATTTTTCAGAAACATAATATTTATTAACTAGTCACTGGTGAAAGCAATTATTACTGTTATGAAGGGACGAGAAGGATTGTTGTTGTTGTTGTTGTTGTTGATGGTTTACGTTTAATGTTCAATACATTTTCCTTTCAGTTCAGCTAATCATCAATTGAAAATGGATGTCTACACTTTTCCCGAGTTAGCCAACATGGTAATGTGTTATGGGGAGGCTCGCGGAAACGGAAGAAGAGCTCTCCACATGTACCAACAACAGGTTCAAAACAGAAATTACTCTCACCACACAAAGTTTACTCGACTTTATCAGCGCCTTCGCGACGATGGATCTCTTAGTCCCCGGCGCATTGGTGGGAGACCGCGTGGACATCCATTCTCAATTGATGATTACACTGAACTGAAAGGCTCATCCGTACTGGAAAATCATGTCTGCTTATTCCGCTCTCGTGTACTCCTCCATCTCACTAGGACTGACCGACTGGACACTGCAACTTGTACACATACACTGCTGTCTACAGACGTGCATATCAGGACCGACCATGTCCGTTACACATTATGCTATCTGCAGTGCTTTAGTGTAGTTTCCTGTCCCCATCCCTTAGACAGCGCACTGAATGGAATACTGTTAAGTACACAACGTAAACAACGTCAGATGAATACAGTATATGTAAGATGTACAGATAAATACACATAAATAAGGTGTACAGAGGAATAAAATTATTTCATTTCCACACAACTATTTTTGCTTGTAACTTTCGACTCGGTCATTTCCGGACCAGGGTTCCTTATCTCAAATTGATGCATGTGCCCTTCGCCATCATCCCTGAAAGTTTGTAACACCACCTCGGAAACACCCAGTATTTACATTTATAAGAGTTAAAATGATAGTAATGTAGTTTCTCAACTATAAACCCTACTATCAACACAGATGCTATACTCAAACACCTTAAGCTCTAAACATTATCCACACTCTACTCTCTAATCTTTGTTCTAACACTATTCTAGACTTCTACTTTACTACAATTTGTCTACTACTTTCTATCATTTTTGTTCTAACACTATTCCATACTTCTACTTTACTACAATTTGTCTACTACTTTCTATCATTTTTATTCAGTGTCTATATACTAATTTTCCTTTTTTCACTATCTCTCTCAGCAACACCTTTTATTAAATTATACATCCTTAGCTTTTACCTAATTTCATTCACTTTTATTTCCCCGTTCATCTTTATATTTCGTCACTTATCCACCATCATTCCTTCCTTGCCTAATAAATATAGTCTAATGTAATGTAATGTAATGCAATGTAATGTAATGTAGGTTTTATTTTTTAACAAAATAATCTACTCACACTGAGGGTGACCATAAAGATCCATTTCTTGCATATTGGTTATTAAATAATGATATACTTTGGATTCTCTTTGTTGATACCATGAGATAAACAAAAGCGGATCATTGTGTTGTTTTTATTTTGTCTGGCGCACCCGTCACAGAATAGATGCAGCTCGGTTACATTCTGTGGAATATGCTTCTGGATGTAATGAAACAGTAATGAGTATACGTCATTTGCACCTTTGTGTGCTTCACCTTCATGATATACATAATAATGTGAAAGATTAGTTTTTTGATTATGTATGCCAAACACATTGACCCATAACAACTGTCTCAAATGAAAAATGTTCTGTACAGGAATATTTGGCAGAGGCAAATTTTGCATAAAATCTAAGGTCAATCTACAAATATTATCCTTTTTTTTTGACTAAGTTCAGACATTTTATCAATATTAACCTTCTACGGTGAACCCTCAATTCTGCTACTGCAGCTCGCTTGACGACTGCGTATTTTAACTGGTAAAACTTGAAGAATCGGATTCTGACATTTTTCCACAATAAAATCTTAAAACCATAAAATTGTTTAGTCACACGTTAAAAAGTGTTGAAATTTTTAAAAAAGATATATACCTTGGACAGACGGCCCGTTTCGACGTGATGTTACGTCTTCATCAGTGTCTCCTGAGCTACTGGTAATCTTGAATTCTGCGATATGCATTTGTCAGTTGTAGGGGTGGGGGTGTGTTGCTCTTATGGTGGGGGCTGGTTGTTTGTGTGTTATGACCAGGGAAAGGATTTATATGTAAATACATATTTACTTATAAAGCTAATATAATTTATATTTTGCATTATCTTTATGTTTCACAATGTGTAGGGTTGAAAAATCCTACTTTTATTTTCCATATTTTTCCATATTTTAGAGTTTAGTACATATTTTCGTTAATTTCCATATATTTTCCATATTTCATATAAAACAGTCCATATTATATTAGGTTTAACAATAAAACAAAACAAAATTCCATTAACTTTTAAAAATACATTTCAACAATAGAGATTTAAACACATGTTCAGTAATCCCTTTAACATCAGAGTTATTTGAAAATTAGCAGTCCTATCAACAATGGGAAAGTAAGTTACAAAACTGTATTAATTTAATTTAAAATTTTTAACAGACTTCAGTTGTGCAGCTCAACAGTTAAATGCCAGTCAGAGTACACATAGGTTCAGTTTTGTAAATCATACTATAAAGACGGTAAATATGCCAAAAGTACGTCATTCAGTCAATTTAAAATCAAAACTAACAAGTTACATTTCAGAATTTAAAGAAGATGGTTTATCAACTGACAATAAAATATTATTTTGTAATTTGTGTCAGTGTGCAGTATCATCTACACAAAAGTTCCTGGTGCAACAACACATTACAACTAGTAAACATCAGGCCAACAAACAACTAAATTCCAAGCAGAGACAATTGTTTTTAACACAACCAACAACATCGAATGTAAGATCTGAGTTTAACATCGACCTGTGCCGTTCTCTCATCTCTGCTGATATTCCTCTCTACAAACTAAAGAATAAGGTCTTCAGGGAATTCCTTGAAAAATATACTCAACATACAATCCCGGATGAGTCAACACTTAGGAAGACGTATGCTCCATCCATCTACGATGAGACAATACAGAAGATAAGAGATGAAATTAAAGATAGTTCAATTTGGGTTTCCATTGATGAGACTCCCGACAAAGAAGGTAGACTTGTTGGTAATGTAGTTATCGGTTTGTTAAGTGAACAATATTCTGAACGAATTCTTTTACATTGTGATGTTCTAGAAAAGTGCAATAACAAAACTATAGTTAAACTGTTCAACGAAGCTATGGGTATCCTGTGGCCAAAGGGTATTATGTACGATAATGTGTTATTCTTTATTAGCGATGCTGCCCCTTATATGGTCAAAGCTGGACAAGCATTATCTGTTGTATATCCTAAATTGACTCATTTTACTTGTGTGGCGCATGCATTTCATCGTGTGGCAGAAGTGGTCAGAGACAATTTCCCTAAAGTAGATTTGTTGATTTCATCAGTGAAAAAAGTATTTCTCAAAGCTCCCAGTAGAGTTAACGTGTTGAAAGAAATGTACCCTGAAATTCCATTGCCACCAAAGCCAATTTTAACTAGATGGGGTACATGGCTAGAAGCAGTTGAATATTATGCCGAACATATAGACTCTATTAACAATGTTCTCCTTGCATTGGACTCTGAAGATGCAGTCTCAATTGATACTGCGAAAACAGTTACCTGTGACATAAGTGTGAAGAATGACTTAGCTCACATTCAGCATACATTTTCATGCATCATAAAAACGCTCAAAAGTCTCCAAAATAGGCACCTTTCACTATCTGAAAGTTTTGAAATTATAAATAGTACTGTGGAACAACTGAATCGTGGTAGAGGTAAAGTTGCAGATGCAGTAAGAGCTAAGGTGGACACTGTACTTTCAAAAAACCCTGGATATGAAGAACTACAAAAGGTTGTTGCTGTGATGAGTGGTGAATCAACAGTGAAGATTAACTTGGACTTATCCCCAGCAGACATTGTGAAATTGAATTATGTACCAGTTACTTCTTGTGACGTCGAACGCTCTTTTAGTCAGTATAAATCTATCCTCAGAGACAATAGAAGAAGATTCACTTTTCAGCACTTGAAAGAAATGTTTGTAACCTATTGTTATGGTAACAGACAATAAAAATTGTGTTTTGTTGAAACTACATTGGAAGATAAGGTACGTCCATTATATTTTTTGTTTAGTTTGATTAAAATGTACCAATATTTAACGTACATAGTCATTTTTTTATAATTTTAAGTCCATATTTAATTCCATATTTTGGTAAAAATCCATATTTAATTCCATATTTTGGTAAAAATAACTACATATATATTTACATATTTCATATATTTTTAGTCCATATAAATCCGTTCCCTGGTTATGACGTATCATGACATCAAATAATGTGTGAGTATTGAACTGTAATTGTGTATTAAGTATATGTTGTGGGTATGTTATTGTATGTTTATATATTTCGTATTGTTCTAAGATGTTTAACTGTGAACTTCTTGGTGTGATGTGTAAAATTTCCATATCTGTTTCTATATTATTGTAATCATGATTATTGTTGATAATGTGTTCTGCGTAATTTGATGTGATGTAAGGTTTGGTTATAGGTTTAATATGTTCATTATATCTTGTATGAAAGGATCTTCCTGTCTGTCCTATGTAAAAATGTGGGCAACCATGCATTTTAGTTTGTAAACTAAACAGACAGGAAGATCCTTTCATACAAGATATAATGAACATATTAAACCTATAAACAATCCATAAATCACATCAAATTACGCAGAACACATTATCAACAATAATCATGATTACAATAATATAGAAACAGATATGGAAATTTTACACATCACACCAAAAAGTTCACAGTTAAACATCTTAGAACAATACGAAATATATAAACATACAATAACATACCCACAACATATACTTAATACACAATTACAGTTCAATACTCACACATTATTCGATGTCATGATACGTCATAACACACAAACAACCAGTCCCCACCATAAGAGCAACACACCCCCATCCCTAAAACTGACAAATGCACATCGCAGAATTCAAGATCACCAATAGTTCAGGAGACACTGATGAAGACGTAACATCACGTCGAAACGGGCCGTCTTTCGAAGGTATATACCTTTTTTAAAAATTTATAACACTTTTTAACGTGTGACTAAACAATTATATGTTTTTAACAAACAAAGTGTTAACGTGAACTATAATCAATGAATAAAATCTTACATTCAAACCGCTACTGTTCTTTAGTTGGTATGATGGTGTCTTTAGAATTTGTTTGGAAGGAAGGGAAATTCTACTGTGTCCTGGAAAGGATGTTGTGTCCCAAACATGGTTCGGAAGGGATGTCTACTGTAGTAGACAGTATTATTAACACAAAGATCGCAAGAATGGACGCTGCACTCACAATTTTTTTGTCATTCACACTTCTTCATCTGGAAGATCTGGTAACAAAAGTGAAGAGCGGAAGGAGAAGACGGAAAGTGAAGGCACCGACATGGACCACCCTTAATTGAAACATATTGTAAACCATTCATTTAAATCTATATTTTTCTCTTAAAAACTTCATTTTCTTTTATCTTCGCCTAATTCCAGAAAGTTGCCTTCTCTCTTCGAGGTTTGCTGGGCAGTCATTGAAACAAGTTGACTAATTTTTAAGAAGTTGTGGTGCGAGTATTTTGAATAATATTTAAATGTCATTTTCTTTTAATTTTACGTAATTTTTCCATTAGTTTAAGGGCATTTTAATGATCATTTTAAGTAGATTTTTAGATCATTAACATCCGCCCGTTATAACATTAATAGTAGGAATAATAATAATAATAATAATAATAATAATAATAATAATAATAATACGATGAGTAGGAATAATTTAATATTGTGTGTGGAACAAATGCGTACCCCTACAACTGCAACAAGAAAGTACGATTTTAGTATTTCTAAGTTACCAGAATTTCAGCTATATGCAAATTCCCTAAGTTATATACATAAATGCATTACACAGCAGCCGACAGCTTCTAGTTAGCTCAGATTGTGCCTTGAGAGCGCTAGCTTGCATTACGACGTTACGTGAGTCAGTACAACAGGAGCGACAAGAGATTTCATAAAACGAAATAACTGAACGACTTAATACAATACAATCATTGTCTATAATTTACTTTCGAATTAGCAAGTAAATATCAAGACATCATTCGGATTAGGCAGTATAATCGACAAGCGTTACTTCAGATTCCTCCGTTCTTTTCCACGGAACGTCTGAAGCAGGACTTTTGGAAACAAAAGTTCTCATAGCAACACTTAATTGCATCTGTTGTTGGCTTGTTCACACTTCAGAACAGGTCATTACATTGTTCTAACGGCTACACTGTATACAAATTATTTCTCTCGTCTAATTTTTTACTCTCATTGTTTATAATTACTTCTCATCTGCAAACAGCGTGACCTGAATAACGTTTTAATTATGCATCAAATGCGGCGACAGTGGTTGGCATGGTAACCCACGTACTTGACTCTCGATACAACATAAGTACAGAGGGACGCTCAGGTTTTACTGACTTTGTTGAGTAAAAGAACTTTTTTCTTTCCGTTCTGCTTTAAGTGGTAGACTATCTGAAATCAGTGAACCAGATTCAGTTCTCACAATTGGAAATTTATCTGTCAGACGATAATGATGAAGCAGGAAAAATTTACATTCAAAACGTACTTAGACTACCCTCGCGTTCTGGTGGGCATCATGCTGGCTTCTAGATCTAGAGGCTCCGAGGTCGATTTCCGGTCTTTGCTATCGAAAGATATCCTTGCTTGCCCAGAGTCTGGAAATTTGTATGACTGTGAGTGTGATTGCGAGTAGAGTTGGGAACGATATATCGGTTTTTACGAAATAGCGATATTTTCGTTTCGATATATCGGTATCGAAATTTTGATTCAATATATAGTACAATATATCGATTTTCTCATAAATATATAGTTTTTTATGGAATTATTATCATTACCAACAACAATTTTCACACTAGACAACTTCGATAATTCCCGAGAGATGACGTTAATGACGATGGACAGTTACATAATTGTGCAACCTTGAAATATTCAATACAATCAATACCTTGCTGTAATTGGCTGGATTGGGATTCGAATTCAAACTGTTTAATATGCAGCACCAAATTCAAAATGCAGCGTGTGCGAACGTGAGACAGACAGGAGGTTTATCTACTATTGTTTTAATATTGTTATTGATGTTATCCAAGGCAGGAGGAACTCCCTTCCTGAAAGGGAACCGTCTGACCTCAAAATGGGTAGGCCTATCAAAACTTTTATCTATATTGTGAAATGGAAAGAGAAACAAAGATTTTAATACCGATGTGACAACTTTGTACTGACATTCTGTTTTCTTATGATATGTTTTTGTGCATAAAAATTATACCCCTATCATCACTATTGTTGTTTGGAATGTTGGAGTAAAACAATAAATTGCAATGGGATTATGGGAACTTACTATAGAAGGATTGTATCAAATTAACTGTGAAGTTCGTTAAAACTTGCAACATTCTAATTACGGTTTACTTACATTTAAAAATAATTACAAGTTCTGTTTACTTACATTGAATCCTATATAAAATTAGAATAATTGAATTGTGTTCCAATATCATATAATCAACCTTGTGGAGTTCACTTAACTCTTTCCCACTATATCACTTAAGCTCACCTTACCTCAACCATAATTTAGATTTTTAAGTTCGCACCTACTTCATTATAGTATTGAAAATGCATTGTTTATTACAATTTTACATTTACGTCTTGACTGTTATGATGATAATTTCATTGGTAAAAACGAAAATTAACATATAAGTAATTTTACTGTAATACAGTAAATGTACATCTATACAGAATAGCGATATCGATAATCGTTCGATATAGCTATCGATATATTTTCTTCAATATATCGATTATTGAAATTAGGTTTGCAATATATTGCAATATCGATATATCGGTAATTAAATTATTTTCTCCATCACTTATTGCGAGTTTTAATTAACCGATCTTCAGCATATAAAATTCAATATGAGGATTGTCGTTGGGCAGAAACCTGAACACAAGTTCCAACGTTACATTGTTAACATACAACGCCATCAGTTAGCACAACCAGAAAGCACCAATAAATACTAAAGAGTTAGAGGAAGTGTTACAAATATGAAATAGGGGTACAAATATGAAATAGTATGATATACGACCTGAGATGTGTGGTATTCTAACGGAAATCTTCGAAATACTACGCACTCATACTCTCTTTCGCGGGAATGTATTAGTTTGCAGTTAGAAGCTGAACTGTTGAAACGTTTATCGTTATTGCGTTTTCGAAGAAAGTAAAAATTTTGGTTGTAAATTGTTTTCTTGAATATATATTGCTATTCCTCAATGTTAGAAATATTAGTGATAATATATTCTTAAAGAGAAATAATCTAAGTTTGCATAGAAGCCGCGCTCATTCGAGCCAAGGCGCTTTCCTTTGTAAGCGACAATGAAACACTTTTCACTGTTGACCACCTACCTACTATAGGTATCCTACAAGCGAAACTCAGCTCGGACTCCTCGCGGCGCGCATGTTATACCCCTCTTACTCCCCTGCAGTAGGCGTGAGAGCATGTCGGGAACGGGAGCATAGATAGATAGATAGATAAGTGCATTTATTGATGCATATTAAATTATACAAACTCATTGTATACAAGATCCTTCGCACGAGCTCTTACGGCCATTCGTGCTGTAGCTATGCACAGTTTGAGTCTTCAAAACAAAAATAATACCTACTAATAATAAAATAGTGAAACAATAGTTATTATTATTACTACCGTTATCATTGATTACCACTATTATAACTAATCTAACTTTATACCAAATTTCACAAAAATAATACAAATAAAATAAAAGGGAGATATGAAAAACACACACGCACAGTGACACACACACACACACACACACACACACACACACACACACATATATATATATATACAGTATAAACAATTCAATTTCTTGTTGAAGCTGCACCAAATAATCCAAATAATAAATATAAAGGTAATACAGTATATAAATAAAAACATACACACGCAATAAAATACAAAAGAGACAGTAAATACAAAAAAAAAAAAAAAAGAATATTATCCCCTAATTATATCATTCGCTCAATGTTAATATTACTCATTGCAACACTAATAAATCTTTCCCTTATCCATCGGCTCCCTCCCCCTCGGCCAATTCCCCCCTCAACTGACGAACCTTAGCCATAAATTTTCCCACACTGTCATAGGATTTAACGTTATTTAATACAGCGTATGTCGCCAAGTGCCCCCTGCTAGATGTAATGAAGGACTCTGGCAGGAATCGTTTCCTCAGAGCTTCTGTGGCTTCACACTCCGACAAAATGTGGTGTGATGTCTTGCCTCTACCACAAAGAGGACACGTCATCTGCGCGAGAGAGTCACGCCCGCTGGTTTCTGCGCACTGAGTTTTCCTTGTTGGATGCCTATAATTAGGAGGTGAAGAGTGTTGGTAGAATGATAGAGAGACACCGGAGTACCTTGAGAAAAACCCTCTGCAACGTTTACTTCGTCCACCAGTAATTCTATCACGAACCCGGGCAGCCTGGATGGAAAGCCAGCGCACTGGATCTGTAGCCACAGATGCGGCGATCTTAGGTATCATGTATGGATTCAGAATGAAGTATAGTGGGGTGGTCGGCTGTTTGAAGTTGGGTTCAAAAGAACAATGCACGTATGTACCATTTATGAACAGAAAAGAAACATTAATTTTGTGATATAAATCATTAAAATATATAGGGCCTACATATAAAAATAGTTAGATTGGTGCATAAGTTTGTAGCCTGTTGTTTGGAGAATGTTTATTGTTTGTCATTTGTAATTCGTTTTTTGGAGTAGTGTGCTCGTAAATAAGACGTGAATTTTGTCGATTTGAGAAAAGTTTGTGCTATTGTTGGAGGGTCAAGAGGAACAAAACGAACACAACATTTTCTTCTGTTTTAGTTTAATGGGGGAGTATAGGCGACGGAGACGGCTCGGAACATTTATACCGAGTACGGGGAGAAAGCCATCGGAGAAAGCACAGCACATTTATTTATTTATTTTTTATTTATTCACTCACTTATTTTGTTTGTTCGTTAGTTTGTTAGTCTGTTTGTTTTTTAAACGAAAGAATGTTTAGTGTTTTAAACCTTTATTAAAACACAGAAATGTAAAAACAGTTTCAATTGTTGACAAATTATAGTGTATAATTTTGAAAATGTCTTCCGTTCTGCTGAATGCACAGATGTAAGCAACGTAATATCAACTCTTCATGGACTCTGGTGAGCATGTCAAGCGTAACCATTTGTATCGTGTGTTCAATTCGGTCCACTAATTCAGGAATGGTGTGTGGCTTAGTCGCATAGACACGATCCTTGATGAATCCCCAGAAAAAGAAGGCCAGGAGAGTCAAATCAGGTGATCGTGGAGGCAAACGGATTGGGCCTGTGTGACCGATACATCTGCCTGGAAACATTTTGTCTGCGGAATAAACGCTTAATTTGAGCGACACTGTTTCCAAGTTCAAACCAGGCAGCAATTTTTCTCTTCTGCAATAATGTTAAACGGCTGCGTGGCATTTTATCATTCCTGTGTAACACAATAATGTGTATAGGCATGGCCGTGTGCCATTATCCTTGGCGTATAGAACGCCATGCTCCAGGTCATTTAAGTTGGCATCAAATGCACATTACACATGGATAAGTAGCTTCCTCTGTTGGCAGGGGTGTTTGTTTCCAAATCGACTGTGCGGCACTGATAAGGGTTCTTTCTCGTGAGGATGAACATCATTTCAAAAAATTATCCAAAATAGTTAATTTTTCGATAGACTCGTTACTTATAAAAGACCTTGTACTATTGATTCTTTCACGAGGGTATTTCGACCTTTCATTATTTGATCTAAGTGTAAAGTTTTGAATTTGCATATGACTTCTTCGTTACAGATATTGTCCTTTGTACATTACAGAAATTGAATGCAAGTTTCGTACACGAAAATAATGAATACATTGTGGAATTATGGCAGAGTAAGAGAGAGTACTTCCTGAAAACTGTTCCTGAGTTTTCTTTATCAACATTCATTTCATACAGACGCCCTAAGATTTAACACGTTTATCTAAGTTTAATAATGGAAAATTAAAATAGTAAATTTGCTTTCGTCACTTTGTATAGGCTAAAGTAATCACATGTAATCCGCCATGACGTGAGTATAGATTGCTGTAACGAATAAATAAGTAAATAAATAAATAAACGAATGAACAAAGAAACAAATAAATACTTACTTACAAATGGCTTTTAGAGAACTCGGAGGTTCATTCTCGGTATCACATTAAGCCCACCATCGATCCCTATCCAGAGCAAGATTAATCCAGTCCCTACCATCATATCTCACTTCCCTCAAATTCATTTTAATATTATCCTCCCATCTACGTTACTGCTTCCCCAAAGGTCAATATGCCTCTGGCCTTCCAACTAACACTCTATATGCATTTCTGGATTCACCCTTACTTGCTACATACTCTGTCCATATCAAACATCTGGATTTAATGTTCCTAATTATGTGAGGTGAAGATTACAATGCGTGCAGTTCTGCGATGTGTAACTTTCTCCATTCTCCTGTAACTTCATTCCTCTTAGCCACAAATATTTTCTTAAGCACCTTATTCTCAAATACCCTTAGCCTCTGTTCCTCTCTCAAAGTGAGAGTCCAAGTTTCACAACCATACAGAACAACTGGTAATATAACTGTTTTATAAATTCTAACTTTCAGGTTTTTTGAGAGCAGTCTGGATGACAAAAACTTCTTGACCGAATAATAACAGGCATTTCCCATATTTATGCTACGTTTAATTTCCTTCCGACTTTCCTTTATATTTGTTACTGTTGATCCAAGATACTTGAATTTTTCCACCTCTTCGAAGGATAAATTTCCAATGTTTACATTTCCATTTCGTACTATATTCTGGCAACGAGACCTAATCATACGTACTTTGTCTTTTCGGAATTTACATCCAAACCTATTTCTTTACTTGAAGTAATAGTCCGTGGATTTTCTTTTAACATATTCATATCATCCGCATAAGCAAGTAGCTGATGTAACCCGTTCAATTTCGAACCCTGTCTGTTATCCTGGACAATAAATAGGCAGATAGATAGATAGATAGATAGATAGATAGATAGATAGATAGATAGATAGATAGATAGATAGATAGATAGATAGATAGATAGATAGATAGATAGATAGATAGATAGATAGATAGATAGATAGATAGATAGATAGATAGATAGATAGATAGATAGATAGATAGATAGATAGATAGATAGATAGATAGATAGATAGATAGATAGATAGATAGATAGATAGATAGATAGATAGATAGATAGATAGATAGATAGATAGATAGATAGATAGATAGATAGATAGATAGATAGATAGATAGATAGATAGATAGATAGATAAATAAATAAAATAAATAAATGAATAAATTAAAAAGAAATAAATAAGTAAATAAACAAATAAATAAGTAAATGAATAAACAAATAAATAAGTTAGTGAAGAAATAATTATATAAATAAATAAATAAATAAATAAATAAATAAATAAAAAGCAATCACTTAGTAAGTAACCAGAGATTGTTGCTGAATACATATAAGAAATGCAAATGTGAAATTATTCCGAATGAATTTTTCAGCACTGAGACCTATATTTCACGATGCAGAATTTAACAGTTTTGTAACCAACAATAATATTAATTTCTACTGTTACGTAGAATAATTTGTAACATTAAGACGTGTGTTGAAGTTTTGTATTTCTTGATTCAAATTAATGAGTCTTCGATCGTAAATGAAGGAAATTGTGACATTCTTTAATAATTTTCCTTCTTTACAGAGGGCGATTGTTCGTCAAGGTTCAAGTAATTGAAACAAAAGAAACGCTTCCTGAAGAGTAAGTTGTGGTGTGGAGCAACTGAACCGTTTTTCGATATAATGAGACTCCGTTGTTGAGGAGCGAGAACACTCGTCACGTACTTACCGCTCCTCTTTAGCAGCGTAACTTACAGCATGTTTCGAAAAGCCGTTACGTAACTGGATACTGGAAGCGAAAAAAAGGGAAACATTCACAGTCTTACTAATAAACAGTACAGTTTTTATACTAGACTCATGCAGAGTTGGGACAGTAAACGTTAGAAATAAACCATGCATAAGCGATGGATGTATAAACAGGCTGTAACTATACAATGGGAATTGCTTTGGAGTAGTTATGTACACAAAACCCCTTGTTTAAGCTTTTTATATAGAGAAAAAAAACGCCGCCTCTCTAACAGCTATTCGTATCGACTGTCATTTTATGATGCCTTGTAACCACAGAAGAGCAAACCAAAGAGCACAGAATAATTTGAATAATATTGCTGTACCTTGTACTCTTTGACCAAAATATAGCGTGGTAATCGATCATAATCAGTTGCACTATCGATACTTAACACGGCACACTAAAACGCTCTACCGGATGCAATAGAGAACCTCAGATATTCTATTACCTTTCGTAATGAAGTAATGACGAAACTATGACGTAGCTGTGTAACAGTTATACTGTTATACAAGACGTATGTAGTGATTATTAGTAAGGAATTTACACACGACTTATAAACGAGCTACTCATTGTATAAGTATAAGACAGTTAAACGTCTGTATATGGAGTTTTTATTAGTAAGACCGTCAGTCGAAAAGCTAATTTCACCAATAGAGAGTATCGGTATATAAAATTCTGAAAAATGAACTTCTTTCTACAATAACGGAACAATTTAACGTGATCATAATTATGATGATGATGCTAATAATAATAATAATAATAATAATAATAATAATAATAATAATAATAATAATAATAATAATAATAATAATAATATTTTTTCCCTTTTTCCTTATATTTTCTTTCCTGTTCATCTTTCATTTTCTCGTTTCTCTTCTCCTGCCAGCTTTTTTCTTCTTCTTCTTCTTCTTCTTCTTCTTCTTCTTCATCATCATCTTATTCTTCATGTTTTCCTTGCTATCTTGTTTTAATTTTGCTCAGTAAGTTCTCTTCTTCCACATATTATTCTTTTACTTCTCTTTTAGTTCCCTTTAAGTTAACCTCGTTTTTCTTTTTGTCTTTCTCCTATTGATTATAGCCTACTCTTTTCCGTCTTCCTCTAATATTTTCAATTCTGTTATTCGTATTCTTGAGTTCTTTCTCGTAGGCCTATTAATTTTCTTAATCTTTCTTTTTCTCCTCCTACTCTTCCCAAACTTTTTCTTTGCCTCTCTGACGTTCAACTAATCATTATTTTTTCCAGTCATCTCCCACTTATTTACGAGTAACTTATTTCATATATACTTTTTCTCTTTTAACCCTTTCTCTTCATTATATTACTCCACCATCCTTCTACCTTTTATTCTTTTTTTTTTTGTGCTGTTTTAGCATGCGGAGTTACTAAGTACCTCAAGCCACATGTAAAGTTTGCCCAAGCCTTTCACCGTCAATCCAGCATTCCCCAATCTTTCCTCTTTTCCGCCTTTCTCTTAGTTCCGCATACGATCCACGTTTTTTAATATTGTCTATCATCTGATTTCTTCTTATGTCCCAAACTCTTTTCCCGTTCACCATTCATTTCAGTGTTTTCTCCTGTAGGCAGTTTCTTTTTAGCCAGTGACTCAGCTGATTTCTTTCGCACTTCCTCATCAGTAGGGCTAAGAATTTTATGCTGTTACATTATGCTTCATGCGCCCCTGACTTGGGCTGGGGGATTTCAGTGTGTTGCGTTGAACAGTGAACTTTAGTTGATCGGTTACATTACGACCGAATACTGCTATTCGTAACAGGCAACATTCAACGTCTTGTAAAGAAGAATAATAGCAAGATGCCGAGGACGAAATTTATGACTTAATTTCAGATGATGAAATTTGTAATATTCTAATGATACAGATTTTAAGATAAACAATGCTTGTGTAAAATATTTCAAATATGCCCCCATTGTTTCTGCAGAAGTGGAACGAAATTTCTCTAGATATGAGGCTGTGTTTTCTAGCAACAGGCAATTATTCTCTTTTGAAAAATTGAAAATGTGGTTTGTTATTCACTGCAATAATATATGAAATGAAAAATTATGTAAAACAAAAACGTAATACACTATCATGTTAACATAGTGAAATCGTATAGCTCATATTTGTCAATGTTATATTAGGTGTATTTTCTACAGACAGATAATAACATGTAGTTAATGATATTGTGACGAAACTGAATAGTTGGAAAACATGTAGCAAACAAGATGAAAAAAATTCTGGATAAGCATTATGAATATTTAGCTCTATGTACAATTTCTGACTTAATTTCAAATGAGGAAATTTATTAATAATGATAGAGTTTTTGAGATAGATAATGTTTATGTAAAATATTTCAAATATGTTCTTAATGTTTCTGCAGAAGTGGAACAAAGTTTTTCTAGATGTAAGGCTGTTTTCTATCAACAGGTAATCATTCTTCTTTGAAGATTTGAAATTGTGGTTTGTTATTCACTGCAACAATATATAAAATGAAAAATTATGTAAAACAAAAACGTAATACACCATCATTTTAACATACAGTAGTGAAATAGAAAAGCTGATAAATGTCAATGTTATATTGGCTGTATTTTCTACACACAGAAAATAAAATGTCTTTACAATATTGCAATTTTTCTTTAACAAAGAAAATTATGTCTTTAAATTTCTCTTTAGCAGATAGTTGCGTTTCGAAGTCAAAGGAGTGGCTTTCAACCACCCAAATGCTGAGGACTAACTTACCCCGATGATAAGCATGAGTTCAAACGAACGAAAGACACTGCGTTAACTCACCACAACTCTGAGACGTACTAGAAGTTTTTAGGCACACGAAGCGCACTGGTAGTATAACGGAATTTATTTCTCAGGCCTACTGATCTTCACCCACTTTTTCCAACAGAGCTTCATTTCTTATTCTGTCAATTTCACACGTTCTATTCTTCTCCATATCTACATTTAAAATGCTTCAAATCGTTTTTCGTCACTTCGTCTTAATGTCCATGATTCTGCCCCATACAATGCCACACAAAGTACTTCACTAGTCTCTTCCTTAGTTATTTTTCCAAAGTTACGCAGAAGATGATTCTTTTTCTGTTAAAAGCTTCTTTCATCATTGCTGTCCTCCTTTTGACTTCTTTGCAGCAGCTCTTTCAAATATTATTATAATTCATGTGTTATTATTATTACTATTATTATTAATATTATTACTATTATTATTATTATTATTATTATTATTATTATTCTATTGTATTCTCTGTCAAATCCAGTCATGTCAATTCATGCCCATAGGCGTAAGCGCGCGCTTTAGAGCTCAGGAGAGCCTGAGTGCTTTACAACAGAAAGGAAAGAGACAGACGAAGAGGTATTATATACCGCTTAGTCGAGCTATATATAGGGGTGGCCAGCACTGATTCAATGGATAAGGGGAAGAGAATTTATTAAAATTGTATCCATGTTAGTTTTTATATTTGTCTGAGAAGCATGAGTGCATTATAAGAATGTAAGTTTTACTTTTAATGTTCATTTTTCTCAAATTTGCTTTTTTATTCGAAGGAAATATTTTCTCAACTTTTTTACAAAAACGTGAAATTTTCATTTATGTTTATTTAGTAGCCTTACAGGTACTCAAACAATGTTTTCGATAATCTAATATATCGTAAATACGTAATACTGAAGATAGTGTATCGAAAATTTTGAAAATATTCGCATGGAAAATGTTTGTAAGGAAATGAATTAACAAAGCAACTACTGTTACATCGTAAACAAAAGATTTGTGCCCATGTGTTGGTAAAACGTCAACTCTACAGCTTCAGCAGATTTCGAGAAAATAATTTAATATCCCGATGATAGGAAGTTGCGCAGCAATATCATCTTAGGTAACTTTGCTTTGTACTATAATATTGTTTTGATTACTTCTTTTATATGGCTAAAGATGCCATCAATATCAATAATTCCAAATTATCATGTTATACTATATCTCTTTCTTTGGGGCATCACTTTCTTTATGATTGATATGTTTCATTCATTGGTACAGTATTATGTTATTAGAGTTTAAAACACAACTGGAATATTAAGAAATTGTGTCACTATTTTTACAGACAATAAAGATAATATAGAACAGAAAGTAGCCACATAAAAATAACGACATAAAATTTCACGTTCCGTTTAAAGTTCGTACACCACTTTCTTCTTAATCAAACAGGCTGCTTATTCATATTATACATAATCCTTCCTCCTTCCATACCTAGAGCTTGATGCCCGCGCACGACGTCAAGGTCAGAAAAATGCGCTTGCTTTAACATCATTGGTCTAATCATCTTTTTTTAACTATAATTTTTTATGTAACTCTCAATGAAATATTACGTTTGTTACTTTTCCCGTGTCATTCTCATTATTTAATTTTTGACTCAATGTGTTGATTGATTTTAAAATCCATACGCAAGATCATATCTATTCGAGATGAATTCAAACAGGAGAGTACTTGTAAAACACGTGTATCACGAATTTGCAAATGACTCACGGTTGGAACGACATCTCATTAAGTATCAACAGTCGTGTATAAAATGCGCTGTATAAATTCATGAGCAGTTTGTTCATACCTCCAAAAGCAGTAAAAACACTCATATCCCCATGATTTCGAGACATGAGCATAAAAAGAGACATTTAAGGGGTTAGAATTAGGAAATATTGGAATATTAATTGACCATCGATGCATGCCATTAACTGTGATAGGTTTTCAGTTACCGTTGAAACAAATATGAGCATCCTGGAAGCGCCATCATCTGGTCGTATACATCAGCAGTAGCGCGAAACAATTACCATTAAAACGTGTTCTGCACTCAAAACGGTAATTGAACTCTGCAAAAATCAGTATTATAATTTGGGCAAGTTCGAAATCATATTCCACGTCTAAAGCATTGATCTGAATAGCATAGCTTCCTGCTGCTGTTCGTATGCTAAAGAAGGCACTTCATAAAATTGTTATTGTTTTGGTTGTTATTATTATTAGTAGAGGAAGCAAGACCTGTCCTGTGACCTTATCATGTGCCGTGGCTATATCACCAATGGGTATGGAGGAAAAAGATAAGTTTTAGTCCGAGATGAACTTTCGTATCAGTAGATTCGTATACTGTTCTCCAATCAGGAGATAAACCATGAAAGGAATGTGTTTACTATTCCGTCATCTATTGGAGCGAAGTAGATAGATAACATTAGAGTTATAACGTTAGATTAAAAATCATGCGCTCTCCTTCATATGTTATTTCCTGTATGGAGAGATTAAAAGACTAAGGGTGTTATTCATAGACATTTCGCTAGCCCGCGCTACGAGCGTGCTAAACTAGCCCCGGCTATCGACTGGTTATTTGTACGGGATTCATATCACATCATATCGCTAACACTGGTTTATGAAAACGAAAAACGTTAGTTCACCGATCATCCACCGGAAGACCGCGCTAAGAATGTCTATGAATATGGCCCCAAGAGATTAACAGTGATCTAATTTTGTAACTAGGGTAGTATAAAAATGTGTTATGGTTTGTGCTTTGAGAGATAGCCAATATGCATATGAGTACCCACGTGTGTTACCTTATGACATCTTATGACATCAACATTCATTCACAGCATCACACCGCTTCCCTTCATTCCCTGGAGACTTTCTCGTGGTTGTAGTACAGTAATACATTAATCATCATGAAACAAATGTCTTTTTGCGTAAAGATTAATTTTTTGGAGATACAGAATATATCTGTTATGGTGATAATGATTATTTGAGGAGGAAAAGTCGCTCCGGCACCGGGGATCGAACCCGAATCCTTGGTTCTACGTATCAAGAGATCTAACGACCGAGCTACACCGAAGTTCAATTCACAGCACCGGATCGAATCCCTCTCCTCTAGTGTTTTCCCTCTTTAGCCTGACTCCAAGTTCGACATATATGTTGACATATATTAAGTCAACTGCCATTATACAAGGAGCGCACTCAATTGAATAACTTGGTGGCCGGGATTCAACAGTAATATGCACTGTTGAGCGAAGAATCTACGTAAATATTAATTTTTTGGTCCTACAGAATATATCTGTTACGGTGACAATGATTATTTGAGGATCCGGTGCTGTGCATTGAACTTCGGCGTAACTTGGTCATTAGAGCACTTGTTACGTAGAAACAAGAGCCCGGGTTCGACCCCCGGTCCCGGAGCGAATTTTTCTCCTCAAATAATCAGTCACCATAACAGAGATATTCTGTAGGACCAAAAAAATTAATGTTTTCGTAGATTCTTCGCCCAACACTGCATATTACTGTGGAATTCCGGCCACCAAGCCACTCAATTGAGTGCGCTCTTTGTAAAATGGCAGTTGACTTAATATATGTTAACATATATGTCGAACTTGGAGTCAGGCCACAAAGGGAAAAACACTGAAGGAGAGGGATTCTATCCGGTGCTGTGGATTGAACTTTGGCGTAGCTCGGTCGTTAGAGCACTTGGTACGTATAACCAAGGACCGGGGTTCGTTTCGCGGAGGCCGAGCGAATTTTTCTCCTCAAATAAATAAACTTCCTTTTTGATAGCTCATTCTTTCCTTTCTCGCACATCTGACATGTCAGATCTCGCCTCCTTACCTTATTAGTAACTAAGTATGGACTGAAATGGATTTTGGGACAGGGGTCACTGTGACCCAGATCTCTGAAATTTCACGATCTATTGCGCTAACCCTCAAGCTAAGCGCATTCCCAAACCCACACTCACTGACTTAACTAAGGAGTGTACCCAGGTTTCGACCAAGCCACACCATTCGTCCCTAGGCCAACCTTCTCCGTGTCCCTCCAGCCGGCGTTTGGGGATTGCTGTGAAATGATGACGAAATGGATAAATACTGACGGTATGATGTAGATCAGCGATGTTAAAAACAAACGCATTTTATGACCTTGAAATCACTCCCGGGCGCCAGGCGCTAGGACATGGGCAGGAGATTTGCCAATTGAATCGTGTAGGAACCTGCTGATTGCAGAGAGATAGCAAATCAGTGATGTACAAACACTAGGTGGGAGTCATACATGTAGACCAGTGGTAACCAAAACTGGAGCTGCAGTGATTACATGAGACAAACAGCCTATGAAGTAAGGAGACGGAGGAAAGGTACTTGGCATGAAAAGTACAACCAGTGGTGGTTCCTGTACTAACATCTTGATCAATCCCGCGGATAAAAATCTCAAGCTTTGTTGTATAAGTAATGTCACTGTTGTCATCGAGAGCCAGTGAATAATATACAAATTTTCTTGCTTCTTTTTTTAACCTTTCTCTTGAATATAATCAGGAATTTTCTAAATTCTTCTCTCGATACTTGATCGAGAAATTCGTAGTTTTTCAAAATTAAAAACTTCTTATGGACAAGTTATTTAAGCTATTTTAATCATTACTATTTTGAGAAATTCTGTTCTATTAAAAGTCTTTAGAGCACACGAGATATTTCAAACCCCATTAGATAGCCGACTTCCTTACATTTATTTATGTCATTTTTCTCTTCCTGGCTGTGATTTAAGACATGTCAATTCCTGGCGTTTAACAGTTCGTTGGCACATAATATTGAATAAGTTTTTCTACAATATTATTATTAAATGAATAACTAATGAATAGTTACCCTCATCTAAAAATTAAGAAGATTAAAATTGGGATAAAACTTAGTAATTTTATCCTTCTAGGGAGAAGATCTATAAATATCAATATTCATGCACGTACAGAAGAATTATAGAAACACATACTTAGTGGTCAGTAGTAGTAGTAGTAGTAGTAGTAGTAGTAATAATAATAATAATAATAATAATACATTATTCAGCATGACAATTCATGTCTCTATATACTTCTTATTGAACCGTTGAGCAAAGTAAACATATTACATTTTGTCCGCTAGAACAACAAAAAGTTCTCATTCTTTACGAAACTATCTCTTACTGCTTGTAGAGATAGAGTTTGTAGAGCAAAATGATACCGCCACTGCTTCCCTTCAGTACGTGAATGAAACACACAGCAATGTACTGGAAACTCCTCGTACTAGTTTGAATGTCTTTGATTACACAAAGTAATCACGACACCCACTTTGGTCACCGCTGATGTAAACGAAATGCGACATGAACAACACCATTTCGAAATATGTAGAAATTCATGGTTCTTTCCTACATTGCTTCTGTAAAAATATAACAGTTGGATATGACACGACTGAAATTAGTAAAATAAACAACCGTCTCTGAAAAGGTATAATGCCACATTAGCACATAACAGACACTTTAAAGTAACACTGTGTTCAACAATCAGTTATAGGCTATATTTGTACTACCTAATATCTAAATTAGGTTTTTCCACAGATTTCGATATACTGCAATAGTTCTTCTGTAAACATGAATTTTTAATTTATAGTACGAACAAAATCTACAAGCTGCGAGGTGTCAGACACGTCTATGCTTTCATCAAGAAATAATGAGAAACTAAATAATGGATTGTTTACATAAATATTTTTTTCTTCTATATCCCCCGATATTTCTTGTATCCACTTGGCTACAATGTTTCTGAATAAAAAATATATTTCTTCGTACTTTCTTATATCATTGAGAGATATTTTGGCTGCAGCGTTTATAATACAACCCTTAGTAAAGGATCCATGAGAGAAAGAATGACACGTCTTTGTAATTTTGAGAGACATATCATAACTAACTAATAATGCCATACAAATTCATCAGATATTGCAGTCTGAAAAACAAGAAAAGTACACAATAAAGTGTTATGGTATGATTAATATTAAAAATTAGAAATGAAAATACAATTCGTAATTAATTTCATATACTTATAACATAAGTAAATTCATTGTTAAGTTACATAGTCACCTTGAATATTTTTAGAGTTTCCTTCGTGGTATTTTTCGTAATGTCTTTTCACATCACATTTTTGGTGATGATTTCGTTTTTTGTTTGCATATTATGCACTGTGTCCGTACCACTTTTTTTTACTCAAAAATAAGTCTCCATTTTGAGTTAAATTTAATGTATATTCTCTTGCATGTACGCGTTGTATCTCCTGGCCTATGGCTTTCACTAATTCCTACTAGTAGACTACTCGTTAGTTTAATACGGCGGCTTCCTTTTATGCAAATAGGTACTGCTAATCCGAAAAATTTCATACTTTCCCGCAAAACGACGGATTCCAAATTTGTAAAATATTTCAAGTCCCTAAATTAATAGATCCTTAAATAAGATTAATATATGTACAACAACTTACCTTTAAAGCACTCTGTCCAGTGATTGTCCCGGTAAGCCGTTTGTCTACATTACGATGAGCTGGAACCGAAGTGCTGTTTTTTTAACGTACTCCAGTAATGATAATTCACCACTTTGATTTTTCCTCCATAGTTCATTGCAACACGATGATTATCTTGGTCACGTCTGATTGTTTTTCTGTTATAACGCGCTGTGTTGAAAGAAAGATACGTTCCACTCTGCAGTTGCTTTAACACTTCCGTAAATTCATGGATAGAGGGATGAGGTTTGTAAAATTGTCGTTTCAAATGACGATGGAACGATTCCGCCCAATTTGTTGTTCTGATTTCATCTGTTGGTACACTGGCCCACAATTTAGGAGAGAATTTAGCATCTTCACTTACATAATTTTCAAGTACATAGTCTAGGAATCTCGTTAACTGATTGTGATTAGGAGCAGTGCCATGCGAACTCAAGAAACGCGTCCTCTACTGAGCATGGAGGTACAGCTGTCAAAAGAAAAAGTGGCCGCTCTCCTGAAACAAAGTTCCCTTCGGGTATCTTCGCTACAATTCGGAGACAGGCGATGTTACATGTTGTTGGACCACGTTGCCTGATATCTACAGTTATAATTGAAGTATTCTGTGTGTTATCGATAGCATAATGAGAGCGTTCAGGCCACTTATTCATGAGGTCCTGCGTTCGACTACAACCACGTGCTTTTTATGTTCTTTTTTGTTCTGTTTTTGAGACAGACAAACTATAATCCTTTCTCTTTTACGATTATTTTAGTAATTAACATCAGGTTCATTAATATATTATGCCATGACTTTATCATTATGATATTGTGGCTGCAAATGGAAAGAAAAAAGATTTTATTCTCAATAAAAATATCTTTCGTGGCATAAACAAAACAAATTTACTGGCGTCGGCCTTAAAACATTCAAACAATTAAGCGTTCAAAAAACAAAACAAAAAGCCACAATTCAATATTTAGTCTATCTTCCTCTTATCTCGATCATCTTGCAGTCGAGTGGGCATGGAATTTACTAGTCTTTGCAAATAGCGACTGTTTTTAGACACGATATTCCAGGCATTCTGAACATACATACATAAGTGTTCTGTACATGGGCAGGTCTTTCATTGCAAACCCAGCAATCTCCAATCTTTCCTATTTTCTGCCTTCCTCTTAGTCTCCGCATATGATCCACATATCCTAATGTCGTCTATTATTCTTTTCAACCAGAGACCCAACCAATTACTTTTTATCTTTCTAATCAGTTTCAGCATCATTCTTTCTTCACTCACTTTTTCAAACACAATTTTATTTCTTATTCTATCTGTCCACTTCACACGCACCGTTCTTCTCCACATCCACATTTCAAATGCTTCAATTCGTTTCTCTTCATTTCGTCGTAATGTCCATGTTCCTTCCCCATACAATGCCACACTCCACACAAAGCACTTCACTAGTCTCTTCCTTAGTTCTTTTTCCAGAGGTCCGCAGATGATCCTTCTTCTTCTTCTTCTTCTTCTTCTTCTTCTATTAAAAGCTTCCTTTGTTCATGTTTGCAGTTTTTCTTGGGAAGGATAGGCCTAAATGCGGTAACATCCCGTTGCTTTCCGCACACCACTATCTCTTTCGCATCTTATTAAATTCCAGGGGGCCCAAGCGTGGAGATGAGGAGAGTGGATTTGACTAATTGGGCCCTCCGGACTTCACCGAAAGTCATGGCAAGGGTTAAATATTAATTCTATCAGGATGTTTGACCCTATCAGCGATCGGGAAATCTCAATTAGCCTTTGCCCCCCGCATCCTGGACTAGCTTCTACGAATCATCAGAAAATCTTAGAGTGTGATTGGGCCAATTTTTCCGAAAATGTTTCCACACTTTTGCCCTCGTAGCTCAGCGGACGAATGTCGGAATTCAGATGTCAACGTCTCAGGTTCAATTCCTCGTTACTCCTTTTCATTTTATTGTGGTTCAAGATAGTATAATGTAATAATACAAGAAGAAAAACTAATACCAGTATTATGGAACTGGATTTTTCCAAACCTAATATTAAATTTATGTTATTTATATCGCTAAAGAACGATTACAATATAAATAACTTGAATATTATTTATACAATATCACTAAAGAACGATAACACAATATAAATGATAAATATCGGTTTGTTTAATAAATATAAGATATTATATAATACGTATTTAATTATCTAAATAAAATAACCTATTTTACAAAGAAAGATGTTTATTTGTGTTATAATAATTACTTTCATAAAATACAGATTATTTATATTGCGAAAGAACAATAACAATATAAATAACCTGAATATTATTTTATAATGCTAATAAAGGAAAACAATATAAATGATAACTTGAATATTATTTATATCGCTAAAGAACGATAACAATATAAAAAACGTGAATATTATTCATATCGGAATTTCACAGATTTATTACAGATGTATTTAAGAAATTGTAGAAGAATAGTAATTAGTAACAGTGTCCTATTTATTCTTCTTGGAGCCAAATTTGTAACTTTTAAAGGTGTGGTTACTATGTTGAAGTGTATGTGTTGCAACGGATGCTTGATTTGTTATGTATGTGAGTCAGTTATGGGATGCTTGATGTCGTCGCAATGTCGTAATTATAGTTTGATTGTGTCTGTGTGACTATTGTGTATTAATTTATGATGTATGGTACGTAAAGCTGCATATTTGTGTTATAGAAGTGTTACGTATGTGTGTTGTTAATGTTTTTGTATGTTTCAAATTGATAACTGATATTTGTTTTGCAATCGCAATGCCTAATTTACGGTTTGTTTTTGTTTTGTTTACATCGCGTAAGCTAATTTAATTTTCTTTTCCATTTCTCTTTATACTTATCTTTTTTGTGTATAAAACTACAGCCCTAACATACATATGTAAAATAGGGCTAACCCCCATTGGAGATACTGTCGCTACAATAGTAATAATTATTATTCATATCGTTATAAAACGATAACAGAATACAAATGATGACTTGAATTTTATTCATATCTCTAAAGAACGATAACAAAATATAAATAACGTGATATCCATCAAGAACGATATAACTGGATATAAATGATAATTTGAATATCATTTACATCGCTAAAGAACGATTAAAAAATAAAATGAAAACTTGAAGAAGGACCGAACCCAGAACCTTTGAATCATTAAACAAGCACTCTACCGCTGGTCTGCGAGGAGCAGATATGGAACATTTTCATAGTTCCGGAACTGCTTGTACAAGCACATGCATCGTGTAACATCGCCGCGACCCGAAGTGGACTTTGAAAATATTCGCTGTTCACGAGTGCGGCCACTTTTTTTTTTTTTTACAGCTGTACATATTTTAAACCAAACATACGTATATTTCAGGAACTTTCTTACTTCGGAATTAGGATTGGTTTATTCGGAGCGAAGTCCCAGGTCGAGTATCTTCCTATAACCATGTCTGGGCTAAATGGAAACTGCAGCATTTAATGGATATATTAGGAAATACTTTTTTGACTGCATTATGAGTAGCAACTTCAAAATCTAAAACTATGTTTTCTGAATCGAAATCATCACTACAGAAATCACGAATACGTTTCCACTTGCATTCGTAAACTAATATACTTTTCGATAACAGTAAACAAAAAGGAACTTGGACGTACCGGTACCCCAATGTAGTATATGTAGGCCTATATATAGTATAAACCTGATGAAAGTGTTTTGGTGAAAAGTAAAATGTTCCATCCGCTAATATATTACGCGCATTACTACACAGAAACTGCAAAATTTCGTTCACAAGTACAAACTATTGCCTTATTTTCGATGTCTACATAACAGAACCTTTCGCCTCGATTTGTTATAATATAGGCCTATAAACTGTTTAACTGTTCTAATGCCTCATTTACATTGCGAGGGTGAGAGGGCATCTTTTTTTCTCCGGGCTCTGTACAATGCTAATCGAAGTTTGACTGTCTCCATTCTCTGAATATTAAAAGTATCTGACCTCGACAATTCTGTTCGTATTATTTTATCGGGTTGTAAAGTAATTTCTTCACACGCTTTTTTTTTTCAAAATGTTCCCGCAAAATATGTGATTCAATAGTCCTAGCGCTATTAATTTTATGATCATGCAAGTCTCTTATATATATATATATATATATATATATATATATATATATATATATATATATATATATATACTATTTCATTAACTTCTGCGTTTGTCTGTAAAATTGCGGTACATTTCTTTTCCGTGGATCTCCACGAAATATTTCCCGTAATCATTTTACTCTGTTTTCTATATTTGAAACTGTCCCTAACAATGCATTCCAAGCTACGATATGTGACCGTTCTTATAAATGGCATTTCACTTTAAATTCACTTCCTATCACAACTAGAACTTCCTTCCAACAGCAACACTTTCTTTCAACTGTGATTATGGAGACATCGAACCCCCGCCCTTGTTCATCGCCATCTACACCAAACATCGAACACACATTCATCAGCGCCATCTTCATCAGTACAAAATGGGTTAGAATAAATTTGGTATTACGTTATCAGATGAATTATGCAGAATTGTAAATGATGTTTTTGCGGTATCGAAACAAAATTGTTTACTATAATTTTCGGTTATTTTGCGCATTAGCTATCCAGCCGTGTAGTACGTTCTTGTCTAATCTCCCGACAAGCGCTGCGGGCACACTGAGTTCCAAAGCGAGTGCTCGCGCCTATGGGCATCAACTGACATGACTGATGTAGCTGTCTGATGTGAGGAAACGGGAGAACCCCGAGAAAACCCCAAACTACGGCTTTGTCCGCCACAAGTGTAACTATGGATTTTTCAATGAAAAATCACAGGCCTAACCGCGATTCGAACCCGGACTGCCTTCGTGACAGGTTCAAGATCTTACCACTCAGCCATCGCAGATATCGATCGTCTAGTTCAAAAGTGCGACAGCTCAAAAAAACAAGTTTTGAGATTTTTTTCAGTTGAGAGTTTCAAAAATAAATCACTTAGAAAGGAATAGAGTTCTGGTTCATAACCACGACAATTAGAAATGAGTCAGTATTCAGGACGAGTTTATCACAATCTTCCAGTTCATTATTAATACATTTCGAAATGTAGTAATAATGAATTAGTAAAGTCCATAGTTATAATTATTTCTAAAGCAGTTTATTTAGTTTTTTTTTTCTTTATGGTTGTAAATATGACTTATCTCAATACTGAATCGGAAAGAGCTCCGAAAGGGACTTTCAGGAATATAAATAACTAAAAAATTATAATTTTTGAGTTGTCGCACTTTTGAACTGGACGATCGATATATTAACTAAGCACATTGTCACTTAATTCCGAAACTAAAAGAAAGATAATTAAAAGGAAAGAAGTTTTCATCGAATGCAAGGGTAAAGTAATAACTCCTTTAGAAATGGCTTACAAACCAACACAAATACATTTTAAAAGGCTTAGAATTATGGCCGTTTCGCTAAATGTATATGTTTAAAATGTGAATATTTTGAAAGAATAGTAACCTTGAGTTGCAATAACTTGTTAAATGTTAGGCTAAGAACTTACCAATACTGCCTTGTATGGAGTTCGAGTTGTCGATAAATAGAGATGAATAAATTTTGCGAGCTCGCGCGGCTCGTAGATTGTGGGCTGATCCCCCGACTGGCAGGGAGATCGTATCAAGGCCATGCCGGGAAAGGAATGGATACCGCTGCCAAGCTGGTCCCCTCTTTTATAGGGCTACTTGAATAGTTCAAAGGAAAAGGCGGACAGTAAACGCCTATACAGTTGGCTTTCTACTTTCTAGTAAATAACGAATGTGCCTGAAAAACAAACCGGAACTTACAGTCGTGTCCAAGCTATTGGTATAATCAGGATACTTTTCCGGGTAACGGTAAAACCCGGAGAAAAAGAGACTTCTACAGGGATGTTGCGATACTATATTTCAACCCTTTGATTTTATCGTGATTTTATAATTTTGATATAAGTGCCGGTCACTATCTAATATTGATGTAGTTTCCATTTTGCTGTTATTATCCAGACGACAAAGTCCACTGTTGTGTACATTGTTGTCAAATGGACAGGAATTGCGTCAAAACTAACGGAATTTCAAAGTAGCGGACAGGAAAAGAATGGCTTTGAAGAGTGACAGATTTTCTGGCGGAAATTGCGACTCACATCGTTTTATTTTTTTACTTCTTTAGCTGCTGTCGTTTTTAATTGTTTAATTTTTGCCGTACCATGTTAAGGAATCTCCTGTTTCAGATTTCCTCGTAATCGAGTCAGAGGTTGACGAATTATTATTTTAATCAACATTGGTAAGTAAGTTGTGTTAAAAATTTGCTTTTTAATTGTATGCCTATATAGATATAATAAGTGGGTCTTATTTTTGTTTTAGTTTGACGGATTTTGAGGGAATTCCAGGTGTTAGACTGACGGGGATACAATTTATGTGTTGGCAACACTTGTTGTGTTGTGCTATTTAGAGGAAGGTTCAGTGGAGCGATTGACTTGTGTGAATTTACTTGGCTTTTTTTACATAATACCACAGTCTAGTATATACAGTCACGAAGCTCAATACGTAGCCAATATGCATCCATACATAGTTGCTAACCACTAGGATCGCTACTATCGCCTCATTACAGACAATACCAAATAGTACTGGCACAGTCTATTGTTCCTAATACCCTCAACAACTCAAGCTTCGTGACTGTATATAATAGACTGTGATAATACTGCGCAAAGGTTCGGCACTAAGAGGGTTAAGCACTACTTGGTGTCGATACTCAATCTCATAAATACCCATAATATTGAAATAACAGTAATTTAATTTAATTTAATTTCTTCCTGTAACCACTACAGGTTGCCATCGACAAAGAGTACCATGATACAATAGAGTAAAAGCCTTGAGGCTTAGTGATAAATTGTTGTTAGAGTGAAAAATAAACAATTTGAATTATATTGAAACACATGATGTTAAACGAAGTAACGTCAAGTAGATGCGAATTAGTCATGGTCCATATATATGATGCCTGAAAATAGCTATTGAGCCTTTGAGTGCTGCAATTGTTAGATCTCTTAAAATACTTTTATGCAGGCCAAAAGATTTACAGAGGTCGACAGGAACCGGGGTATGGTCCCACGGGCTCCTATCATTAATCCCGTAATGACGATGGTTTCCAGATGGTATTTGTCCTTATAAAAACTGATGTAAGGTTCATATATATTCCTTTTTTCCTCGTGTACTTCTTCTGGCTGGTGTTCGTGCGATTCGAATCTCACAGTAGGGTCTATGATGTAACCTTCAAGAGAGGGAGGTTTAAATGCAATGATGTCACTTCTTCGATTACTGCCCTCACTGGATATGCCGTGTACTTCTTCATATACTGAATAACCTTTGTTCCTTAAGGCAGTTGCTATTATAGATCTTACTGTATGATGCCGCGTATTTCGTAGAAGTTCACCGTGTGGACAGGCCCCCAGGACATGGGCAAGGGTTTCAACCTCCCTGTCGCAACGTCGACAGAGGTTACTGCCCGAAGACCTGCCAGGTACACTACGCACAGCTGACACGTTCGCATTCATCTTGATTGCTTCCCTCCACTCACTACAGGAAAGACCCTTGTGATTCCGGATCCACTTATTGGCCGGGGTATATTGTTGGTATAATAGCACGCCTTTTGCCTTTATGTTTTTTCTGGCTCCAGTTCTCAAACGCTTTTTCTCTTAATACTTGCCGTACCTTTCGCGTATCTACAGTGCCGTACTTGTCCAAAATATTTGCTGATTCGGTGATATTGAGTGCTGTGAGACTAGATGCAATTTCTTGGGATAATTTCCTTGTAGCATGTAGGAAGGAATTATTGGATTTAAGCAATATCTTACATGCGTTTATATTTTGTAAGTATAATTCCCATGCTGAACAGAATAAACCTAATCCCTTGAATTTTGTGTCTGTATACAACATATCTGTAGGAAGGTCATTAGGCAGTTGCAGTATTTCTTTCAGCACACCCGTTATCATAATATCTGCATCCACTAAGTATCGATTTATATCGCTAAAGTTAATTGAAAACAATTTTACTTTTACTAAATAAAATAATATTCAGTGATAGATTTGGCAAATAAATTATTAATATTATAATGAAATATTTAAATACACACTTTTCAATAAAAGATGAGCTACAAAATCTAGTAGTAGTAGTAGTAGTAGTAGTAGTAGTAGTAGTAGTAGTAGTAGTAGTAGTAGTAGTAGTAGTAGGTTTAAGAAGGGCGCGTCAGGTACTATGGCTATTTACGCCCTTATCTAAAGTTCTTAATATAACAAAGACATAATAAATAATATAATAATGAGAGTGCTAAAAGAACTAAAAAGCGTTGTCACGGTAAAACGAGGCACACAAACACAAAATCGATGAAGGGGAATGACATCTTATTGTTCCAACAGAATTGGAATCTCCTGGTGTATATATATATATATATATATATATATATATATATATATTTCATATTGAATTCATTTTATTTTAACCTTTCTTCTTGAGAAATATTTCCAAATAACTTACTATGGTTAACTACAAATCCGATTGGTTTTGCCGCTTTGAAAACTTTTGTTTCGATACCAGTAAAATATCGAAAATTAAATATCAAATCCAATTATTGCCAGTATCGCAGGTGTAATGTCGAGACCTACTTATATCGATAGTATAGATAGCCCCTACTCCTGTATAGGCATGCCCCATGCGTTGCAACTATGAATGCGTATTTTGATACGTTTTAAGTATTCTATCGTAATGAAAGATTATTGCATAAAATTCTTCTTGAATTAATCGAGATGGAGAAAGATTTTTATCAAGACGAGAACTGGAGGGACCAGGTGCGGATCTACAAGTCGGAGAAACAGACGGAAACAGCGGTGAAGAGGAGAATGTGAAAACTACTTGTGGATAGGGTTACCGTATTTTAGCATTGAAAAATTGGGGGAATTCAGAGCAAGTTGTATTTATTACATCTGCTTTACATATTTCTCGCTGCCTTGAACTTTCAAGAAATTTCTCCTACCTACAATAACAGAATAGCATTTTGGACAAGCTACACGTTTCATATAGAAAATTATTCAACATAAATGTACAGTTTCGATACGGAATTTATTCTGTTTATTCAACCGTTATTTATTTAGCAACGAAAATACTTCTTATGTGCTGGTACGACAAAATAATATTGTATTAGCTTTAACAATTTAACATTCCCAGCAGAACAACTTTACTGTTCATAAAGGTTAAATATGTTAAAATTATGTTTGCCGTCTTATTTAACTTATTAAATTTACATGTGATTTATTTATTCACATACATCACAATACATAGGGGGCAATAACAGATGAACGTTTTCGGTACAGTATGCCATCATCAGATCGTAAGAACCATTAATGACAAGATATGAACACTTTACAATTATTATGAATAAAATACTATAGTTATAAACAATTGCCTTATGATAATTAAAATAAATAAGTTAAATTTGAGCGACTAGTAGATCATATGATATATTATGGCACTGAAGTTAGAAAAAAATAGTATAAGATTGTTCGTTTTATGACATAAGTTCAAGCTGTATAAAGCAATGAAACACCACAATTAAAAGCAAGTCTGTTGTGTGGACTGCTGATTTCGCAATGTGAAATGATATAAACTCTCCCTTGGAAAGTAGCCTACTTTACATGTTGTGTGTTTCAGTGAATCATTATGAACTGTAAGTCAAATGAAAGTTATTCAATTAAATTAAAGTAAATTGTTAACTGCCTCCCATTGGAGGTAGCCCAAAAGGACTCAGTATACACCCCTACATGAATTTCACAATATTAAATGTTTACATAAATTTTGTTGACAGAAAATTAAAATAAATATATTTTAAATTATAAAGTGAAGAAAAAAAATTAAACAGAGTGAATATGTAGAATAACTCTTCTCGGGTTTTCAGCCAGGTGAGTTGGAGATTTGCTTCCAAGCTTTCGATGGCTAGCTCTGCCATCTTCTTCAGGGACTAGGAACTAGCTCTTGATTGGCCCGCAGCGGGAAGCCTTACTATTGCATATATATCGGCTAGACATGATCCCATATCACTTCATTCCCTGATGAAGATGGCAGAGCTAGCCGTCGAAAGCTTGGAAGCAAATCTCCAACTCACCTGGCTGAAAACCCGAAAAGAGTTATTCTACATCAAAAGCTGGGAAAGCCTCAAGTCATACAGAGTGAATATGATGACTAAAAAATTTGGCAAGAGCGTTTCAAAACTGAAGTTATGATGTCAGTAGTAAGTATCTGTGGTAGTTCATAAGTCTTCCTGAAGTTTTCAAAGAACTTGGGAGTCACACCACGAGCTCCAATAAGAAAACCAATCACTTCTATATTTTCAAGCTGGTATTTTAGTTTCAAGTAATCAATTGTTGGCAGGTAAATGTGTATCTTTTCTTGATTGACATCCTGAGAGCCTGTCATGAGTTAATTTCGATAAATGCAAAATAATAAGGTTGTTATTAAATATATATGACGGAAACTTACGTGATGTTTTGAAAGCTTTGTAATGGATGCATGGCGAGAAGCAGCTCAACAAACATGACTATAAATTTACTGTTCATGTTCTGACATCGTTTTCTACAATATTATGTCCTATAAAAATTGCACTCATCATATTAATTTATATTTTAATACCTTATTTCATCAAGCAGTACAGTTGACAGTACTAAAATTCAGTTCTCTTAAAAAAAGCACTTTCTTTTTTCCACTCCTTGCCATTACTCTATTGTGAGAGCAAATTGCTAATACTGTTCATTCACAGAAAGCAGGCTAGGAAGCATGCATGTCATTCTGAAGTACATCAACCAGATGCTCACCATCACATTGACTAACTCATAATATCTTTTACTTTTAAGGCATTGGTTTTCAAAATGAGAGTCCGACCCCCTGGGGGGTCACGAGATGATTTATAAAATAAAACAAAATACGGCTTAATAACATTTACGTTCTTTTTAAAAACAAAAATTTAAACATAAAAATGGCAAAATATTTCAGTAGCTATAAAATAAAATAATAATTAATACCACAAATGTGTCTATTTTTTAAGCATAGCTTCTCAAATCTAAATATGAACTCTCCATTGAATACACACACTGATATGATTTTAAACTTCAAGGAGATATATCTCGCTTTTGTTTTGATGGCAATAATGGACTAGATATTTATTTTGCATGAATACGAGTTTGCTATACTATAAAAAATATAATAACTGTTTTTGTAGCTCAAAGTATTCTTACATTCTTTTGATCCAAAACTGGTCTACACTGAAAAAAGTATAGTTTCAATATTTCATCACTAGTTACACATTTCAATGAGTCTTTCCTTAATGTTATCGGCCTCGGCAGCGTAGTTGGTATAGCGCTGGCCTTCTATACTCGAGGTTGCGGGTTCGATCCCGACCCAGGTCGATAGTATTCAAGTATGTTTAAATGCGACACGCTCATGTTAGTAAATTTATTGTCATGTAAAAGAACTTCGGAACAAAATTCTGGCACACCGCGACGCTGATATAACTTCTGCAGTTCCTTAATATTTTTCTTTTTCCGAATTTCAGCCAGTTGAACACAACTATCTCAAACGGATTTAATATCCATTTGTGACTGCCGTAATTGTTTTGGATTTCCTCCGCAAAATAATATAGAAGCTGTTGTTTAAAACTGGATTTCATTTCCGTAAAAACAAACTCAATATTTGTCGTATCATACAGATGGTGTTAAGGTAAAAGGGTTTAACCCAATTTTTTTTAAAGTTCACTTTTTTGCTGCAATTAGTGCAATTAGTTTAAATTTAATTACAAAGAGTGAACGTATGTTTTTGACAGTACCATTTCTACATTTTTTAATATAAAGTAATTAATAATAAAGTGTTAAACTTTAATTGTTTGTTGTTTCTGAAAAATGTTGCTTTTGTAGGATAAGCTATTTACCTAAACACCATGGATTATTTCGCTAAATTTCCCATGAATTTTGAGTGCATTCGAATAGGTGAAATTTATTTTTGTCAACTTATGTCAATCAGAAACCAAGAGTTCTTATAGATCTGTCATTTGATTTCTGGTTGTTGTGCTTTAAATACCTGTTTTCAGAGTGTTTAAGTGTTTGAAAAGCCAGTCTGAAAAGCCAAAGAGAATCGTAAAATAGGTTTTCATATAACGATTTCTCGTATTCCAGGTACCGGTACTACAGAAGTTTGGTGATATCCACTGGTTTTGAGAAAATGTCATTGCTTTCGATTTTACAGGGATTGGTATTTTTCCAATAGTGGAGGGTAGCAAACATATATCTTGTCCAAAAGTGGTGGCGCCTTAAAGAAGTTTGAGAATCACTGTAAACAATATTGTTTTCTGTTTTTTCTTCCAAGCTTGAGGCAGTACTCTGCTCGCTAAAAGTGCGACAGCTTAGCTGACTAAAGCATGTAAGAATATCAATGACTAGCAGTAAATGCTAAGTACTTTGTTCTGTGCACACAGTGTTGAAAATGAAATATATAAATAAAATAATTATATCGTAGGCAGAAATATGTTTTTTTATATTATAAATATTTAAATAAGGCTGAAAGAAGGGTCTGAAAAATGGATGGTACCCGGTAAAAACGAGTAATATGGTATCCTTATTTATGGGCAAAGAGACGATTTGAAATGGCCATGATTAAGTTAA
Source organism: Periplaneta americana (assembly GCF_040183065.1). NCBI lineage: Eukaryota > Metazoa > Arthropoda > Insecta > Blattodea > Blattidae > Periplaneta > Periplaneta americana. Next base: position 101,607,280 of record NC_091130.1, on the reverse strand, counting down.
AAATACAAGCGCGATTCCGAAGAAACTTGCGCGCTATCTTTCAGTCCACCATGAAGGTCACTGAATCTTCCTGAAAATGAATACAATTTTGCTTGGGTAGAAACTGTCACTAGTTAGTTCGTCACTGTTAGTTCTTTGACTTTTCACATTGAACAGGCTTGTTGTTTATTAGAAACTAAAAACAACTTAAATTATTTTAATTGAAAATCAAGTTTACACCGTTATTCTACAAGAACTAACATCATCTTATTGTGCCATATGCTAGAATATCGAAAAGTAAGAATTGATACCAAATTTCTGCCAACATCTGCTGTCGAATCATGCCATTTACCATCTTTTTAGTTGGTTTATTTTATGACGCTTTACCAACTGCTATGTTTATCTAACATCGGAATAAGCTGAAGGTAATTTATGCCAGCAAAATGAGTTCAGGGTCCAGCGCCGAAGGTTGCCCAACATTTCCTCTTAATGGGTTGAGGGAAAACCTCGGAAAAACCTCAAGAGATAACTTGTCCCAATCAGAATTTGAACCCGGGCTCGCTCGTTTCATGATCAGGCATGCTAACTGTTACTCCACAGCGGTGAACCAGTTTTATTTTAAACAACATCATCATCATCATCAACATCATCATCATCATCATCACCATCATCATCAATTTTATACCATTAACAATTAGCTCCGGTTCCTTAAAGTAGTTGATGGCGCCATCTTTAATTGGTCCTCCTATGCCTTTTAGTCCTTGGGGCCTACAGTTTAATAGTAGTTTTCTTGGTATGTTTGTGTTATTTTCTTCTGTATTCTTTTCTTTTACTCTTTTGGATAATTATGAGCAATTATTTTCGGATTTTCTCATTATTTCGTTTATCCAAAAGTGGGTATCCTGCCACGCATCCAAAAAATTTAATTTCTGCTACCCGAAATTGCCTTAGTAAATCTTTATCCCAAGTGGAGCGTTCGGAGCCATTTAATAAAATTCATTAAGCTAAAACTTTTTAGAATATAAGAAGAATTTCCTTGCGTACATTCCTTACCAATGTCCTTTCAATCATTCAACTTACATATGTTCAAATAAATTTAATATTGAATTTGTTTACATAATTTATTCTGTTATTTCCCATAAATGGTTCTACTGCCCCTGAGCATATCCTCTTACCACATCAAGAATTAATTTCCCTTATAGACAACAATATACCCCGGCCGATAAGTGGATCCGGAATCACAAGGGTCTTTCCTGTAGTGAGTGGGGGGAAGCAATCAAGATGAATGCGAACGTGTCAGCTGTGCGTAGTGTACCTGGCAGGTCTTCGGGCAGTAACCTCTGTCGACGTTGCGACAGGGAGGTTGAACCCTTGCCCATGTCCTGGGGGCCTGTCCACACGGTGAACTTCTACGAAATACGCGGCATCATACAGTAAGATCTATAATAGCAACTGCCTTAAGGAACAAAGGTTATTCAGTATATGAAGAAGTACACGGCATATCCAGTGAGGGCAGTAATCGAAGAATTGACATCATTGCATTTAAGCCTCCCTCTCTTGAAGGTTACATCATAGACCCTACTGTGAGATTCGAATCGCACGAACACCAGCCAGAAGAAGTACACGAGGAAAAAAGGAATATATATGAACCTTCCATCAGTTTTTATAAGAACAAATACCATCTGGAATCCATCGTCATTATGGGACTAATGATAGGAGCCCGTGGGACCATACCCCGGTTCCTATCGACCTCTGTAAATCTTTTGGCCTGCATAAAAGTATTTTAAGAGATCTAACAATTGCAGCACTCAAAGGCTCAATAGCTATTTTCAGGCATCATACATATGAACCATGACTAGTTCGCATCTACTTGACGTTACTTCGTTTAACATCATGTGTTTCAATATAATTCAAATTGTTTATTTTTCACTCTAACAACAATTTATCACTAAGCCTCAAGGCTTTTACTCTATTGTATATAGTACTCTTTGTCGACGGCAACCTGTAGTGGTTACAGGAAGAAATTAAATTAAATTAAATTATAGCCTAAAGAATCATGGATTGAACTTTGGACTCTCAATCCTTCAAGAAAAGTTTTCGAGGTAAAGTCAAAATGCCCTATCCACAAGCATAATAGGAAATATCAGGTTTTACTATCAAGATTAAGAATTGGACATTGAAAATTAACACATTTCTACATCAAATCAAGAAATGAACCATCGACATGTGAAACCTGTCACTGCTTCCTCACCGTCAAACACGTCACTATAGAATGCTAAAGGTACCACACCTCAAGGAAAAAGTACAATATATCAAACGATATGTCTACAACACTCAACGATGCAAATGTTTTTCCACAAATAATCAAATTCTTTCAAGAAATTTCTTTGTACAATATGATTTGATTGCAAAATTTTATTGGCTTACACTGTTCATTATCTTTTTTGTTTACATTTGCACATCCAGATATATTGTAACATATTGTGTATTTTTATTGTAATCTTAATTGACTGTATTGTATCTTTCTGTATGTGAATACTGTGGTCGCAAAAAGATCCGGCAGTTATGTGATCTAAAATAAATCTTAAAAAAAAATGCCTCCAAATAATTAAAATCCGTTACTTGTCCAATTAGAACTTCATTAAATACTGTTTTTTGCTCTTCCCGAATTCTTCCCACAAAATTTCATAACTTCACGTTTTATAGTGATATTTCCAATTCATATTCAGAATCAATTTCTTCTAGTTCAGAAATAGGTTTCTGTAAACCATATTAATTAGGAGCTGCGATTGCTACATCGTCTGCGAAAAGAAGCATTTATAATTTAATATAATATATTTTACAAACGTTGTGTTAACAATAATTGAAGGGTTAAGAGCCATAGCGGGCCAAGCGCCATTTAATAAAAACGGAGAAAACAAGAGTTGAAATTAAGTGAATACTATAGTTTAATGAAGATTGACATATCATTTAATTTTAATGTGTATACTTTATATTACTTGCTATATGTTTTCATTGAATTATGGTAATAACTTCATTTTAACCCTTGTTTTCTACGGTTTAGTAAATGGCGCTTGGCCCACTATGGTTCTGAACCCTTCAATTGTTACCACATTATTTTCACATTGTGAACATACTTACAAAGATTAAAAATAACTGATGACAGGGGACAGCCTTTTGTAAGTGCTTGGTTTATTTTTATAATATTAACTTTAGATTGCGTAATTCCAATTTTTATTATGAACAGTTTCTGAATAAAATGTACTTTGTATATCGCTTGTCATGCAGATTGGGAAGCCTTTTCTACCATTATGTTTCACCGTATATTTCTGAAAAGCTATAATATTCTCCACGACTGCTATATAGCGCGGATGATTAAATTGTCTTCTTTTCTCAAACAGTTGCACTGTAATAAAAATACAGTTGGAACAGCATTTAGCTTCTTCTTTTTTTTTTTTTTCATAAAACCATTTTGGTGTTCCAGTAGGAAGCTCTTCTTTATGTTATTAATAATTCTATTCCTTACAATTTCCGGATATATCTCATAACAAGAATTCGACAATCTGACGCTTCTGTCATTCTTTCAATCTTCTTCATCCCCCTTCTTAAATACTGGAAAAATAATTATTTCCTTACATTATGCAAGGATACTTCCTATTCACCGTCACTGATTTAAGAGCTTCATATAGTTTTATGTGGAGACGAGGCCTGTATTTGATGAACGCTATATTTGTTTTATTTATTCCTACTAATTTCATATTTTTAAAGTTAGGAGAAGATTTTAAACTCTATTTATTTAATTGAATATAGGCCTACATTAAAGTCATTACTTGATAACGATAAGCGTTCTAGATTTTAAATGGTACATAATTATTAATATAAAATATTTTCAATATCTCCACTTTTATGGGATTTAGTTGGTCTTCATCTCTTTCTCTCCCTTTTAGATAGGCTATGTTACAGTTTCATATACAATATCTTGCTTTGTATGTAGGCCTACGTCATGTTCCAAGCGTGATACATATCTATTACATTGTTGTCTGTTAATTCTCCTGGTTGCTCTCGTTTACTAACGCACTAAGTCCATTACATAAAAAAATTCGTGTGATTTTGTGCAATAAACGATTATTGTTTATTTTTAAGACATGCAATAATTAAAAAATGGACCAATATTTTTAAATAAAATGGAAATTTACCATAATGTTCTATTAATGGGATTGAAAGTTTGTATTTGCTCTTCATTTTATGTAAACAACATTGTTCTGGTCCGCCTCTGCATCTGTTTTGTACCGGTATGTCTGTACCCGCTTGAGCTGTACTGTGTACTCATAAACTCCCTTCTCCCGATCCAGCAACGTTGCCAAACGTCTAATATTGTAAACTTTAATAATTAGTTAAATATTGCAATTAGAAAAAAATTGTGAGGACATTTTTTCTTCCTTATGACATGAACAATCATCAGTTCAAATAATAGCATTCAAAAAAACACACACACACACACTTGCTTGGTTATTTAACTTCGTTTTATCAATTAGTAGCTTCTTTATCGTCAATGTGATTGGTGATAGTGAGATGAGGCTGAGGGTTCGCTATAGATTACCTGACATTCGCCTTACGGTTGGTAAAAACCTACGAAAAAACCCTTCAGGTCATCAAACCAAGCGGGGATCGAGCGCAACTCCGGATCTCCAGGAAAGCTCCTTAGCCGACTGAGCTACGCCGGTGGCTCCATAATATTCAGTTTTGCATGAAGGAAAAGTAAATAACCTGTCTTTTCTGTTCTCTAATCCCTTTAAATCCTAATTACAGATATCAAGTGTTTTATTATAATTGTATTACTTCACAAAATTTCTCATTTTCCGGCATTTATCATGATAATCTTTGTAAAATATCCAAAGCTTGTATAAAGAGAACTCAGTAAAAATGAAATGTAAAAACATCAATTAAGAAAGTTAATAATTTTCGGGGTCGAAGAAAGGGGCCGAGAAAAAGAGATGGATACCTTTGAGAAAGTGAGAGATTTATGCGAAGCGATCTTTAATATAGAGTTGAGAGAAGAACATGTCGGCCATACGTACAGATTAGGGAAAGGAAATAAAAGGCCTATCTTCTTGAGCTTTAAGAATACAAAAGTAAGGGAAGTTATTCTGAACAATCTAGGACGGCTCTGGGGTCCAGGAGTGAGAATGGAAACAGATATGTCATTTGAAGTAAGAAATAGAAGAAAACGGCTATTACCTTATATGAAAGCAGCGAGGGCGAAGGGTCACTTTGCTAAAATGTACGAAGATAAACTGAAAGTGAACGGAAAATGGTATGATCTGGAGTTTTGCCTGAGGAATCAAGATCATCCAGAATTTGGACTAACGAGAAGAACGAAAGAGGACAGTGGACATATTTCAACTTTGCAGAGGGAAGCAACGAGAATGCAACAGAGAGTCGAAGTTAGCTACATAAGCGGAGGGAAGGAGCAGGAATGGTGGAAGAAAATCATCCCAACTTCAAGGACGGAACAAGTGACTGTCGCAGATCAACACATGGTAACAGGAGCGAATAGTAATGAGTTCAGGAACCCACATGCTGACGTACGAGGAAGTGTAGAGGTGATGACACAACGAGAAGATAAGTGTAACGTGATCATGAAGCGTAAGCGGATTCCTAGTCTCCATACGATGGCGGTAAGGTTAGCGCACTCCAGAAGGAATGCTGACAATAACGGAACAAGAAACACAGGTGCTAGAAAAAAGGCGAGTGGGGATAAAAAGAGAGACCAAGAGTCAGGAAGTGATAGGGAAGAAAGTAGTGAAAAGTTTGAGGGTGCGAGTGTAAGTGGAAATCTAGGATGTGAAAGTGAAAGCGTGGGGGGAAAACAAAAGAGGAATAGAAGAAGAAAGAAATAGAAAGAAAGACAGAGATAGAAATAAAGCAGAGATGAACAGTAAAGAAGTCAGAACCTGCGACAGCTGAGGATATAGCAAAGGTATTAGATATGATTAAAAATGTGGGGATGTGATCAAAAAGTGCTAGTAAAGGGAAATTGTAAATGATAGAGAAGTATAGGGGAGAGAGAAAGTGTATAAGCTGATGTGTAGAGATAAATGTAAGTATTTATAGGAAGCGAGAGTAGTGTGAAGGGATTAGGTGTAAGTGGAATAGTGAGAAAGTGAAAGTGAGCGCAAATAGGAATGAGTGAAAATAGTGAAAAAGTGTTAAGAGAAATGAACAAGTGACAGCATAAAATTAGTACTAACATTTGAACGTTGGAAGAGTAAATGAATATAAGAGAAAGATAGGAGAAAAGGTCAAAGAACAAATAGGGCAAATAATTGAGGCATTGACATGGGAAAGGTCGTAATTGCCAAAAATTCGAATTTTTAGGTTTTTCATTGAGAAAGTAGTAAATGGCCATGCCAGTAGCACAGAGAAGGTAGTACAGTAAGTCCGTATGTAATGGAACGAAGTTGGAAACGTAGTCACTAGATGTTGTAAGTTGTATGTGCACAGCTGTTGGCGCGGAGAAGGTAGTAACTCCTTTTACAACATCAAAGTGTGTCTAGGCAAATATGGGCTGATAACTGTGCAGGGCAGAATAAGAATCGGATGATTCTAATGGTCCTGATTTACATTATTGCCAAGAAACATTTTGATTCAGTGGACTTGAAATTCCTGGTTTCAGAACATTCCTACATGCCATGTGATAGGGAATTTGGAATCATAGAGAAAAGAAAAAAAAAAGATGCAAGACCATGGTTCCAGAAGAGGTAAGGCCTAATGATGTAATAATGATGAAGGATGAGGATTTCTTCGACTTTTCTGCAGAATGTGACAAGTTTTTGAATACAACTCCTATCAAAATCAGCACCCTCAACTGGATTAGACTCTCAAGAGCTGATTTTCCTCTAATAAAAACAAGATAGTCGTTTAATGACCTTGAAATGTGGACGGAGCACAAGATTTTTAACAAAGGACAGTCATTAACGTCAATCACTAACTTGCAGTGCTTGCAACGCCTTAAAAGAAGACCAGTCGTCCCTGATGCCAAAAAGAGAGACTTGTTATCTATGTTAGACTTCCTCGATGAAAAGTATCATGCATTTTACCGAAAAATTTGTGCATAATGTATAAATAACGTTAATTCTCTAAGGAATGATTTCAATGTTGTATTTTCATAAAATAGGATTTCACAGATAAATCTCTGCCAGACTTTTCAAATTTCATATGTAACACAAACATTAGTGTATGCTTTTCATTTAAAGCAGTTTCTGTAATAATGTAAGTGAGAAAGTGTTCATAAATTAGTTTTTTGCCTCCTCTGAAAAATTTTGTTTTTGGCAGTTACTACCTTTCCCATGTCAGCGCCTCAATTCAATATGATAATTTATAGAGAATAAGTGAAATTGAAATTTTAGTGAATAGTAGTTAGAGGAAAAAGGGGGTTTGAAAGGCGTATATAAATTTAGATATATTACGATAAATGATCAAATAGAGAATAGCAAATGAAATGTAGGAGAAATACTGAAGGGGAGATTGAACAAGTAATAAAAAACGTACATAGTGTAATTGGGAGTATTTGTGTAGACGCGTACTGCAAATAATGTGTTACTGTAATATGTTAATGGTGGCACCGGATACAGAAATGTGAGGTACACCATTATATGTAAAGAGTGCTGTGACCAAATATATCATATATCATATCATATCATATCATATCATATCAAATCATATCATATCATATCATATCATATCATATCATATCATATCATATCATATCATATCATATCATATCATATCATATCATATCATATCATATCATATCATATCATATCATATCATATGAATTAAGAAAGTATACATATAAACCAGGAGTTCAGCAAGGTTGTCCATTGTCCCCAATACTGTTCAATGTCTGCCTCTATGAAATGCTTAATCAATGCAAGATTTCGCTGAGGACGAACCTTTTAATCAAGGGTATAGATTTCACAACTCTTCTCTGTGCGGACGACCAGGTATGATTGCCCAACCTGAAGACGAATTATAAGAAGCAGTTTTTAAACTCAATAAAGTAGCAAAAAGTTTCAATTTGAAAATATCTACCTCCAAGGCAAAAGTAATTTAATTTTGTAAAACAAACTCAGTCAGAGCTAAAATTATAGTAAAAAATATTTTGATAACACAAGTAAACTCCTTCACGTTCTTAGATTGGGATGTATCATGCTTAGAAAGTAAATATGAAGGAATAAAAATAAACAGATTCCGCCATTTTTCGGAACAATATTAAAAACGTTCTTAAATAAAACAAACCGAAATACATTTCTGTTGGGTTCGTTACGCAAGGCTAATGCGGGCGACTGGTCTTAATGTATGTTGGAATCTTTATGTAGTTCCGAAACGTTGGAAATGTCAATTTCCAGGACACGGTGGATTATCCAAAGCTTAATTCCAAAATACACTTTTAAAATTTTATAATGCAACAGCCCTACAACTTTTAATATATATGGATCCGAAAATTGGATACTAAAACGTACAAGACCCAAACCAAATTGAACATTGAACAACAAGATGACTCGGAAGACAATCATACGTATACCACTGCATTAATAATGATATTTCTCTGTTTCAGGGACATCACGTTATTGGATGCACTGTATGTTGTATAAGTTGTTATTGTAACTGCTTATATGGTTTATTATGTATGTATATTTTAAATTATGATTAAATGTCAACCTTCCTCCTGAATATATGCATATTCCAATGTAGCCAATTGGCTTGTCGTCAGTACGACACCTCATTTTGCGTAAGGTTTCCCGTGGTTTCCCTTGAGCAATAAGACAAATGTCGGGATGAGGCCTAAAAGAAATGGGCCATGGACCTCTTCCCTTCCCCCACACTTTCTCTTCTACTATTACAAAGAACTGCTAATTTCTTAGATAACAACCCTGTAATATGAAAATAGGGTAAAATAAATATATTGTAAGTTCTCAGGGCTAACGGCTTCGAAGTTGGGTACCTGGTTCTAACGAAGTGCACTGGTAGGAATTTAAAACATGGGGGCATGAGATAGTTACTCTGCCTGCCATAAAAATTCACTTCAATTAAATCCCCAAGGTAAAAAAAAACAGAAAAGGATACTAAAAAAGAGCAAGAACAAGAAAAAGATCAACAGAAATGTGATTCCTACGAGTAATGGTAAATTATAAATTACTGGACAAAAACCTAATAAAGAAATCAGAGTAGAATAATTAGGCGTTGATGAATTAAATGAGATCATTAAAAGTTACAGATAGCGTTGGAAAAGCCACATATCCAGAATGGACTCCATACGTCATGCAAGACTCGTAGAAACCTATCGCCCTAAACAAGGAAGCAGACAAATTGGTCGTCATAGACGACGACGGAATGACCTGTTTTTGAATGGAGTCGGACCAGACCAATATGGTCCAAATTGTTTAAGGCATGGATGTCCAACTATACTCCGGAGCCGTGAAAAGATTTGTTGCTTGCCGTTGCTACCGCTCTTGTGCTACAAGGTGCAACGAGTCAAGCAAAGCAGGAGGTGAAATGGATGTTTGATACTCGATACTGCTTGGCGTTCAACTAACAGTGGCGGCTGTAAATTTAACTTGATTGATTTAAATTCATTTTTGTATTTATGATATTATTATTATTATTATTATTATTATTATTATTATTATTATTATTATAAATATGAAGTTAACTGCATATATTTTAATTGCTGTAGTTTATTTTCCAGATCAAGATCTTGATTATTTATTTTTTTGTAAAGTCCTTAAGTGTGATATTGATTGTGAATGCTTCTTAAGTAATATAATCTTCGTATTCCTGCTAAGCGTAAAATTTTTCTAAAAAAAAATTACAATAGAAATTCGAAATCTCTCTCTCCGGTCTGCAGATGTATAGAATATGCTAATTTGCATGGATTGGACTTGGGTCCATTTAATGTGTAGTATATCTTTTTGAGTTTTATGTCAGTTACTTATATTAATTTATGTCCTTTGTTTAAATATGTATTGTAATATTATTATCGTTATCTTTTATATCATTTTGTAGTTTATTCTTTTATATGATTCCATCCTTTCATTTTCAATTACAATTATTTTTAATTGTCATCATTTTATGTACGTTAGTCATCCATTTTAGTCCGTCCATTCATTGTGATTATTGTCATTTATTGTAATTAAGTCTTCATGTGTAATAATTATTTTATGCACTTTTATTGTGATTTTGTCATTAATTTTGTCATTTTTTAATTATGCTTTATACTGAACTGTTATTGGCCTCTGGCACAATAAATAACAGTAAATAAAAATATTATTATTATTATTATTATTTTATTGTTATTGATTCCTTATTACCAGGCTTCGGCCTAGGGACACAGAGTAACCAGTATGAGGTTTAGAGTACACGGAGTATAAATGACGTCATAACCCGTGTGCAGTCACCCGACTGCAACAGCACAGGTGGGTCCGTAATGTGCATTACCGTTGTGTGTAGGCCTATTGCTGCTTGGCTGCGGTACGTGTAACAGGCTTCGGCGTAGGGACACCTGATTGAAGGTTACACTCACGTTAATACTTTAATGGTAGATATTTATTGTCTACACTAGGAATGTACTGTATACACTGCATCTGTACAGAGTGAAATATATTTTGTGCCGTACTGTGACGGACTGTTTACATGTTGAGACACGAAGTAACGGCGCTATTCTTCTCCCTCTCCACTCGACCAACACAACACTATCGTCCGTACGTTCTGAACTTCATGCGTTTCTGTGCCCAGGACCGAAGCCTGTTTACTACTGCTATTTGCTACTGCTTGTATTTTTAACTTATTATAATCAGTTTACAAAATTATAAGCACATACAACAGTGTAGTAATGAAGATAATAAAACATAAAAATTAAATTATTGTACACTCACCTACTAGATGATTATTGATTTTTCCTTCATGTTGATCTTTGGATCCTCTTTGTTGCAACAATTTTGTCTATTTCGAGCTCCATCTTGGAACAACACAGACTTTTTTAAGACTCAAAAGAAGACTGGATTTGCGATTTAGCGTTTCTGTCTGAATTGACTGTATATCTCAATTCTCTTAACCTAACCGTAGAAGGCAAAGAAAAGCTAATTATAAACATGCTAGATGACTTGAAAGAATTGATGGAAAAGCTTAAAATGTGGATTCATCAGATAAACGAAAGAGATTTGTGTTATTTCACGTCTCTAAAAGCAGTATTGAATGATGAACGTAAATATTTGCTTTTGAAATACGAGCATAAAGAAGTGCTGATGGACCTTCTCAATAAATTTAATAATTCATTCAGCGTAGAGCATCTAGATGCTCCTAGTATTCTGCAGATAGAATTAATTGATTTGAAGGAAAATATTCCTTTGCGCACTTCCGGAGAGACTGGTTTGGAATCGTCTGTTTCTTTGCCCGAAAACGTATTTCCGACGACTGATCCACTGATCTTTGGATATACGTGTATATGTGAACAGTTCTTTACAAAACTAAATAACACTAAAACTAAAACACGTACAAATATTAGTGATAAAAACTTGGTGTCATTATTACGTCTGTGTTGTTTGAAGATGAAGCTCGAAATCGACAAAACTGTCGCAACACAGAGCACCCAAAGAGCAAAATCAAGAAAAACTCATCTAGTAGGCGAGTGTATAATAATTTAATTGATATGTTTTATTAGCTTCATTACTGCACTATTGTATGTGTTTATAATTTTACAAACGTGATTAAATAAGTTAAAAAGACAAGCAGTAGCAAATACTAGTAATCATCATCATCATCATCATCATCAATAATAATAATAATAATAATAATAATAATAATAATAATAATAACAATATCACTAGTAATAAAATGAAGTTAAATATATCGAGTTAAATTTACCAGCCGCCGCTGTTAGTTGAGCGCCAAGCAATATCAAAACATCCACTCCACCCCCTGCTTCGATCGACTCGTTACAGCTTGTAGCACAACACCGGTAGCAACGGCAAGCAACAAATCTTTTCACGGCTCCGGAGTACAGTTCGATATCCATGGTTTAAGGTGATGGTGATTAAGATGATTTTTGTTGCAGCTTTCCACTCCGTTTTAGGAAATATATTCATTTAGTGATTTACTCTTGTTTGATATTTTTCTCAAAATGTTTTCTTTACTATTTTGTTATTAATTTTCTTCTAGAAAATATTTCAAGCTTTTGCAAGAAGGAAGTGCTCTGAACATACTTCTATTCCCCTAAAGGCAATTACATCTGTGTCAATCTAGCTATTTGTTAATATGCAAGGTGGAGCGAAAGTCAGTTTCCCCTTACCAGTTATTAATGAGACAATACATATTTAGATTTAGGTTTAATTCCGTAAGAATAATTTATTGGCATCACTACATAAACACAAACATTTGTCCGTAGTCAGTCATGAATCAGCTATTGTTATTATTGTGTGGAATCTGTGTTCTGTTCTGTGTTGTGTAAGATTCTTTGCAATGGAGCATAAGATTACTAATGAACAACGCATTTACATGCTTCAATTATGGTGGAAGTATGACAAAGAGACTGTCAGAATCCATAACGACTTTAGTAGGAGCTTTCGTGACGCACCTTTGGCAATTTGAAAATTAGGATTTATAATCAGAAATACAAAATAATTTTAAAAATATAAATACTATTGAAACTCTATATAAAACTCTAGTTAGGAGTAAGCTAGACTATGCGTCTATAATATGGTCACCTCAGTTCCAGTCGCATCAGATGTAAATAGAAAGGATACATAAAAGATTTTTACTTTATATATATTTTTAAAAACATCACGTGTCGTCTTATGAAAAGGAAATTTCATATAATAAATTTATTTTTGAATTTAATTATAAAACTTTAAAATCTAGACGATTAATAAATATCCAAATTTTACTCTATAAGACTGTTAACGGTATATTGAATAACTGTGATTTTCTTAAATTCCTTCTGTTCAATGTAAAAAGAACAGAATTACGTCATAGGCAACCTTCTGTTATTGCAATTCCTAGAACTGTTTTCTTCAAGAATTCTCCATTGTTTGTTATGTGTAATACTTGCTACTCTCTGCCTTTAAACTGTGATTCTCAATTAGATTTCAGTGTAAGAGTTAAAAAATGTCATGCAATATTAAAAGTAATTGTATTTCCTTAGATATTTAAATTATGAATAAGTTTATTGTAATGTTTTTCACTCTAGTATTAAAATACTTTTGCATTATTATATTGACATTTGGCAATATATTAACCGCAATATTATATTCTAGCATCTATTATGTACCTTTCTCTTTTTCGTTTGTGTTGTTTGTTTTGTTTTTTATTATTATGTATTTTGTATATTTAAGAACCGATATCAGGGAAGGGTAAACGTGATCAAAGATGAGATTGGTGACATGCTTCCAACATTCATTCAATACTGAACAGATGGGAAAACTATTTTGGGCAACTACTAAATGTACATAGGCCAAATAGAAATGATCGGGACGAAATTCAAATAAAAACTGGTGAGCCATTTATAACCGAACCCATACTTTCTGAAGTCGAAAATCTGAAAAAGTACAAGCCTCCAGGTATCCATAAAATTCCAGCAGGATTAATACAAAAGGGTGGAAGCGCATTATCTAGCGAAATTTATAAACTTGTACTTGCTATTTGGGAAAAGGAAATTGTACCAGAACAATGGAAGGAGTCCATAATTTATATCTGTTTTTAAGAAGGGGGACAAGACTAAAGGCTGATACACAATAAACCGGGAACGGAAACGGCAACGAGAACGGAAATATCGTTAAAATAAATGTATTTAAATGTGAGCATTCACAATTAACAAGAAGCTTGCCGGAGCTCGGAAACGAGAACGTGAAAGTTAATTGTGAATGCTCACATTTAAATACATTTATTTTAACAATATTTCCGTTCTCGTTCTCGCTGTCGTTTCCGTTCCCGGTTTATTGTGAACCAGCCTTAACTGTGGTACCTTTCGACAAATATCACTTTTGTTGACATCATACAGAATTTTGTCCAACATTCTTTTGAGAAGATTAAATCCATACGTAGATGAAATTATTGGGGATCATCAGTGCGGCTTTAGGCGTAAGAGATAAACTATATATAAGATTTTTTGTATTCGACAGATACTGGGGAAAAAATGGGAGTATAAGAGTACAGTACATAAGTTATTCATAGATTTCAAACAGACATATTACTAGGCTAAGAGAGAAGTTTTATATAATATTCTTATTGAATTCTAGTCTGCTGTCAAAAATTCTGAAAGTCAGAGTTTATAAAAGAGTTATATTACCGGTTATTCTGTATGGTAGTGAAACTTGGACTCTCACTTTGAGAGAGGAACAGAGATGAAGGGTGTTTGAGAATAAGGTTCTTAGGAAAATATTTGGGGCTAAGAGGGATGAAGTTATAGGAGAATGGAGAAACTTAGACAACGCAGAACTGCACGCATTGTATTCTTCACCTGACATTATTAGAAACATTAAATCCAGACGTTTGAGATGGGTAGGGCATGTAGCACATATGGGCGAATCCAAAAATGCATATAGAGTGTTAGTTGGGAGACCGGAGGGAAAAAGACCTTTAGGGAGGCCGAGACGTAGATGGGAGAATAATATTAAAATGGATTTGAGGGAGGTGGGATATGATGATAGGGATCGAATTAATCTTGCACATGATAGGGACCGATGGCGGGAATATGTGAGGGCGGCAATGAACCTTCTGGTTCCTTAAAATGCATTTGTAAGTAAGTACGTAACTATTATTATTGTTATTATTATTATTATTATTATTATTATTATTATTATTATTATTATTATATCACCATTATTAAAATTGTTACAAAGCGCCTTTGTAAATACTATTGCCCTGTATAACTCTCTATAGGCCTAAGAATAATATTACGTTTCTACACCCTAGACACGATAGAGACGATAATGCAATGTATTCAAACCAAAGTAATATTTGCGTTTGTCCTTCAGGCGAACATTTATTTTGTTCCTAGCTTTTCCTATATTGCTCATCAAACTAGCATGATGTGTGTGAGGGGAGGGACTACCTTTCCAATTGCTTTATAAACACTGTATTATTCTGTGTGTACTTAACTTCAGAGTAAATGTACCTCAAATTCGAACTCTACTCATAAGTAGAGAGCGGAAATTTAGGCGCTAAAAAGTGGCATTTTAGAGGCCTAAAATAGGATCTTAAACTTCTTTATTTAGGCTCTATAAAATAAAAATTACGTTTTTATTGTTAAAGAATGTCACTAATATAAGATTCACCATTTATTTAATGCATAATCCTAGGATTGAAAGAAACTTCCACACATTTCACAAGGGTACACATGTATACACAAAATGAAGACATTTTGTCTTCATTCACCAATCACATTTCCATAATTTGCTTCACGGTAGATGATCAGCACCTATTGTGGCTATTGTGTCGCTCACTGCTGTACTTACAAATGGTGAGAAAAAAGGAAGGGGTTGTTATCTGTCTTGGAATGTAAGAGAATGCTTATTGGGGTACAACCCAGTGAGTTTGTGTTAAATTGCTGATAGAGGGAGATATAACAATAATAGTAGCAATAACAATAATCATAATAATAATAATAATAATAATAATAATAATAATAATAATAATAATAATAATTTGTCCCGCAGGACTTCCATTACATGCCAGTAAATCATCTGACATGAGCCTGTCGCATTTAAGCACACTTAAACACCACTGACCTGGGCCGGGATCGAACCCGCAACCTCGAGCACACAAGGCCAGCGCTATACCGACTACGCTCCCAGGCCGGCTGAAAGTTGGAATTTTAAGATTGAAATATTGTAAAATGAGAAGGGGGTGGCCCGGAGGTACTTCTCTATTATGTTGTTCACTGCCAGAAAGGACTTGTTATCTGTCTTGGAATGTAAACGGTACAGGAAGTTAAGAAAATAGTAAACAATTACGAAAAATGATGCAAAAAAAAAAAACTTAAAAACGGGTACTAACATCGAAATAGGCATTTCAGGCACTACAAAACTCCTTTATTTAGACCTACATTTCCATGAAAAATGTAAATATTAAAACTCAAGCCTGTATGTATCAAGGAAAAAATAGGTTTTTGTCTAAATTCCGCTCTCTACTCATAAGTCAACGAGGAAGGTGTTTCCCGTATCGCCAAGAAATTAAGATGAGCTGAAAATGTGCATCAATGAAGATAAACATTTATTGTCCCGTATCTGAGAATCGGTTGTAAGTCGCTGCATGAAATGGGTTGAGCAAAGCGGAGGGCACTTTGAACAATCTTTATCTTAATTACTGTTACGGAATTAAACCTAAATCTAAGCGTGTCTTGTCTACTTATTAATCGCTGCGCAAGAGGAAACCGACTCTTGTGCCAGTATGTACAATTAATTATTATTGTTGTGGATCCGCAATTTTGTTTTTCTGTTTATAAAATGCCTTTAAAACGTTAAGACAATAAGTGTAGAAACCTTTTAAAGTAAATGATAATTTATCTTCTCTTTACGTGGAAATACACACGTATCAGGCTAATGTGTTATGAGTACGAGTAAATAAAAGCTAGCAGAATCATTACTTTCCATGTAGTGAATGTGACACAGTTTTACTAACTTGGAATGATATTATGTGCACTTTTTGAAAATAGAAGCACTCTGCGCTTGCAATAACCCATTGTTATAGTCACAAAAATCTAGAATTGTAAACAACGATTTTTTTAATGTTAAAGGAAAAGGATTCAGTCATGAAAGAAGCAGGGAACTGTAATGAAGTCATAAAATAAATGGTACTCTAACGGTATTACCTGAACATAATAAGAGTTTTCATTCTTTATAGTACCATTTTGAACAAATGGACTTCCATTTCATGAAACAGAAGGTAAAATCTCCCGGAAGTTAAAGGAGTACCATTTCCCCCCTTTTAATGCGCCTATAACTTTCTTCCTCTTGATTTAAGCGTAAATTTGATATTGTCTTGTGAAATGAAAGGAGCTCTCTTTGTGCTTTTCCAGTTATACTTTTTAATTCCAAATACCGCTTCTATTGTAACAATGCAGTAAAAATTCCAGTTAACTTAGATTCGATTCCTGGTGAAGAAAGTGAGATTTTCCACTCTGCTTTGAATATCTTAGGCTCGTTTAGTGTTGTGTGAAGCGTTAGTGTTATCCGATAGAGTACATGCGGAATAAAGTCAGGTTAATAAGCTAAAATGATTATAACGTCTTTACAAGCAAAATTCTCTCATCATCATCAGCGGCCAACGAGTAATGGTTTTACAAACTTCCAGGGATGTGTCAATTTGAGATAAGGAATCCTGGTCCGGAAATGACCGAGTCGAAAGTTACAAGCAAAAATAGTTCTGTGGAAATTAAATAATTTTATTCCTCTGTACACCTTATTTATAAGTATTTATCTGTACATCTTACACATACTGTATTCATCTGACGTTGTTTACGTTGTCTACTTACAGTATTCCATTCAGTGCGCTGTCTGAGAGATGGGGACAGGAAACTACACTAAAGCAATGCAGATAGCGTAATGTGTAACGGACATGGTCGGTCCTGATATGCACGTCTGTAGACAGCAGTGTATGTGTACAAGTTGCAGTGTCCAGTCGATCAGTCCTAGTGAAATGGAGGAGCGGAATAAGCACACCTCATTTTTGAATAAGGATGAGCCAATGTATTTCAAAACACAGCAATTGGTTTGTGTCAAGCATATTCTTAACTTATTTATGTAACATATATGGAACATAATACTTCCCACATGAAGAGTCAATAGCATATGTCAATTGTTTCACATTTCATTCTTTGTTCAATTTTAACATTTATGATAAAATGCAATACCATCGGGTGATTTCTTGACATAAGTATATGTAATCCCCAATAGAAGAATTTTTCAAACATAGTAATCATTTAGCATTAAGCACGTTCGCGTCCACACCTGTGGAGTAACGGTCAGCGCGCCTGGCCGCGAAACCAGGTGGCCCGGGTTCGAATCCCGGTCGGGGCAAGTTACCTGGTTGAGGTTTTTCCCGGGGTTTTCCCTCAACCCAATACGAGCAAATGCTGGGTAACTTTCGGTGCTGGGCCCCGGACTCATTTCACCGGCATTATCACCTTCATGTCATTCAGATGCTAAATAACCTAAATGTTGATACAGCGTCGTACAATAACCCAATAAAATAAAATAAATATGTTCGTAACCTGCTTGTTTTAATTTACGTATTATATGGAACACAATACTTCCACATGAAAATTCAATAACATATGTAATTATTTCACGTCATAATTTCATTTGTGTCCAATCTTAACATTTATGATAAAATGAAATCATTGTTCATGTAAACAGCTGAGTCAGTGCACGTCTAATTATAATGTAATATTTATCTAGTCAAGTGGCAACCATGTTTGTTTGCCCGAATATTACTTCATTCCACTTAATTTTGTAATTAGTATTCGAACATGACACTTTTATGTTGATCTGATGATGGCAAATAATTGCCGAAATCGTTAATCCAATCAACAAATGTGACATAGTTAATAATTAAGACTAGGCCTACACATTATTTGATAATGAAGAAGAAGGACCCATTTAACCTATATTCACTTTATTTAATTGCTTATCGGTCCACACCACCTTTTCAAAATGAAAATATTGTATTTGTATGTTCAGTTGTTTTTTTATGTCATATTAATTCTGTCACTCGTTATTACTGTATATTAATTGCACTAATTTATCATTTTTCTTATAGTTGTATTGTAGTTCTGGTGGTGTGGGAAAGAAGGCCTGATGACCATAACTCCACCAGAGTGAATAAATAAATAAATAAATAAATAAATAAATAAATAAATAAATAAATAAATAAATAAATAAATGTAAAAAAAATATGACAAAAATATTTCATGATTTAGTATTGTGGTGTCTAACCACCTGTGTTCAGAGCACTAGACAACTAGCAACGTATTTATTTTAAGAGTAACTTCTCCAATTTACTCCATAGTATATTCGTAGTGGACCTTACTGGAAATGCGTTGCTTGTAGTATTTACTTCGAATGCAGGAGGTTGGAAACCAATGGCCTAGAATTATCATATGTCACAAGGTGAAACGTCCTCTTATTCCTACAAATATCACAAATTAACTTATTTTGAATATTTTCAATGTCACAATACTCTTCCTGAGCCCACTGTTTACACATATGGCACATGATTATATAATTCCCTTTCCTAACAAGGAGAAAATACTCGTTTAAATCGCCCTTTACTTTAGACATCTGGAGCCGGAAGAACTTTCTTCATCCGGTACTGAAGAGTAGGTCTTGGAATGTTACTTCTATGATACAGAATTAAGGCTCTTATTTTCTGTCTTATGTTCCGAGACAGCCTTACGTAAGGTCTCTTTATCATACTTGTCCATCATTTGTCGTAAGTGATTTCTCACCATTTTATTATGGTTTAGAAAAACCGTCTGAAAATAATAGATAGAAAAAAAGACTGTAAATATGGATTTAATTCTCAATAAAAAAAAACCTGCTTTACTGTTCTATAAAAAGAAATGAGCACGGGGATAGTTTAGCAGGAGTGATGAACTTGCCTTAGTGAATAATTTTCGAAAATATTATTGTAGCCCATCTTAGAGGTAAGACACAAGTATATGGACAGAACAATAGTATAGCTAAGAACTACTTTTATCACTAAAATAACTGAATAAAATGTGGCATTTCATATTCAGCAACAGAATTGTCGTAAAGAAAGCAGTTAACTTACAAGAAATTTTGCGAAAACAGAAAATCTCTTGTAAAACTCTGTTTAGCTCGGACAAACGAATGCACGTTCCACAAGTGAAGACTGCTAAGACTACACGTACCTATCCTCGCACAGAACTACCATAAATTCATTCTATGAATTTAGATCTGATGAACTTGCCCCTATGATGAACTTGCTCCTTCCTCCCTAAGATAAGTTGAGTTGGGCCAGAGTAGTTCGCCATTGATTTTAATATCCATTCGTGACGTCACAGCCTATGAAGTGTGGCTAACGAAAAAGATAGGCTACGGCGCGACGTCACATTCTTAGTCATAACATGGACAACATTGAACAAGTGTATAAATGCACGTTTAACATGAGTTTAATTGAGCAAATTCTTTGTTGTTTTAGAACTTTGAACATGTATTTATATTAGGCGATTGTCAACATGGCCATGACTAAACCATGATAACCACGTGACTCCGATTCGTGCCGAAGCCTGTCTTTCTCGTTAACCACGCTATGAAGGGCCAAGGTCGATCCGTTGACGGCTGTCGTCACTCAAGTCCACACTCCTCACAAGAGGTGAACGATCAACCAAACAGTACGGAATAAAGTGTGGATAGCACGGTGATTTCTTCAGCCATTATGGTTTGTTTCAAAAACAAGATTTCGTAGTTCTCCAAATTCATTATCATACTGGATGGGCACCGACCCCATACACTGACCGAAATTTTATGAGTAAATTCCTTTCTCATGATGACTTGAACCAGTGCTCATTACGTAACTCGAGTCCTAGTTGTGATGCCTTAGAGCACGACGCTACTGGGCGGAATGTTTAACTCTTTCGTAAAAGTTATTGTAGTTGACGTGCATCACTGAGTGTGAACAAAATCTGACCAATAGTTAAGATAAATCGTTGTACACAGACAGACATACAGACGGCACGTCGAAAATAATATGAACTACTGTCTGTAATAGTAACGTACGATACTCAGTAAAGCTTACTAACAAAGAGAAATCTACATTAGACCTATAACTTTCATAATAGTAAGTACTCCAGCTTTCCTCTTTGATTACACCAACACTCTCCACTTTCCCTCATTTCTTCTATAATCTATACTCACTTACTTACTTACAAATGGCTTTTAAGGAACCCGCATAGTCATTGCCGCCCTCACATAAGCCCGCCATCGGTCCCTATCCCTGTGCAAGACTATTCCGATCTCTATCATCATATCCCACCTCTCTCAAATCCATTTTAATATTATCCTTCCATCTACGTCTTAGCCTCCAAAAAGGTCTTTTTCTCTCCGGCCTTCCAACTAACACTCTATATGCATTTCTGGATCCGCCCATACGTGCTACATGTCCTGTCCATCTCAAACGTCTGAATTTAATGTTCCTAATTACGTCAGGTGAAGAATACAATACGTGCAGTTCTGGGTTGTGTAACTTTCTCCATTCTCCTGTAACTTCAACTCTCTTAGCCCCAAATATTTTCCTAAGAACCTTACTCTAAAACACCCTTAATCTCTGTTCCTTTCTCAAAGTGAGAGTCCAAGTTTCACAACCATACAGAATCTTCTATAATCGATAACTGCAAAAATAGGTTGGAGTGATGTCTGGGAGAAGCACGAGATTCTAATGCTCATGTAGGTAGTTTCCAAGGGCTCTGTGTTCGGGGATCCAGGAAGGATCAGAAAATGCTAAAATAAGTCTGCCTCTCTATAACAAACAATTTTTTCTATGGTGAAATTTTATAAGAATGTATAGGAAAAAAAAAAGTCTTTAATATTTCACTACACAAAATATTTTGTTCATTGCAGAGATGTAAGTTTTTGGCATCTGAAGTGTATTTTCTGAAAATGAACATATCAGGTTTTGAAAGTTCGTCCCTCATATAAGGTGTAAAGTGGGCCTAAACGACTTAAGTGTCAAGATCCATTACGGAGCCAGTCCTCTTAAAATCAATCAATCAACCAATCAATCAATCAATCAATCAATCAATTTGCTTTCCAGACAGATGGAATGTCAAAATCACTTCTTTAATGTCAGGGTTGTTGAAAGTATTGTACTGACTTGAAATTGTCGAAATGAATTTTATTAATCTCAGTGATTTCTATTTCCTTTCGGTATAAAGGGGAAGTGAAAATTAAAAAAAAAAAATATATATATATTTTTTTTCACGAAATAAAACCACGTTAGGCTATTTTCTTCTCTAAGTATGTTTTATATGTTATATGAATATAGGATATTATTAATTATGTTATCAGGTAAAAGAGAAGAAAATAAACGAATAACCATTCTTAATATTGCAGTTCTTATAGATACAACTGAAAAATAATTTTTCTGTCACTTATTGTACTGCTTTTATCATGACGTCTCTCTGACGTGATTACTTATACAAAATTGTGCCAAATTATAATTTTAATTAAAAATTGTAGAAAGAAATAATATATAACAAAACTCTACTAGTCTGATTGCTCTTCCCCGTAAGAATTTAACTTACTGTAGAGATAGAAATACAATCACTTCTTTCATGCGGCAAGATTTTAGTTGAAGTATTCTATGAAACAATAATATCCAGTGTTTTAGTTGCTGCGTATAAATATAATTTCATTTGAAGGAACGTAATTCTTTCTGTCATTTTGTATAATGTTGTTCCAACGTCTTTCTCTGTCTTATAATGTAATTATGATATATAAATTTGTTCAGGTCGCACAAATGAGCCACATCTCCTGAGAGACTTGGATCATTAAGTAAAGAAAAATCTCCTGGCAACGAAAGACGTCTTCTTTTTCATGTCGGGTCCCTGTTATTGAGACGTGCTCTCTTTCATGGAACTAGGATAAAAAGTTTGGGAAGAGAAATGAGAAAAAGGAATGTTGCATTTAATTAAGCAAATAAGTCCATCCCTCCTTCCTGATCGTCTAGACGTCTACCGCCGAGGCGCCCCGTCTTTAAATAGATTCTTTATCGATTTTCCGATAGATCTCAATGTAGCTGACTTTGACTATTTGAATTTTGTAAATGACTTTTTTGGTTGCGTTATGTAGATGTACAGAAGAATCTTTTATATTTTACGATACTGGATTTAAAAATAATTCATTCGTTGTGGTGGTGCCGGCGGTACATACAATCTCTCCTTCTGGATATTCATTCTTGTTATTTAAAACAAAAGCGAAATTATCTTTGAATATCAACGAACCTCCAGTTACTACTGCTTTTCACGTTTGTAGCTAATAGTACAAAATTTCATTTACGAATTAAATAGGATAAAATAAGTGTAAGAATTTCATAGTTTTGTTGTTCCAAGAAATTACTTATCACGTTCTAGCACACTCCAAATAGATAACAAGTATATAAATATATACCAGATGTAGATGTATATGAGTATCTGTGTTCCTCAAACATAGCATAGAAGGATGGATGAATAGGATTGTATAGTTGAATAGTTGGATGGATAGATGTATAGATGGACGGATACTGTAGATTGATAGATGGACGGATAGAGTGACAGAAGAATGGACAGATGGATAAAAGAATGGATAGATTTATAGGTGGGCGGATAGATGTATAGATGAACGGATAGATGTATAGATGGAAGGATAAATTGATAGATGGGCGGATAGAGTGACAGAAGGATGGATAAATTTATAGATGGATGGAGAGATGGACAGATAGATGAATAGAGAGCGGATAGATTGATAGATGCATAATTGAGTAAAGGAAAAGTTGTATAGATGGGTAGATAAATGGATTAATAGTGGGATGGGTATGTAGATAGATAGTATATTTGTTTATTTAGTTGGTTATTTAACGACGCTGTATCAATTACGAGGTTATTTAGCGTCGATGAGATTTGTGATAGCGAGATGGTATTTGGCGAGCTGAGGCCGAGGATTCGCCATAGATTACCTGGCATTGTTGGGGAAAACCTCGGAAAAAACCCAACCAGGTAATCAGCCCAAGCGGGGATCGAACCCGCGCCCGAGCGCAACTTCAGACCGGCAGACGGCGCCTTAACCGACTAAGAAACGCCGGTGGCTAGATGGTATATAGATGTTGAGTTACAGTAGATGGCGGGATACATAGATGGATAGATGGATGGATGGGCGGATAGATGGATGGATAGTTGGATGAATGGATGGATAGTTGGATGGGTGAATGGATATATCGATAGATGGATGGATGGATGGATGGATGAAGGTTTGATTAGATGAACAGATGTACAATACAGGATGTAAACTACATAAACTACAAAAATTATACAGACTGAACATCTCGGTCTACTAATCATGATGTGTAGTGATTTTTTTTTTTTTTTAATTTTCATCTTTAATTCCTAAAATATCATGTCTTTTTTTTTAGGATTGATGTAGTCTAATATTAACTGTTCGAGTAAATGTGAACGTCCAACACACGCTAACACCACCACAATAGAGAGAGATAAAAGAGTAGCCTGAATTGTAAACAAGGATATCACCACAGTTGCAATGTACGTGGCTGACCGAAGTAAATAATGATGGTCTACTATAATTACCAAAAACATTAGACTCATGGATATTTTTTTTTCTAGAGAAACCACAAAAATTACAGAACAATATTATGAGATTTCTTTGTTCAGTAATTTATACTTAAGCATCAGTACTTCGCTGATAGACCGTTTACTAGGACCTGCCATGAAAACTAAAACCTAAAACTGCACTTATTACAGTACTTATTAGAATATGTACTATATAGAGCACTTCACTGTTTATCATCACGTCACTTTTTCAATGAAACATGAATAATATGATAAAACTGCTGCCACATATTATGAAACGTAATCAAAACAACTGCAACTACAAATCTTTAAACATATCGGGGACAACACTCTCGACTTTGACTGAAACGGACTAGCTACTAACGCACTGTAAAACAATCACTCCTGAACATTTTTTAAAACTATGCCACTTTCGCGCCATACTTCCGCTACTGATACGAATCGACATATTTTCATACTCGATAAATCTGAATCATCGCGCCGGTCCTTAAGTAAGTGGTTCTCAACCTTTTTTGACTGACGACACACTTTACTGAACGCGTACGATATCACGACACACTTATTTGATTTTATTAATAAAATAATAGTAATAATAATAATAATAATAATAATATAATAACCAGTATACTTTCCTTCTGGAGAAAAAGGCAATAGAACTCTATGTAAAATATTTTATAGCGGACGGGGAGATGATTACTGTTCATTTCACGGGAATTTTGTCGTTTTTAACCTCCTTTTCGTCCAACTGACACTTTCAGGATCTAAGCGGAATTCAAAGAAAAATTATATTAAAAACATAGTTATTCACACATAATTATTTCGGTTCCATGATGAAAAATGCAATAATAAAAAGGTGCCGGAACGCCGTTTCAGCACGTTCCGCCAGCAAGAGAGCACTGATTACAACTTCTATGTAGTGTCGAAGATCCAGTGTTGTACTGTAGGCCTAGATAGGCTGATGTTAACATGCAATCGAAAATTCTAAAAGAAAAAGCTTGAGTGGCATTAGAAAAAAAAAAGTATGTGCCAAGAATCTCAACCTATCTATGCTGGATGTCTGATAAAAGATTTGTATTATCTTTTTTGAAAACTAGCCTATTTAAATTAATGTGAAGTGTGCGCTTGGTGGGCTGCACAGAGTTTCTCTATACGTGGTCTTATGGTCGAAAAAATGAAAAACTGAACTGAGCATTTTTGTAGGTGTTCAACTGTCATAGATAAAGTCTATCTGAAAATAAAATGTAAGATATAAAAGACTTCGTTACAAATAAAAAATGCGTTGTAAAGAGACTTTCTGGACGACATAAAATTTATTTTTCAATTCCAACATTTCGCGACACACTCCATGGGGCTGCGCGACACAACGGTTGGGAACCGCTGCCTTAAGTAGCCAATCGTGGCGAAGTCACTGCGCATAACGCGACTCACACCGCAGCGACTAAATTTAAAACATGTTACGGTGAGAGGTTTCGAGACTCGAACACATGACCATAATAAAATATTCTTTACTTTTGAAAGTTTGTCTGAAATGTTATGTAGTCTATTTAATAAGGCAAGTTCAAAGCAGGGTCATTCAAGTGGGAAGGAAGGGAAGGAAATTGTTTATCAATCTCTTGGATATATTCTGAATAAAGCCATAAAATGAGCAGAGTCTAAACTTTCCAAACGGAACCTTGAAAGGATGGCCTGGTCAGATGACAATGTCTCGTTTTATTTTGCAAGAGCTTTTTTTAAGTTAAGAAACCGGGTCATAAAATGGTACAGGAGCTGTTTTGCTTTATTTCTGTCCGCTGAAAAGCTGTCAATAAAGTCATAAAAAGGGGGAAGAATGCAAAAACCATTTCTGTATATTTTTCTTCAGATAAAAATATTGGGGTCAACTTTCTAAACTGAAACCTTGAAAGGGATGTTCAATAAAGGTCTCTAGTCTTAAACTTTGAAGGTTTATGATAGTATACTGTAGGTTTTTTTATTACAGGTGTCATTTAGACTTCAGTGGTAAGTTAATTTTTAGTTCGGGATCTTTAGAAAATTCAGATAATTGTTTTTAAAAGAAACTTCACTTACATTGTTTGTTCATTTCTCTCTTCAGTTGTATTGGTAAATAAAATACAAAGTGCTTACAATAAAGCAACAACAACAACAACAATAATAATAATAATAATAATAATAATAATAATAATAATAATAATAATAATGTTACATCCATATTATTGTTTTAACTTATAGGCCTAAATCAATCACAAGTTATACCATTTTATAAAGTAGAGCAAAGTAGCTGGTTTTTAATACAAACGTAGCTGGAAAGGTAATTTCGAGGTTGGCAACGCTGTTGGCAGAACGTTAAATTAAATTAGACTCTTGTGTGATAAGTTCTATACCCAAGCTATTCTGCCTTAATTGTATGCACCCATCAAAGCAGAAGCATGAAATTTGATGAGCCATTAATAAATGCATGGTTTGGAAAATAATAAACAGTAGGCTATTGTTAGTATTTTTGCACAAGATTAATTACATTTGAATGTTTAATAGGGTGTTTTTTTTAGGGTGAGCGAAAAGGTGGGCAGGAGAATTTTTGAGTGGACGGGCGCCCTCCCTCGCCCACCCCTTGCGTCGTCACTGCTTGTGTCTGATGCTATGTGCGAATATTTCGTTCCATTAACTTGAGAATTCACATTTTAAACACTTCATTGAAAAGTACAACCATTCGTACACAATATTAATTTACCCCCGTGTTATGAAATAACTTTAAATGCTATACTATCAGCAGTTGGTAACAATAAAAGTGTTAACTTAAACTAAAGAGTGTTCTTGCAGATATCCTGCTTATTAGGAATTATATCGGCACTAAATTACGCAATAAATGAAGTAAACAATGACCTAAAATCAGTTATTTCATGGACGAAAAAGTTTGGACTGAAACTGAACTCAGAGAAATCACAGGCAATTATAATGGGACATCAACGACTTTTAAGTAAATTAAACACAGGAGGCTTGTCTCCTGTTAAAATGAATGTAACTATTATCCCTTACAGTGACAGAGTAAAAAACGTAGAAATTTATATGGACAAAAACTTAAGTTGGAATACTCATATTACACACATATGTAAAATAATTTTTATGAAAATTCACAAACTAAAAAGAATTCGAAATTTCCTTCCGTTGCTTCTCAAGAAGAATTTAGTGCAGTCGCTCTTGATGTCTCATTTTGATTACTGTGACACTCTCTACACTGACCTTAACATGAGACTGACAGACAGACTACAGCGTGTTCATAATAAATGTGTTCGATTTATTTGCAACGTCCGTAGATCTGACCATATCACACCTTCACTAAATATGCTGTCCTGGGTCCGTCTCAAAGAGCGAAGAACTATTCACTCTCTCACTTTACTCTTAAATATTCTTCAAACCTCTAACCCTAGCTACCTAGCTTCTCGTTTTCAACATTTGTCCTCATATCACGAAATAAATACTCGCTCACAACACCATATCACACACTCCATTCCTAAACACAGAACATCCTTCTACTCTTTATCTTTCACGGTCTCTGCAGCTCATCTCTGGAACTCTCTACCACAACATGCCAGAGACTGTCGGACATTGTCCAGTTTCAAAAATAAATTAAAATTGCACTTTTTGAATTAGATTCCTTTCGGGTATAAGCCCTTTTCTCTGCCATAGTTTCGTAAAAATATAGGCTATATATTTCCTTTTCCTTCCTTTGCCCATTTTGTTCCCTTTATCAGTCGATGAATTTTTTTATGATAGCCTTTTTATCGTAAATTTTATTTACTTTTTGTATTTCTTTTCTTTTTTATTACTATTTTATTACATTCCATTTTGATATATTCTTCCTTACGTTTTTCCACATTAACCATTTGTACTACATGAGTTGCTTTCATTATATTCCAATGTATTTTACTTTCTTTTTTTTTCTATTATGATATTGTTTTCATGTTGTTTCGTGTCGATTTTATTATGCTATTATTATTATTATTTTTTTGTAATATGTTAGTATTCTGTTCCTTAACTTTTTGTTAAATTTTAACTGCTTGTATACTTTGTGACCTGGTAGAGCGTGAGAGAAGGCCCTATGGCCTTAACTCTGCCAGTATAAATAAAGAATTATTATTATTATTATTATTATTATTATTATTATTATTATTATTATTAAGTGCAATATGAACTTAATAATGAACAGGCACAAGATTATAATAAATAAAACTATTTCAAATTCGGATCAATAAAATCGCGTGATGTCGAAATAACATTTTCTTGTTTGAGTGACAATCGAAATAGGTTTATGTTTGATAATTTATGAATGTGCATAGTTGTACTTTGCAACAAAATTAGTGATCCTTAAAATACAACATTATTATTTAGAATGTATCACCATTTTCTACAAAGAAGAGAATGAAGTAAGTGGCTTTCGTAAATGTGTGTTATACCCTACTTGTTTTTAGTTCCCTGATTATACCCAGCAATGTTATGAGCAGGCAGTGCATTTTCGTTCCCAAACGTACAGCGGATCGAGTAGTTTCTTCTGGTAGCTACATCTATTACGTCACGTGAATGCATAAGCAAGATCGAATTGCAAGCAGGTACGCATAGGGTCATTCAATAATAAAGATGTAATGTAATATAAATATGCCTCTGTACGTCATAAATGACGTAGAAAGAATATTGTTTTAGTTCAAACAAATTTTATGTGATTTTCGTAAAAATCTGCATTTCATAACCTCAGAATATCTGTTTCCGTTCACTGCAACGGGACAGCTTTCGATAAACGAATTATTTGTATATATTGTGTAAAATGGAAATATTGATAATTTGTATATTGATTTTTATTATTATTTTGTCCCTGTAACGTCATGGGGCGAAGGAAGAACATTTTCTTAGCTTAAACGAATTTTACTGGCAATTATAGTAAAAGATATGAATTTCATGATCATATGTTTTTATTCGCCGTAACGGTGTTGATTTCGTTAAATGAAATAAATACAGTATTACATACTGTATAGAGTATTTACAGTTAATGTATATCATGTTTACTATTATGTTCTATAATGTATATTGTATATACTAGTTCAGTATTATTATCGATCTAATTATATTTTCTGTAATATGTAGCACTAATATTTTGTACAGAGCTAGTTTCACATTGTTGGTGCGTTTATATGGTCAAAAAATAGCTGGACAGACCATTTCAATTTAGCAGCAGTCCCATTTACAGTTTCATGATCCATTATTATTATCATTATTATTATTATTATTATTATTATTATTATTATTATTATTATCATCATCACAGTCTACTATATATAGTCACGAAGCTTGAGTTTTGAGGGTGCTAGAAACAATAGACTGTGACGGTACTATTTTGCATTGCCTGTAATGAAGCGATATTACCGATCCTAGTGGTGAGCAACTACCTAATGTTTGCATATTTACTATGTATTGAGCTTCGCGACTGTATATACTAGACTGTGTTATTATTATGTACCGAAGCTAGGTTATACCTTTCGTAGCGTCCTGATATAAGCATTTAGGGTCAGTTTGAACTCTAAAACTCCAGGATATACTAACCGATAAATTTCCTAACTTCTTTAGGAACGAAAATGCGCAGCCTGGTATGAGTCAAGCATAACAGGGCTCTATAGAAGTTCCTGTACTACCGAGTTGATATAAACAACACTACTTGTATAATACGCGACGTAATTAACTTTATAGGTTCGGAGTCTAAACTTCCATCCTTAGTTATTTTCAATAAAATTTCAAAATCCACTTCTTGCAACAACACTTTTCTTCTTATTTAATAGTCTAGTTTAGAGAAAGCAAGGAACTGATATTACAGAAATCTAACTGGTAATTTATATTGCATTCCTCAATAGTATTTCTGAGTTACAACGCCTTCTCCAGGTGATAGGTATGAGTACAAAATAGTTATTCAGTAAGGGTCACTACAGATCACTCCTTAGTGTCCGCGCCTATAGATAACACTCATTTATCTCTTATTCATGCCGTTTGTGTGAATAATTTTTTTGGAAGCGTCAACGTCTCTGAAAGCGAGTGCTTATTTTACTCCCCGTTTTTCTGTTGCAATGATCCTATTCTACATGTTGCTTTTAATTTTGTCATCGCACAGTAAATTTGTATGAAATGGGGTCTCTTCAAGACAAGGCCTTTGTCTCATTTTTCACTACATCTAACTCTTTTTAAAGTTTCCCTTTCTTTTGTTCTTAAGAAAGAAAAGGGAGCACTAGAGGAGTTAAAATGTTTTATACATGTGATGACATTCTAATGAACTCGACATTTTAATTAGCACTTGTTCTATGCTCAAACAAAATTAATAAGGTTAAAAAATAAACACTTTGCAGTGCTTTTAAAGGGGAATGTTGCGCTCGAGCTCGAGGGAATATGCCAGGGATTTGTAGCCTGACATGTACATCTTACTTTCAACTTTTTATCTCCAACCTACCCCGAGGTGGTTGAACACAAACAAATTACTGTAGAAACAGAATGGGGACAGATAATTTGTTCTTAACAAATAAACTAAATCTCAAAGCTTACGACGAATTCAACTACAAACAGTGGATAAAAGTAATCTCTGTCCTCTCCTTAGGTAGAAGAGTTCCTAGTTCAAATCCCAAAATCAAATAAAATGTATGTTGATCAAATATGGAATCAAAGTTGCTACTAATTATCTCAAAGAAATTATTATCGAAATATTACATTCTTTAAATACGTAGTGCAATAATTTTGCACAAGTTATGACCTTCAAACTCCAAATTGTTGAAAAACTGGATGAGCTATTTCAAAGCTGTCGCATAAAACTGCATTTAAGCGAAATTATTTCTGTTTCCCATACCAATATTGAATAATTTTTCTTAGCCGATAAGAACGACACAATTTTTTAACGTAAAGTTATCTAAGTACATATGAAGGTTTCAGAGTCATAGTGGGCCAAGCACCATTTATTAAAACGGAGAAAGCAAGGGTTAAAGTCAAGTGAATACCATAGTTTAATGAAGATTGACATATCATTTAGTTTTAATGTGTATACTTCATATTACTAGCTGTTTTCATTGAATTACGATAATAACTTCATTTTAACATTTGTTTTCTACTGTTTTAGTAAATGGCGCTTGGCCCACTATGGTTCTGAACCTTTCATATGTACTTCATTTAAGGGGTTACGTACAGCTTACAGCAGTAAAATTTAGGAAATATTCAACATTTTTTTCCTCCTCCATTACTGTATCTTTTACAATAATAAAAAGTATTACATGTAAAACACTATTCTGCTATTAGAAAAAAATATTTTTACGATTTATAAAAAAATATTTATACTATTTTTTCAAATTCAAAATGGTGGCAGTTCACTGTGCAGTGATGAAGCGTTTCCCTCATAACTAAAAAAATTATCCAACATTCTGTGATGAATTTTTTTGTGTGTATTTATGCATGTCATGTCTGCAAAATGATATAAAATTACTTCTCTACCTTTGATAGATTGTCTGATAAAAAATAAATTCATTTTAAAATGGTGAGACATTACGCAATGCCAGGCATCACAAAATCAGGTCCACAATAGCTCAAGCTCTTCGCGACAAGGGATATACCATCTATGAAGAAATCCATGGTCCATCGGAAACAGGAAGCTGTCGAGGAGTTGATTTAGCCTTTAACAACATAACAGGCTATTTAATAGAGCCTACTGTCCGCTTCGAATTGAATACAACTCAACCGAAAGATGGCAACAATGAGAAGAATCAAATTTATGGTCCAACTGTTCCTTATTATTTACAAATGTATAAGTTACAAACTATTGAAATTATAGGGTTATTAGTGGGTGCTAGAGGCACGATAACAAAAAATGTATTAATGTCTGTAAAGAGTTCAATCTTGAATCCTCTTTGGCCAAGACTGTTTCTTTGATAGGTCTAAAATATTCACTCTATCTTCTGAGAAATCACATATATAAAGCAAATTAATGACACAATAATAATTATTATATTTCTCATGAAAACATTTTCATAAAATTGTACGTATTTACTAATACTTGTATAATTGGTATACTTTGTCCTCCAGGACAACCCCTATTTTAGGGGAAACTTTTTTATAAAAAAATATTACTTCTAACACAAAATAAAAAAATATTACTTATTAAGGAATGTAGTTTTATTTTTTATTTTAGTATGTTATTTTACGACACTTTATCAACATCTGAGGTTATTTAGCGTCTGAATGAGATCAAGTAGATAATGCCGGTGAAATGAGTCCGGGGTCCAACACCGAAAGTTACCCAGCATTTGCTCATATTGGGTTGAGGGAAAACCCCGGAAAAAACCTCAACCAGGTAACTTGCCCCGACCGGGAATCGAACCCGGGCTACCTGGTTTCGCGGCCAGACGCGCTGACCGTTACTCCACAGATGTGGACGGAATGTAGTTGAAAGAGCATGATATTGTAAATAAGAGTTTCAGCAATCAAATAAAAGAGAGAGGACACGAAAAGTGAATATGTTTATGAGTTATGAGGGAAACGCTTCATCACTGCACAGTGAACTACCACAATTTTGAATTTAAAAAATATATAAATAATTTTTTTAAATCGTAAAAATATTTTTTCTTATAGCAGAAGGACAGTGTTTTACACATAAGAATTTTCATTATTGTACAAGATAAATAAGGAAGGAAAAAATGTTGAATATTTCCAAAACATTTACTGCTGTAAGTTATACCTAACTCTTTAACGAAGAAAACCTCGTAAACTGCAACGGAAATTTGCATAAACTTTGAAAACAAGACGCTAAGTTAAATTTCTGTTATTTGGGCTGTATGTTTTTATTTATTATCTGTTTAATTCATCAATATTTATATTTCAAAGTGATTGATAAATGAATCATACGAATGTTTCTTATTATTGATTAAAAAAGAATATAAAACACACAAAGTAATTGAATTTACACAAGTAAGGCTAAATTCAACAGTGTTCATAAATGAGATATTAAGCATACAAAGAAATAATTTATTACAGTTGTATGAACACTTTTTGTAAAATTAAATTAAAATTAATATAATCAGTTAAAAACCAGACATGTTTCGGAGGAATGCTCCTCCATCTTCAGTGGCAATACACAACTGCAAAAAGAAAATGAGTATGTGAGAAGATCGTACA
This sequence comes from Periplaneta americana, assembly GCF_040183065.1. NCBI lineage: Eukaryota > Metazoa > Arthropoda > Insecta > Blattodea > Blattidae > Periplaneta > Periplaneta americana. Next base: position 101,573,760 of record NC_091130.1, on the reverse strand, counting down.
TAGTATTGAAAATTACGAAAACAATGATTAAATGTCAATAATTGTTAAAAATGGAATGACATAAGTGTTATTCAGTATAATAAGTATGATTAAAAATAATAATGAATAAAACTGATATTTAAAAGTTGTCAAAAATGTACAATCTAATAATGAAGAACTTATATGTAAATGAGTACAAGAATAAATTGAACAGATATATATATATATATATATATATATATATAAATCGCAACTAGTACTGGAAGTTACAAAAACGAGTTTGAATGTCTAAAGATCGTTAAAATAGTAATAAAGATAAAATGACATAAAAGTTATTCATTTCTAAAATATTTGAAAAATAAAATGAAAATAGAAATGAATAAACAGGTGTTTAAAATTTATCTTAAAAAATATGCTATCACATGATAAAAACTTGTGCAAATATTAATGTGTACAAGAATGAATAAATAAGAAGAATGGACAGAATTACAATCTGGACGTTAGACTCACCGCTGGTACAGATGTTCGACCGCGTATCGTGGCTTAAAGGAGACTGACTACGATGAGGAACGGGACAGAGATTGCGTGATTGATACTACGTTGATCTTTTCTTGTTCAAATCAGAAGTGATATAGAGATCAAAAAGGATGTTATTTTCATAAATTGCTTTATCCTTTAAATTTTGAGAATTAACAAGTTTATCTTTATAAATTTCAATAGATTCTAAAATATTCAATAATTTACCTTTCCTATTGGTGTGTAAGATATCCGTATCAGTATTAATATCTGTAAAGAAATGTTGATTATTGAATATATGTCCACTGAAGGCAGAATGCGAAACTTCGTGAGAAATATTTTAATGTTCTTTATATCTTATATTAAAATTTCGGCCAGTTTGACCTATATATGTGGCTTCGCATTCTGGGAATTGACGATGTAATTTATATACGCCCGAAGAATTAAATTTATCAAAGTTGCTTGAAGGAAATTTATTAAACAAAATTTTGCCTAAAGAGTTGTTTGTTTTGTAAGCAATGTTGAAGTTTAGTTTTTTTAAAATAGAAGCAATATTATGAACGTATGAGTTCGAATAAACGAAACTAACATAATCTTTTCGCTCTTTGTTGTTTGACAAATGGGTGAAATTTTTTAATTGTTTTTTCCGATTCGTCTGGAAAATAATCCTGTCTACAAAATCCGTATTACAGCCATTGTCTAATGCTGTAGTATAAATTATGCCTAGTTCTTTATCATAATCTGATTTGGACATGGGGACATTAAGTAATATATTAATTAAACTATGCAACTATGCAAAAAATTAGCAGGGTTACATAGTTTAATTAATTGTATTAATCTAGAAATTCCCTAAAATGTAGATTAGCCTATTTAATTTATTAATTGGGATGTTGGCACTGAACATCATGGTAGGCTACACAAATCCATGCTAAATGTTGAGTTAATAGGCCTTCATAATTTTCATATTTTGATAGTACTAGTTCTTTTGGATTAGGTTCAATATACTTTCGGTGCTTATTGGTTTTGCATTGTCTTTCAGTGAACTGTTTTTGCCATTTTTACATTCATTTTACACAATTTATATGTAATGTTGTTTATATTGACAGTGAAAATATTAGTTCAAATATCCTCAACTATGCCCTGTAATATTACACGCTTGAGCATCTTACCTAAGGCATTTTACCTCTATAATGAACCTTCAATACAATGAACCTTCAATCAGCCACAAAGATGTAGTTATTTAAATAATATGACTAGTAAGAGCAGTGATCCATAAGACTACTCACTATGACTGCGTCCCGGTTTTGACTTTTTAGAGGAAGAAGGCAGAGGATGCGCAACTGTTTTGTATACGAACATAGGTGTACCTGCACTGTGACGTCACATGTGCTTCGAATCAGGTAACTTCGTTCCAGTTTACAGGTAGCTGGAATACGTGGCCTAGTAATAATAATAATTATATCTTAATGTATCGTTTTATGTTAAAACAAGAAAGTTGGTTAAGATCTCTAAGTCATATGTGTAATTATATTTCTTTATATACTTCGTCATTTCATTTTTGTATTGCAATTTTCTTTGACACTGGAATGTGTGCCATAAAAAATTTGTTAAATACTCCTGCAATACCAGTTTTCTTTGGAAGATGTAACTTTATTAAATAAATATTTGCAGATAAATGTTTATATGCGTATGTTTCTTGTCGTAGATGGGAGGATAATATTAAAATGGATTTGAGGGAGGTGGGATATGATGATAGAGACTGGATTAATCTTGCACAGGATAGGGACCGATGGCGGGCTTATGTGAGGGCGGGAATGAACCTTCGGATTCCTTAAAAGCCATTTGTAAGTAAGTAAGTATGTTTCTTGTATATTAAGGGGACTATTCAGATGCGACGAATTAAGGATTGTTACTCAGATTTTTAATTTAATGTTCATTTTAAAGTTTTATACATAGAGTATTATAAACTACTAAAAACGATAACATCCGTAATTATAATTCTTTGCCTACAGATAGCAAAGAGAACATAAATCTACAAGAGTAAATGTAATTTTAAAATGATTTCATTATGAAGAAAATTCAGAACAAGGGATTAAGATTAAGATGAGTATTTCAGAAGAACCTCACTCAAATAATAAATTTTGTGAAATATCCTACAGTTGAACGCCGATTCATTTGGTGTTAAACCTAGATTTTTATTGAGAGAAGGCAACCATTTTTTTCCGAAGCACGGTTTATATTTGCGTATAATTTATCATTTTCTGTCTTTATATGAATGGGATTACATTTGCAGCTATGGCAATATCATACGGAATATATTGCTGTATGATACAAAAGTCTTCATCCCTCAAGTCACGATCGCAGCCCCATCCGGTGGCTAACATAGGAAGCTCCTGCAGATGTGACATCCCAACGTCCATACTAAGTTTGGTGTGTCTGCATCTATAGTATTATGCATCCAATTCAGCTAAGACTAAGTTATTTCAATGCTGCATGCCAGAGCATGATTTTGTTTTAATATAAAGCATTAAAGCCAACGACACAATTAACATTACTTGTACTTTGAACATTACATACTTAATGGACCTCAAAGGAATAATAAAAAAAACTAGCTTCATAGTAATGAAATGATTATTAATTTGTTGTCTCAGAAGTGCAAATTTATTACATTCACAATTATTACAAGTTATATTCTCATCGCGTTCGAATAGCCTCTGTAGATTAAAAGGAATGTTAAATAAATAATTAAAAATAGGTACACCGGCATTAAAAATTATCTAACCTTCAATTTTTTGATCGTGTAAGCGAAATTTGTAACCACGGGATAAGCCAGAACCAAAGATATAACAAATTGACCAAATACCGTAGTTCCGTTATTTCTCAATAGATGACCCTATTATCGGGACGGGTAAAAAAGTATTTGGAAAAATGTTGATGTAGATTAAGTGCAAATTATTCTCATAATTGATAGTATCAGCGGTTTCCTGCTAAATCTAATGTTTTTTTGCAATCATTAAATGTGGAAATTATTCCTTTCATTTTTGTTTAAGATGAACTCGATAGATATTAAAATTTAAAAAATGTCATATCTTAGAGAAAAATCATACATATTCATTAAAAGCATTAAAACATTATATAAATAAACATTCCTATTCAAAAGTGTTAAATATTTGGAAAGAAAACCTATTAAACGCGCACCCGTCAAAATGACGGGTCCGGTCCTTGTAGGTAGACAGAATCTCTGGTCCTCCTAGTGTTAAAGGGGGATGAAATTTTGAATTTTATAATGCAGGTATATTTATGTACAATTGGTGACATTGACTGTTATCTTCGCCATCTATTCATAGAAGTAATAACTAAGAAGTCACACGTACACGAACAAATTATCGATCACTATCGATTAGTAGGGATCAGGTATCTTTGAACGCCAGTGTACATTTTTTATCTAGTTGTCTCTGACGATTAAGTAAGAAATCATAATTAAAAATCAGCTTAACATTTATCAGTAGTCTATATGATTTGAGATAGGGATTAAATATGGAAGTACAGCTATTATTACGTTGTCGTCTCTGCAGTTTAAAGGAGCGCTAAACAAATAAATAGAAGTGCAACTGTAACATTATCGTTTCTGAACAATCTCGTTAACATAAAAGGAACAGTAAATAAGACAATAAAATAACATTATCATAATATCGTTTCTGAAAGCGCTGGTAATTATAAAGGAATGTATAAAGATTAGAAGGTTCATTAAATAATGAGCCATAATGCAATAAAAATTAGCACTTTATCGTTTAAATGTAAATTAACTGAAGAATTACAGTGCGACTCCAATTCTGTGAATGATTTTAAGCGTAAAGAAAAGCTGGAATAAATTACATATGTATGAAGAAGAAAGGGTGACTCGTGAATAAAAAAAAAAAACATTACGTAAAATCCACCAGTCATTATGCTACAGGCACGACTCTTATCAAAGTTGTTTGTAACATACAGTACAATTTTTTCCTTTACGTACAGAATAAAACTGTAAGTTTGTTAGAAACTTTTTAGTTCTAAAAATATTACAGTTCATAAAAGAAAGAAAAGTTGTATATTGATATATGAAGACTTAGTTTGTGTTTAGTATTAAAGCAAATGTTACATTATTATAACACTATTTACTTAGCTGTGATACTGTCGTGATTATGCGTATTTTCCCAGTGCATCTATACAGGATGTTTAAAAAATACGGGGCATAATTTCAGGTATGTATTTCCCACATGTAGACAATCAAAATAGTTCATTACAACATGTGTCCGGAAATGCTTTATTTCCGAGTTATGGCCTTCACAACATTGAAATTCACCGGAATGTTTTTCTTTCCGCAGGTCGTTGCCGTCAAAGGAGACATTAAGAGGGCACTCTGACAGTTCATTCCGAGGCGAAGGTTACATTCAGTGTTGTGTAGGTACTTGGATCGAAGGTTTCCTGATCGATGGATAGGTAGAGGTGGCCCAATTGCTTGGCCTCCACGCTCACCTGATCTGAACCCTCTCGATTTCTACTTGTGGGGCCATTTAAAATCATTGGTTTATTCGTCTCCGGTGCCTGATTTGGAATCCCTTCGGAATCGAATTGTGGCATGATCTGAGGACATACGCAATACTCCTGGAGTTTGGGATCGTGTTCGCAGGTGAATGAGACATCGATGTGAGGTATGTATTCAAGCAGGAGGTGGACATTTTGAACATCTTCTGTAATGACAACGACCTGCGGAAAGAAAAACGTTCCGGTGAATTTCAATGTAGTGAAGGCCATAACTCGGAAATGAAGCATTTCCGGACACATGTTGTAATGAACTATTTTGATTGTCTACATGTGGGAAATACATACCTGAAATTATGCCCCGTATTTTTTAAACACCCTGTATAGCTGCGATCTGAGTGAACCGAAACAGATGGATTTCGTCTGTGAAGGAATTTATACAGAATTAGAGTTGTACCCTACAGTCATAATTACAATGTCACCTTTAATTCAAGTGTTAAATTTAACCATATTTTTAACTGCAGTACTATTCAGCGATTAAATTCACTGTAAGTGAAAAATAACCAACCAGTTTTTATCTTAAGTTCTCTGTTTGGAATAAGGTTCATTTACGTGCCACAAATATACCACATGGGATCCAGATTTTTTTCACTTCGGGAGCATGGCCATGATAAAGACTCTTAGGGTGCTATTCATAGACATTTCGCAGCACGCACTACGAGCGTGCTAAACTAGCCCCGGCTATCCACTAGTTACTTGTACAAAATTCAAACCATATATCGCCAACACTGGTTTATGAATACGAAAAACGCTGATCATCCACCGGAAGCCCATGCTAAGAATGTCTATGAATACTACAATAAAAGGTTAGGTTTCAATGACTCTAGGCCAGTGGTCTCAAACTCATGGCACGCGAGACGAATGTGCCCCAGGAGATACGGTTTTCAAGCCCGCAATGTCAAAGCAAGAATGTCTTTCTTAAGAATGACAAAGCAAGAAAGAATAAAAGAATAACACCCTTTTTAAAAATATTGTATGATTTTTTTTAAACAATAGACTATAAATGCTGAATTAAATTTATAACACCATATAATTTATAATAACAAACTAACACTTTTCAGGTATTCGTAATACATAGGTTGGATAAAAAGTAATGGCAACACTGCTGTCACGTGACGATGGTGCGTTCGAGAGTTGTCAGCTGTATGGACATGAACAAGGACTGTTAGATGAGTTAGTGTAGCCAGCGGAGACAGTACTCTGTCAATTTACTGCAGTGTGTAGAACGTTGACTTTCATAGGGATAGTGCGAGCGACCTAAGATCATGTTTACAAAACTAGAGCAATGTTCCTGGATAAAAATTGAAGTGGCAAGAGGTCGTAGTGCACAAGAATGTTTTCAGGGACTGCGTGAAGCATGTGGCGATGCAGCGTTGCCATATCGCACAGTGGCACGATGGTTTAAAGCGTTTCGGGAAGGCCTTGTTGGAAGTGCTGTGAAGGTGATGTTCATTGTGGCGTATGACATTGATGGGGTAATACTGCACCACGCTGAACCTCCAAGGCAGACGGTAAACGCGGACTACTACTGCAGGTTCCTTCAGCACCGCCTTCATCCAGCCCTCAGGAGAAAACGACTACACTTAGGGGTACAGAACCCCATCATTCTTCATGATAATGCAAAGAGTCACACCGCTGCTGCTGTCAAGGACCTCTTGCGTCGCTGGCAATGGGAGATTCTGGAACATCCTCCGTACTCACCCGATATGATCCATGAGATTACGATCTTTTCACCAAAGCGAAAGAACCACTGCGAGGGACCCAGCACAATAACAGAGATGAAATTTTCCGTGCTTCAGGGCGGTCAATACGGAACATCAACAAAGATGGACGCGTTGATGGTGTACGACGTCTTCCAAACATTTGGCAAAAGGTAATAGATAAGGGGCGCGACTATAGAGAAGGTACGTAAATGTCGTACCCCTGTGAATAAAGCCTTGTCAGAAATATCGAACTGTTGCCATTACTTTTTTTCCAATCCAAGTATATATATATATATATATATATATATATATATATATATATATATATATACACACATATATATATATATATATGTATTAGATTCGTAATATAAAACTATGATCAAATGTTACGTTAAAAACATGTGGTTTAAAATGTTTATTTTACATATTATTAGGCAGCGCATTTTCGTTCCCAAACGTACAGAGGATCGAGTAGTTTCGACTGGTAGCTACATCTGTTACGTCACTTGGATACGTAAGCAAGGTCTAATTACAAGCAGGTACGCATGGGACCATTAAATAATAATGATGTAATGAATTATAAATATATCCCTGTAACGTAATATAACGTAGAAAGAACATAATATTACTTTAAACAAATTTTATGTGATGTTCGTACAATATTTGCATTTCATAACCTCAGCATATATGTTTACGTTCAATGCAACGGGATAGGTTTTGATAAGTGAATTATTTGTATATATTGTGTAAAATATAAATATTGATAATTTGTATATTGGTTTTTGTTATTATTATTTTGTCCCTGTAATCAGGTGACGTAGGAAGAACATTTTCTTAGCTTAAACGAAGTTTTACTGGCAGTCATAGTAAAAGATATGAAATTCATAATTTCAGAATACCTATATATTATGTTTTTGTTCATAGTAACGGAGTTGAGTTCGTTAAATGAATTAATTGAATATATATATATATATATATATATATATATATATATATATAGCCTAGAGTATTTAGGCTACAGTTAATGTGTATCATGAATACTATTAGCCTATGTTGTATAATATATATTCTATATACTAGTTCAATATTATTTTATAATTATATTTTCTGTCATATGTAGCACTAATATTTTGTAGAGCGCTAGTTTCGAAGTTTTAGTGCGTTTATGTGGTTAAAAAAGTAGCTGGACAGATCATTTCAATTTAGTAGCAATTCCACTTACAGTTGTCATGATCCATTATTATTATTATTATTATTATTATTATTATTATTATTATTATTATTATTATTATTATTATTATGTACCGAACTATGTTCTACTTTTCGTAGCATTCTGACATAAGGATTTAAGGTTAGAGTTGAACCCCTAAAACTCCAGGATATACGTTACAGCGACAAAATAATAATAACAAAAATCAATATCCCAATTATCAATATTTATATTTTACACAATATATAAAAATAATTCGTTTATCAAAACCTATCCATTGCAGTGAACGAAAACATAATATATAACATATATTATATTGTGAGGTCATGAAATGCAAATCTTTTACGAACATCACATAAAATTTGTTTAAACTAAAAGAATGTTCTTCCTACGTCATATGACGTTACAGAAGCATATTTATAATACATTACATCATTATTATTTAATGGCCCTATGCGTACCTGCTTGCAGTTTGACCTTGCTTACGTATCCACATGACGTAGCAGATGTAGCTACCAGACGAAACTACTAGATCCTTTGTACGTTTAGGAACGAAAATGCGCTGCCTACTTATTATATAACATGTCACGTTATAAAAATCGTAAGACATGTACAATGCAAGAGTATAAACTTAAAATATAACGCATGAATAATTACATTTGTGAGATAGTTGAAGATATTGTACTGAGCTATCTCACAAATGTAATCGTTCATACGATATTTTTAGATTATATTCTTGTATTGTCATGTTTTACCATTTTATAACGTGACATTTTATATATGGAAGTATTTTTAAACCACATGTTTTTAACGTAATATTTGATCATAGTTTTATATTGAGAATCGATATTCACACACTTGTATCCAGATATTTTAAATTAACACTTTTTAACTCCATTAATGTATTCATAAAGCAATTTAGCTATTAGATCTGAAGATGGCTTTGTGCAGCCGAAACCGTTTAACAAATGAAGAGTTCGCGGGAAAAACGACGAATGTCACAGTTTTGTTAAGGTTGATGTCATTACCTAATTCAATGGATCACTACGAAATTTATTGTTGTTCTTATGAAAAGTGGTAAAAAGGAAAATTATCACAACGAATACAGTAATCCTTTCCTTTTGTTTTCTATAGAAACAGCATTACATCTTGCAGTTATAGACTCAATTAAATCATTATCTAATCCTTAACAGAAATGTGACATTCATAGTTTTTCCTGCGAACTCTTCAAATGTAATTAATACTACTATGTAATCTAATAAAACTTTGTATATGATAAGCCTATACGTTCATAACATAACATAACATAACATAACATAACATAACATAACATAACATAACATAACATAACATATAACATAACGTAACATAACATAACATAACATAACATAACATAACATAACATAACATAACATAACATAACATAACATAACATAACATAACATAACATAACATAACATAACATAACATAACATAACATAACATAACATAATATATATTGGCTTACCGGACCATTCAATATGTAATTAAAATTCTAGAAGAATTACAAATTCTAGAAGAGTTACATTGAGTAATTTCTTGTGTAAGTAATTTGGTTGTTTGAAATAACGTTTAATAATTATTATTAATAATAAGAGTTACAATATTATTTTGTCGAACTCTGAAAATCATTAAAGAGCCAGGAGAGATCCTCCACGGTTACATTTTCATGCTTTGACGGAACCATGCCTCAACACCTGACACAAGGATATTGAAACCGGTCTCATAATGTGGTATCTTAGATTTAGGCTAGAATATAGTGAAATCCCTTGAAATAGCTCACTAAAGTGTCGTAAACTCATTTCCTCTGACGTTATCTATTTCTCCTACTCTCTTCATCTCTCTTCCAGCTACTGGTTATGAGAATGCACCGTGCTCACATCTACAGAGATGGTGCCGACATGATCCCGCAGAGAAATTCTTGAAGCGGAAGATTCTAAGTGAATGTGTTATGGATTGTGAGAGGGAGAGAGAGAAAGAGAGAGAGAGAATTCGTATAGGCCTTCTATGCGTGCTGTGAGCGCCCCAAGCTACTGCGGTGTTGAATTTTGATTGTACTTCGAAGAAAGGAAAAAAGAGTTTGTAAAAAATACGAAACCAAAGAAAAGTTATATATAATATTTATCACTAATCCATATGAAAGTAGCATGAAGTTATCAATTCTCTTAGTTTTGTTACATAAGATATAAAAGTAATAAAATACGCCCTGGAAATTGAGAGAAAGGTCTGCCGAAAGATGTTTCTTTAGTAGTACAGACAGAAGGTTTATATGTCTTGTATAATCCGGCACGAAATATTCCATACACCGTATTGATATAAAGGTTTCTATATAAAATTCAGAGCCATCGACCTAAAAATAAAAGAAAGGAAATACGTCATCCATATTGTACTTATATCTTTACACTGGCTTTCCAGTTTCACAATTTTAAGTTACAGATGAAGTGGAATTCAATAGAAGAAAGATAAACCGTTTTTATTTTCTATAAATAATGTATTGCCGTCGGTAAAGAGTTTGTGTGGGGTTTCAGCATTGAAGATCTCTCAACTCTTTTAAATTTTATCTTCTGTTCTGTTCCTTCTCTTTGTGGCAGAAAAATATATCACTTTGTTTCGTCTGCTTTCACACAAAGAGCCAACCCACCGCACAGCAATATATTTCAAAATGTCAGAAACCGATAGATTGCAAGCATTGTCACTATGCGCTAATGGGGCAGTAGGGAAAGTCAGACCACCTATGTAAGTCTTTATGTGTTAATTTGTGTTGTCTACTTGAAAAGCTGTTAACACATGTATGGAACACGTTGCAATATAAAGTTTATTATTTATGTGTAGAAATTAATTGGAATTGAGCTTATTTCAATTCAATAGAAAGTTCGTGCATTACAGAAAATAGTCACATTATTATTATTATTATTATTATTATTATTATTATTATTATTATTATTATTATTATTATTATTATTATTATCGTTACAACAACAGCCCAGTTACAAATACAGTCCACATTGGAGAGTTTCATATTCACTATTGCTGTCTGAAAGTCCTTTGAGAGGCATTTCCGTTCGTTTTTTTGCCTTGTAATTTTTAATGTAGTATCTCATTTTAATTTTCCGAATATTTATATGAAAATTTTTTACAGCTCCTTCAGTGGAGCAGCAGAACTCGGAGTGAGACAAATGGCCAACAAGCTTGGAGTTCACATATTCAGTTTTTCTTAGCCCCTAACTCCAGTGCAAGGACGTGTTTTTGCATACCTTTTAAAGTTTCTTCTCCCATTTTCCACCTGTCATTGATTAATTAATTCATCCATCCATCCATCCATCCATCCATCCATCCATCCATCCATCCATCCATCTACTTTTAAATTTTGTATTTTCTGTTGTTTCCAGTTCCTTTTACATCGATTAGTTTCCATAGATTTAAGATTTAGTTGATATTAATGTAATCCTTGTTTATGATCCAATAATTCCTAACTTTACAACCACACTGCGAGTGATATTTTGTGCATTTTCATGTTTGATCGTCTTTGGACTAAACTTAGTTTGGAAGACACTAGACAATAACGCAGTTTATACAGAGCCATCAATTAACAGATGAAAAATATTTGTACTTTATTCATCTCAATTCTTATTCAAACCATGTAGCGTACATAAATTAAACCATTTAGTGTGGAAGCAAGCAAGAAAATAATGTTTCACATTGTGCATTGCAAGCACATGCCGTTAATACACGCAGTATTTCCGAAGTATTTGAAGATTATATCCTTGGGGTAATACGATGCCTGACCAGAAGAGAATTCTACACATTTATGCCTTTGTAACCCAAAGAACTGAGTCAATACGTTATTTAATATATGAATGTGATTGTTCTTTTTATTATTTTTAGTACTTATTCCATTAATACAAATTACTCTACGTGTATTTCACATAACATCGTATCATATATTTTTCATTCATACGTTTCCTATTTCACTAGAAACCACCACATACTCATTCAAAACATTTTCCGAAAATTCTTCTTCCTCTGAATATATCGTTATAACATCCTTACCTTTTCAACTCTATCACTCCCCCCCCCCAAAAAAAAGGTATAAATCGAAAGAATTTCACTTCGAAATCACCAACAATATCTATGCTAGTTACTTCATATATTTTTATTAGGGCTAAATTAATTGTAATATAACATTTACATCGCATGTTTTTATACAAATCTAGGTCGTAAATAGATATCTCCATTTCTGTGCTATTTTAAAATCAACACTTACATTCGTCATTGTTCCTGCAATAACTCCTATGTGACATATTTATCGATTTTCAATTTTTTGCTCTATTAAATAATTTAAATAGTGATACAGAAAATAATAAAATATCCTATTTGTAATTATATTTCTTTTTTCGAAAATATAAGAATTCGCAATCTCCTATGTACCACTGCCATAGAATGAATAAATATCTTTTCTTCCTACTGAAAAATTTTATATTTTGCACATAGGAATTATTTCAGGAACAACGACGAAATTCACTAAGAAAAGTGTTATTTATAAAATGTTATAAAGCAGGTAGTAGCTATTCTAAATAACACTGTTAATATAAACAGTTTGAAAGACAAGAATACAAATGCACCCTAATAACTATCATATTTGTTATGAATGTAGGTCTAGCGGATTTAAAATCTGGATGTCATAGAATATTATTATTATTATTATTATTATTATTATTATTATTATTATTATTATTATTATTAAAAATAACCCATTGGACGGAAATATTCTCAGGAGTCAGACAAGACTGTGGCCTCTCTCCTTTGCTTTTAACGTTTATGTGAATGCCATTGTGAAAGATTATAGAGAAACAAAACACAGATATATCACTATTAACAGAAATTTAAAATTAGATGTAATAACGTTTGCAGATGATCTTGTTTTACTAACAACATCTGAAGATGATTTGCAATGGTCAGTGCATAATTTAAATTTAATAGCTCAAAAATATTCAATGGAAATATCCATTAACAAAACAAAAATAATGGCCTTTTGTGGTAAATATCCAATACCAAGCAAAATTTGTTTAAATAACACAATTTTGGAAAGAGTTAATTAATTTAATTATTTAGGATATAAACTTTCTTTTGTTGAAAATTTGGATTTATTAGAGAAAATTGTAAAATTCAACAAATCAATGAGCATCATTCATAGAGTTTTAAAACCTTCACTTGTACAAAAATCAACTTGTACTCGTCTTTATCAAATAAAAGCTGGACCAGTTTTATGTTATGGGAGTGAAGCGTGGACTATAAGGACAAAAGATGAAAGCAGACTAACAGCTTGCGAGATGAGATTCATGCGCCGAACACTAAATGGGATCAAAAGAAAAATGAAGATATCCTTCAAGAACTTAATGTGTCATCAATACTGGACTATATTTCCAGATATCAGTTAAACTGGAAGGAACACGTCTCAAGAATGGTTTCATCCAGGATTCCTAAGGCAATAATGAAGTATCGTCCAAATGGGAAACGATCACTTGGTCGACCTACGAAAAGATGGCAAGAAAATAGCTTTTTTCAGGCTGTAACAGTTCTTTTGGGACTAGTACTTGACAGGATGATGATGATGATGATGATTATTATTATTATTATTATTATTATTATTATTATTATTATTAGATAAGTATTAAATTTAATGTAATTTTTTGACTCAACTTATAACTCCGATATGAAAATATAGTACCTACTAAATTGAGAATAATTGTATCAAAGATCTTTATGTCCGTATCTACTTGTGTCCTACCTTCTTATTCGGGTCTCATTTTGACACATGGTTGGACTCACGATGTCGAGTATTCCTGTAGGGAAATGCTGGACTTCATAGCCATAGCGAAGAAACATCCATACTTTTATCAGATTTCGTTGCGTATATCACAGTCTGTTTTACTTGAGAAATGTCTATAATTATATAGAGTACTGTACTACTTAAACATTACACACCCAAATACTGTAAATTTCTGTTCCCATTAACTGTTTTCTTCTTCTTCGAGTTCAGAACATTTTTTACAAAAATTCTCTCTACATCTGTTTTATACAAGGGTTGAACAGAACTCTGTATTTTTTGTTTAATTTCACCACAATCTACCCTTTCCCCAAGCCCTCAATTTGCAGTAACGAGCAGAAACACATTTCAGGAAGTGAATTTTCATGACACTTCGTCTCTTCGAAGAAGGCAGCAGTGCTGCTAATGAAGGCTTGGAGTGGGGGCTAAATACACAGAAAGGAAGGCGCAGCATCAGGGTTTTCCAAGATACAATACATCGCACAAACGTTGTGCAGCATAAAACTAATCTTCCGACAACTGGAGACTCGCTATGAAAACACTGTGCACTCTTTCAACATAATATAACCCGGCACAATCGTAGTTCAGTCGGTTGTAGGGTCTCCATTCCTAGTACTTTACTACTAGGCCTAGTACTTTTTAAATTTGAATCGTTTATTTTAAAAACACCACAACCAACATTTTTTACATAATGCGTTTTTTGTGGATTTTGATTGCCAGCAAGAGTACGCATCTTTTGATATAAAACCCTTATATTTAGCATGACTTCTTATTTTATTGTAGTAGGTTATTTTACAACGCTCTATCAACATCTTAGGTTATTTAGCGTCTGAATGATATGAAGGTGATAATGCCGGTGAAATGAGTCCGGGGTCCAGCACCGAAAGTTACCCAGCATTTACTCATATTGGATTGAGAGAAAATCCGGGAAAAAAATTCAACCAGGTAACTTGTCTCGATCGGGAATCGAACCCGGGCCACCAGGTTTCGCGGTCAGACGCGCTAACCGTTACTCCACAAGTATGGACTTTAGCATGACTGTAACATGTAAAAAAATGGGCAAGAAATAAGCATTTATTGTAAAAACCCCACAACTAGAGTAACATCACATATCGTGTTTTTCAAATAAACTAGTCTGCCACTCCAGCTCACAGCAGCACTGTCGCACCCAACAGCTGATTTCAGTCATAGCCGAATCAGTGTTCTGTTGTGTCTATTGCTGATTAAGTGTTGCCCTTACTATTATTATCTGTTTTGAGTATTTTGTTACAAGATGGTTAGTTTAAGTGATGAAAATGTTGCTAATGAGGATTACTGAGAACTCGTCAAGGTAAAACGAGTCACAGCTAATGATGTGGTTAACTTCAAAGCTTGGTGGCGAAAATTTTATAAGCTATCTAGCATGTCTGATTCATCTTATGGCCGTGGTGTACCAAAGGATAAAAAGGTAGGCCTACATTTTAAAAATTTCGAAGGTAATGAGTTTTTTCATTGCAATGAACAAAAAGGTAAAGTTCTTTGTAAAGAGATCATTGACAGCATTTTACCGGCAGAAGTATTCACCATTCGAATTCCTGAGAAAAATGTTTGTGCTGAAAATTTACCGTTTGAACTGCCAACAGACCTAGCTTATAACAGCTCGAGGCTACCAATCAATTTCGAAAAATGGAGGACCTTAAAAAGATTTTGCAGTACATACCGGATGAAGTGAAAGGATTCTACACAGAACTGTACACATGGCCTACCACCAACAAAGATAGTAATGACAGTGGAAGCGAAGACTAGAAAAATAATGTCCCGATAAGAAAAATGTCTGTTGCAACAGGAAGAACTTAAATTTTTTGGTCATTTTGTTGTGTAGTTTTTACATAGATTATAAAGCTTGTTCATACTTACTTTCATTTATCTCATACTTGGAAAAAGGCAATGCTTTGCTTAGTTTCAATTTCTTTGTTGGAAAAACCCCTTAACATTCTAATTAATTTAATTAATATTATAAAACATAACTAATGGTGAACAAACCTCATATCTAGCAACTAATATCACTTGTTAAATACATTTTGACAATAAAAATAAAAGCAATGAAACTAAACAGTTTTTATTGTTTTCTCAAAAGTTTTGTTTTTGTCACTTGTGGGGTTTTAGAAATAAACGATTCATTTGTTTAGTATGCTAGTAGTTAATTATGCTATGAAATCTAGCACCTTTTTTGTTTTACTTATTTTTGCAATCTCGCTAAATATTCTAACTTCAGACTCCTTTGTACATGTGTGGAAGGACATTTTCATGTGACTAGAGATCATGTGATGTACGCTGTCTCGGGAACCCCAACAATCACGTGAGACCAGATGTGTGACGATTCAGTGACAATTTCCCACGCATAGTGGCGTAGTTATTGCGTCTTGTAACTGACGGCTGGGTTCATTGTCTTTTTATCTTTTATCACTAGTAGTCTCTCAAAACTTGTGAAAATTATGGAATCCACCACTGTGGAGTAACGGTTAGCATGTGTGACTGTAAAACGAGAGGACTCAGGTCCAAACCTGATTGGGACAAGTTATCTGGTGGCAGTTTTCCCGGAGTTTTCACTCAACATATCAAGTGCAAATGCTGGGTAATTTCGGCGCTGGATCCTGAACCCATTACACTTATATTATGACCTTTAACCAGATGCTAGATAGCCATAATAGTTGATAAAGCGTCGTAAAATAAACCAGTTTGTAAATATGGATAGTGGATTGAATTAAAGAATGAACTGTTAAAATAATCGGTGAAAATATAATTTAATATTCAGTTATAAATAAGTTACTGTTTAGTGTTTACCACGTTTTATATTCTATTTGTAGTTGTGAACCTGTGTCAATGTATTATGAATAATACAGAGTGGATCGCTAAAACACTCGATTGAAAGTATAAATTCTGATTAAGTTGTGGAAAGGTCCTATTTTTAGTGTGTTATATTTTCTACGATGCGAAAATATATGTAAAGCAATATGGATAAATGAAAAAATAACTCTGTAAATTCAAATATTACATAATAAACAAAATAAGGGGAAAAGTATCGTTAAAACTGGAACAGAAATGAATGTAGTTGCTACTTCTCGCCCAGACATAGTATTTTTTTCCCCCAAGTTTGGTACCTTTTTTTTTTTTTTCACTGGTGGAGACCCCAGCGTATAGATAATTATTTAGTATGGACACTCCGCGTCGGTACCTTTGATGTAGTAGGACTGAATTCAACGACCTTCAAATCAGTTTGAGCGGGAGATTCTGCTTTCTGCCAGGAGTTGGCACTGACATCAAACTAACTAAAACAGTCGACACAGCAGAAATATAACACATGCAATAAAATTAATACATCTACGTACATTATGCACTCAAGTAAAATAAATTGGAACGATGGAATAATAAATCCGCCATTAACTGTAACGTCTAGCCTCTAGAGTTCCTTTATAATGAGAGTTGAGATGTTGACCCCAACAACAATTAAAATATGTAATGATTTGATAGCGCTGAAAATGGTAAAACAAAACTCCAATAAGAAGTAAAACCATATATCTATATTATATTGTATACAAATATAAAACGAATTTGATACATAATTTTATAATGTATTATATTATTTTATAATATAATTTATTATATATAAAACATAACAAATTATTATTACAACTAGTTTGCCACTAAGCTGTTAACCTGAATTTATTTGAAGCAAAGCGTTACTGGATTATGCAATAAGGTAGGCGATGTTTGGATCCTGTGTGTCTATACTCACGTATTATCTTAGCGTGTGCTCGATTACACTATCCTCTAGGGCTTGAAAGTGGAACTAAACGCAGGCGCACAGAGAAACAAAACAGGAAAATTCGCTCAGTGTCCATTCTATATAATCCCTATTCGCTGGAGACCCAGGCCGGTTGGTGACTGCTCTCTGGCCGGTGGACCTGTTTTCCGTTCCTTAAAAATTCCCTTCCTTTTATGATGGACAAAAGATTATTGAGAAGTTTCTTCGAAACACTGCGATTTTCTTTCTCCTTAAAATAATATTGTTGCTTCCCTCCGTAAAATCATGACATTCAAGAGATATAATTATGGCTATTATTCACCTTCTCCAAAAAATATTCTGTGTGTTTGAAGGTTGTTAATTACTGCAATTGCAGCGTTAAACATAGTATTAAAATATTACAATTATTACTACACTTCACCCAAATAGCTCTTTAATTTGAAAAGAATGTTGAATAAAGAACTACAATATTGTCATCTCGTCGTCTACGAATAGTCTGTCCACTTTTACAGCACGTTATATGAAGAAGAACGAAAATTACGAACACCATAATATTGTCGCTTCTCAATATATTTGTCATTAAACGTTTCTAAAGGCCAATTCACACTGGTATAGTTTACAGGAGTCAAGTGCTTGAAGCAACTCAACTTTCCTTCCACTTTCCCCGTGTGATATGGTCGAGACAGTCAAGTTGTGATTTGGCCGTCAAGCAGAATTTGAGTTGACGACTCGACAACTTTTGTGTGCACTTTCCCATCACGTGATCAACTTGACTCCACCACTTTCCACTTTCCTCGTGTGAACGCTAACTTGTAGCAACTTGCAAGCAGATACTGTGGATAGTGTGCGTGTATGGTTTGTTTAAATTAATAGCTAATTAATTTAGGTATTTAATTTGAGATTAATTTAACTTTCATACTCCACATTTTAACAATAAATTACTAATTCTGCTTACAAATCACCTGGATTTGTAATTCAAAATTATTCAAGCAACCACCTGTTTTTGGGTTAGGTCTACACCTGGTTAAAAGCAAGTGGAATATGCTACTATAATTATTTGGAATCCTCGTTGCAAAAACAAGGTTCATTCTATCGAGTTGATACAGAATAAATTTCTTAGGTTCCTGTATTATAAGATATTCAAAATACCTTATTCATTGCAGTTCCCAACTATATTATTGAGATTAATTTTTGGTTTCCATACTCTCAGTGACACAAGAACGACTTACTCGCTGACTTTCTCAGAAAAATATGAACAAAAATAATACCGATTCCCTCCAAACAGGCCTATATATAGAAGAAATTTGATATTTAATATCTCTAGATCGAAACAAATACCAAATTTTTTTTCCGTGTTTTGGTCATGCAATTTATTATCGTTTATTAAATTTCTGATTTTTTAATCATAATAATCAACATCTCTTTCATGTTTCCATTTCTATTATTTATATTGCTAATTAGTTGCATATACTGTATTAGTATCTTTTTTACAACTGCTGTCCATGTGAATCATTATCAATAATTATAAATTAAATTTATGTGAAGAAGGTGCTCTGATGGGCATCTAGCCTGTGTACCTACTTTCCCGTAAGTCATAATAAATAAATACAAATAAATATATAGATTCTATTTTTAGAACTGCATATTCATTCATTCACTGTATTAGTATCTTTTTTACAACTGCTGTCCATGTGAATCATAATCAATAATTATAAATTAAATTTATGTGAAGAAGGTGCTCTGATGGGCATCTAGCCTGTGTACCTACTTTCCCGTAAGTCATAATAAATAAATACAAATAAATATATAGATTCTATTTTTAGAACTGCATGAGATGTACGAACTTCCGTGGAATAGTCAGCAAGAGAAAACTTCAATAATAATAAAAATTAAAATTAAACAAGAGGCAATTATTTCAGAAACTTGTTACGAAACTTAAGGAACAAGGTGTCCAAAACATTAATGTAGAAGTGTTCGCAAAAAGATAAACAGAACTTAAAGCAGTGTACCTTTAAGTATACAACATTCAGCTCGCGTTTTTTTACGTGTGGAACATCGTTTCAAGTTTAGTGTCTCCGTGTGATCACAAATATGGTGTCAAGTTTAGAGGCTTCAAGCACTTGACTCCTGTAAACTACCCCGTGTGAATCAGGTTTAAATGTAGTACGGTATTTTACAATTTCCATCTTGCCTTCTGTGATTAGTATTCGTAATTATAGCATATATATAGGCCTACTTGAATCTATGATTAAAAAAATCATCATAACATTCTACGTCGACCTGGTTGGCGAGTTGGTATAGCGCTGGCCTTCCATTCCCAAGGTTGCGGGTTCGATCCCGGGCCAGGTCGATGGCATTTAAGTGTGCTTAAATGCGACAGGCTCATGTCAGTAGGTTTACTGGCATGTAAAATAACTCCTGCGGGACAAAATTCCGGCACGCTTATATAACCTCTGCAGTTGCGAGCGTCGTTAAATAACTTTAACTTTCACATTCTACACGGCTTGGGCCTGATGACCAGTTCCGGTATCACAACTGGTCACTCTATCGTCTCCTCGGGCGATCCACATCTCTTTTTCCAGTTGGTGTGTAGTTGAAAAGTTGTATCGGTAGACGGTTTGGCTCCATTCGTAGTAGATGATTATACCAGTTCGGTCTGTACTGTTGAATTTTATCGAATAATGTTATTCATATGCCTACTTAATTTATTTCGTATGCTTTCGTTTGTCTATGATCTAATAAAGTGTGGCCAGCCAAAGGCCGAAGCAATTTCATTTCTGCTGCTTAGCGTTGTCCATTGTTTTCCAAAATTTCATTATTGTATCTGTTCGTACTTTTTTCAGGAGTGTTTTTTTATTATGCCAATCAAACACTGATATTTATCAATCTTGTTTTCCACATGATTTGTTTTTGTATATGATACTATACATCCGAGGTAGTTTAAATTAGAAACTTGCTCTATTATTTTTCCTTCCAATTGTGTTGTTATGCCCCAGGGCTTAAGCAAGCTCTGTAGCATGATTTCCATTTGGACATAATCTAAGAAAAGTTTCACTATAAGGTGAATGCATCGTATTTGTATTAATCAGGAAATGCAAAGCAGTTCCAACGTGCGAAGTATGTGCTTAACCAACGTTTCTCTCCTGAGTACGAACAAGGGGGGCGAACCGCTGACTCGATAAAAGTTATGTCGCGTGTGCATTCGATCACCGACTGCGATAAAAGTATTTTTGCGCCATGAATCACAGCTGGACTAATCACATTGGTCAAGTGAAGTTAATCATGCATTTAAATTGGTTCAATTAAAACAAGCATTGTTCGAACTCTTTTCTTATGCGATTTAAATGTAATAGATGATTGATTAAGATAGCATCTTGAATTACGTATAAACAAAAAAAAAAAAAAGGACTAAAGCCCATCTCACCTGCTGGGTAGTGTGGGTGACGCCACTGCGAGGAAGCCGGTAAGTCATATTGAGGTTATCATTTCAGATAAGTTGAAAGTATATATGATAAAGAATTGTTTTTAATTTCAGTCAACAACTTATCGATTAATACAGAAAACAATTTTCTGTTTTTATGTTTCACACCATTATATATCCACAAATATTTTCGTTTTTTTTTTTTTTTAATTATCATCAGGTGGAAATACAAAATAGACCACTTGGATATAGGAGAAATACAAAAATATATAAAAGTCACAAGCTTTGTAACGCTTCGATGAGATGGCCTCGATATCTGACTTTGCATCTTCCACTTAACATCATATCACACACGCCTCATCGATTTTAGTAGCTAATAAACTTACACAACACCAATATTTGTAACCTTTGTCTCAACACGGCATCACTAATGGCTTTGAAATTTTAAATTTTAATTAACAGCACACATATTTCATATTTGAAACTTATTTTATAACAACAAGAGATGCAAATAGTGTGTTTATCACTTTGAATGACTTTTAGCTTGAAATTTTATAAAATGTTTATTATGCAGAAATGATTTGAAAACAAATTTTATAATAATAATAGTAATAATAATAATAATAATAATAATAATAATAATAATAATAATAATAATAGTAATACTTCCTTACTTACTGGCTTTTACGGAACCCGGAGGTTCACTGCCGTCCTCACATAAGCCCGACTTTGGTCCCTATCCTGAGCAAGATTAATCCAGTATCTATCATCATATTCCACCTCCCTCAAATCCATTTTAATATTATCTTCCCATCTACGTCTCGGCATTCCCAAAGCTCTTTTTCCATCCGGTCACCCAACTAACACTCTATATGCATTTCTGTATTCGCCCATACGTGCTACAAGCCCTGCCCATCTCAAACGTCTGGATTTAATGTTCCTAATTATGTCAGGTGAAGAATACAATGCGTGCAGTTCTGCGTTGTGTAACTTTCTCCATTCTCCTGTAACTTCATCCCTCTTAGCCCCACATATTTTCCTAAGCACCTTATTCTCAAACACCCTTAATCTCTGTTCCTCTCTCAAAGTGAGAGCCAAAGTTTCACAACCATAAAGAACAAATTTCTTGATAGCAGACAGGCTGATAAAATAATTAATAATATTTAATAATAATAATAATAACAACAACAATAATAATAATGTCTTTATTTAACCTGACAGAGTTAAGGCCGTAAGGATTAAAACTTGCTTACATAGTTCAACATACAACGGGATCGGATTTGAGTAATTAAATACTGATACGATTTAGATACAATAATGTCATGTTGGTTTTAAACAGCTTTATTAATATTGTGTGTATATTGATATATTTTTGTATTTCACCCCTATGTTCAATTGGTCTATTTTGTATCTACACCTCATGATGATTTTTTAAAAAGTCGGATTTATTTGTAGATATATAATGATGTGAAACTTGAAAACAGAGACTTGTTTTCTGTATTAATCGATAAGTTGTTGACTGAAATTAAAAACAATTCTTTATTATATTCGTCTATGGATATTTCATGTAAGTAATTCGTCATGTTTGATTTTAAATTCAATAAATCAAATATAGTTTTTTTGTAATTAATTTCATATTGAATCTGAATTGAGAAACCAGGTAGATTTCCCATATATTCTTATTAAGAGTAGCATCATAGGGAAAATGAGTGAAATTAGCTAAACAGGTAAAATGTTACGAAAGCTGGAAACAAAGTACAACTATTCCTTTTCCATTATATTATAATGGTGGTGTCAGAAATACTTATATGAGCCGTTCAAAGCAAGAAGTGGTGTAAGTCAAAAATGGGTAATGAGAGTTAAAGTAAACATTCTGTAAAATACAGCGCAAAGTAGCAATTAATATTCAGTTTATTTAAACTATAAATAGTCAGTGGATAGCACGAAGGACATATTAATTGCTGCTACTTTGCGCTGTATTTTACAGAATTTTGACTTTAAACCACATTACCCATTTTTGACTTACACCACGTCTGCTCTGAACGGCTCATATGTTTGTGTATGCCAGGTATGCTCAAAATTATAAATGCGCCGATTACACGGATGATGCTGCACTGCATAACACACACAGTGTAGGAACTGGGCTCCGCAACTACATTGCAGCACCGCCCGTGGCATCGCTCTAACTGTCTTAGAAATATGGATAATAAACTGCATTTGAAAAAGGAAATATTCAGTTATTACATTATTTATTATATTTTATACAGTTATGATACTATTATATCATAGATAATGTTATTTTCATATTCCACATTCAACATGTGTAGGCCTATTCTTTTCTGCAAGTAATCGGAAATCTATTTCCAACGAATTTATTGCAATGCAAAAAAGATCTGTTAATCGGGGATCTATATTTGGATTTTTTAATTTAGCAACCTTCATTCTCGAAAATAATTGTTTGCACACATATTTCGAGTGACAGCGAATAAGCTCATCTTGGGATATTGCGTTTTGTTCATTTTTGAATACTTCTATGCTTGGCAAGTCATATTCTCCGCATTTAGTTCTGAATTCTACGTGACTTTGTAAATCAATTAACTCGTCCTGGAACTGCACTCTCACGGATTGTACTCAATGTACTATGAAAGGGTTAACAAAAAGATTAATATCACTTTCCATACGTCTAAAATCATTAAATCCATGTTATGTGAAATCACATTTGAGCTGTTCCAGTAGAGAGATGTAATTAACTATATTTTATTCAGGCACCATAGATTTCTTTACAAGTTCACCATCCGTGAAGGATTTTTAGTGCTTTAGATAATTCCCAACATACTACATAACTTTGCTCCTAAACGTAGACTCTGAATTGTTCGACTCTTTTCCATGTTTGGCGTACCATGAAGTGCTTTCAATTCTTGAAACTGTAGTGCACGTTGCACCTCTGAAAAATTATTTCATCATAACATGTATTTCTGTTGGAATAAAATCACCACAATAACAATAATTGTACTAGTAGTAGTAGTAGTAGTAGTAGTAGTAGTAGTAGTAGTAGTAGTAGTAGTAGTAGTAGTAGTAGTAGTAGTAGTAGTAATAATAATAATAATAATAATAATAATAATAATAATAATTATGATATATGAATTCATATTACAGAAAACAGCTTCCCTGTCACTTCGGCATGTTCTAGATGGCAGAGCGTATAATGTTTTATGTTGCTCAGTAGTATTCCTGACAGTACCTTACAACATAGTAAACACTTTACGTTTTCACAACAAAAATAGTCTTCCTCCCACACTGTACGGAATGATCGTTTACTTACAGAAGTACTTGACTGCCTTCCGCAGTCATCCGTCGAGCTTCGAACGAGGAACAGCACGCTCTACATTCAAAGGTCGCGATTACAGAACGTAATCGGGAGTCAGAGAATGAGCATACCTGGTGTATGCAGTAGCCCCCCTTTCAGCAAGCCATCCGACCCAATTTGTCGCGCAAAACAGTATTATAGCTCTCATTTGGGCATTTCCCTTACATCCCATAACTTTCGTTTTTTGAATTGATATTTCTAATTTATATTCTTTAACTTATGATATGATTAAAATATTTCTCTTAGTTAATGTTTTTTAGGTATTGCTAGAAGTATTGATTTGTGTTTTTTTTTCTTTTCTTTTTTTAATCTAGATTGCAAGTTTCTTATTTATGTTAGTTAATTAGTTAGGATACAATTAATTATGACACTTAATCACTCATTTAAAGTTTGTGTGACTGCAACCTGTGTATATTTTTGTGTGGCTTTACTTTGTTTATAGTGTTTTTCTCTCTCTCTTTATTTCTTGCGTAGGTTTACTTTGTATATAGTGTATTTTTTCTGTTTATTTCTATTATTGTATTTGTATTCCTGGTGTTGTGGAAGAGAAGGCCTGATGGCCTTAACTACACCAGAATAAATAAATAAATAAATAAATAAATAAATAAATAAATAAATAAATAAATAAATAAATAAATAAATAAATAAATAAATAAATAAATAAATAAGTAAATAAATAAATGATTAAAATATTGTCCAAATATCTATTGTCTAATTCGTTCACTGTTTAGAAATATTGACGTGAAATTCTAAAACAAATTTTAACTGCCATGTATTCCTTTGAAAAATCGTTGCTTCATGAAGTATACATTCTGTGTGCATGCAAAAGACGTAAGTGATATGACGTAACACAACACCAAAAGCGAGATAACTGTGAGTTATTCCGGAAACACAATTAAAATGACGCGAGACAATGCATCATTACGTCAAACAAAACCAGACCTGCGTGATTACTGTGGAAAAAGGGAAAGACAAATTACTGGAAATATAGCGCAGCTAAATTGATTTCAATGCGCGCTGCTTTGTTCTCTCGTTAGTCTGGCTAACAGCCGCCTGGCACCACTTCTTACTAGCATCCTGCTCCCTTGAAAGCCCGCCCGGCCGGCCTCTACCCTGGTTCACTAGCTGCAGAGAGTAAAGGCCACTTAAATCATATTACAAAGAAGAAGATAGAACCCGCAATGGATGAAGAGCCATAGTGTTTGGAAATTTAACACGATCTTGTTCATCTGGAATATATTTTCTTTGAGTTAAACTACTCTGCACAAAAATTACTGTAAAATAATTATCATTTTCAATGTTGGATTTAGCGACGAGAAGATAGACTTCGACAAAGAATAGAATAGAATAGAATGTTTTATTTTCACTGGCAGAGTTAAGACCATAAAGCTTTCTCTTCCACTCAATCAGCCTTAACCAATATAATAGAGACATACATATTTAAATTATGTATATTTACAATATACCAGAGGTCTCTAAAAAGCGTATCGTCATTCGTGCTCTCGATACTGCCCGCCGAACATAGGGTGCTGTAAGGGGGAGAGACTCGTACGTCAACAGATGGAAGTGATCAGTGGGGAATCGCGGCAACAGTTTGCTTATGTTTACAAATAATAACATCAAAAGAATAAGAAATATCATGCGTTTGTATATTATTTTGACATATATGAAGCTGGAGCCCCGTCTGTTGCTATTGACACAAGCCATTGCAAATTCAACCTCTTCTGTTCTATAGTGCCTTTCAGTACTTGGAAAAGATCTTCTCCATTTGTATTTTGTAATTATATCTAGAAGATATTCAGACACAGTAAAATGTTCATTAACTCCTCGGATGAAAATGGCCAGGTGAGCTTTGTCATTTCTATCTGTGCTTTCGTCCAATGCAAGTGAGTAAGCTACAAACTGGTTAATTGTGGTTTCGACTTCAGATTCAATTACATTTACAATCTTGAAATTTCTTCTCTGAACTGTAATTGGAAACAATTTCATTTTCTTAAACCTTGATTTTGTTCTGGACACAATATTTTAGTAACGTCCTGTATGCTTCTGTAAAGGGCTTTATTGATTTTCCAATATTCCAATCTAGAACATAGCTAGCAAGAAGCTTTTTTTGTTTAAGACATGTATGATTTGTGTTTGTATTTTCTTGTTTTATATTTATCAAAATATTTAAAGGCCTACGTATTTCACCTAAAATTAAAAGAAAAACTATATGTTTGTCATGCGGATCTGAGTGTAAACGTATTGTAATATACTGATTATTATGTATACACAACAGTTATACAGATAGCCACAAAATAAATTATTTTCACATATCCAGCATGCCTGTAATTGTATGATATTCTTTCTGAAGAGTCGAGAGTCGAGTATTGTTGTCGCATGTAGAATTTTAACACACCCTAAAGAATTTTCGAACAAAATAAGCATTTCACATTCTCCCCACTAACACAAAAAATATGTCTCTTCCTATTCATCCTTGAATGTACTACGTCCATGATTAGAAGACATTGTGAAACGGTGGAACACTCCGACCAACACAATGATAATGGCAGTCCGCCACTGCTCTTCGTTTGCGCATAAACATTGAGTACAGTACAGGTGGGGATGGGTGAGGCGGAGCGCACTCATTACGTACTGGCTTCAGTTCCGTTCAGGGGCTTACTCGCGAGTACACTTTTGGAGACGTCTGCAATATACTAAAGATTCTCCAGCAATATTCTTCAGTTAAGTTTTAACGACTAGTACATTTTTATTTAATTTGAGATAAAACACATAAGAAAAAATAACTTTATTTATGAGCTAATGTAATTCAATTCAGTCCATATGCAATATGATGTGTCCGTAGCCCTCGAGTTTCGAACAGACTGAAGTTGTAGGTTCGTTGCAGGAACTAAGTCCTCAGTGCGCACGTAACAGAACAGCTTTATTACCAGATGCCGGCAGGCAACCACGTTTTACAATGTGTTAACAGTTTAAATAAAATCTAGAAAGAGTGATAAGAGAGAACGCTGGCCAAGCTCACGTAACCTCTTGACCGTCGTCTTCCTTGACCTTGGGGTCAGGCTTTAATAGAAGTCTTATATTTGGTTGTTACTTCTTATAGTTTCATAAATGGGCCAATCGGTTGAATGAAGCAAAGATTTTAAATCTAGCGTTACAATTTATCTGAAGCAAGACGGACTCAGAAAACAAAAATAATTGGAACATAAATTTTGGAGGTCCAGATTTCAGTCTTACGAAATTCTTACATATTCTGACGAAATGATGAGTTCAATTTCACAACTTCAATAACACCAGTAAAATTGTTACTTATCATTACAATATAAAGAATTATAATAAAGTTGAAATAGCTAGTTGGTTAAATTATGTAAATTAGTTTAATAGAAGTTTACTAGAACTATGTTATAGGAAGCAAAATATAAATCTAAAATATATTTCCATAATGAAAATAATATTATGTAAATGAGATTTTGCCATTAGAGGTTTTGCATTCTATTTAGTGAAATTAATAGTAGACCTGATAATAATAATGGAATGACAGATGTTAGTTTCATTGTAACAAATATTAATCAGTAATTAATGTGTTAAGGAAGAATTTATGTAATTTTGACCTAAATAAAGTTATTGTCCAACAACCCCTTATATCACTCGGAAGAGAGTTCCAATTTCTAGCAACTGAAACTGTATAGGATGAAGAATATAAAGATGTCTTGTGGTAAGGTATACTGAGTAAATTGTTATGATGAGATCTGGTACTTAGCTGATGATATGGGGGGAAATTTTGAAAACGAGAAACCAAGGAGAACGGGACCCAAGAGAAAGGGGCAAGAAAGTAGGAGAAAGGATGGGGAAGGCTAAAATAGGAGATAAATTTGGAAGTCTTGGAATTAAGGAAATTAGAAAACGAAAAGGAAATAAAAGGTGGAACAAAGAGAATAAAATGAATTAAAGTAAATATAAAGAAAAAAGGAAAGTATATTCGTTCATATTCGTTTAACATCTTCATGTTGTGGGACTTACCAATGTCTGTGAGGGAGGGGGCGTTGAGGTTCTCTGAACCATATACACTATAGTCTGTGCATTTCGAACTGCCGGCTCAAGGTCAAGCAATGAACTGCATTTGCCATGCGTGCTTACCCCACTCCGGGTCCGTTGTCCTCAAGAAAAGTCAGCTGGACCAATGGTGCGGCATGTTAGAGGGGAAGAGGAGTAGCAAGAGCTTGGGAGAAGGGGTGCAGTGTGGAGGAGACGAAATGACCTTGAGCTGCCAGTTCTAAAAGCACAGACTACAGACACCGACACATGTAGGCCCCCATATCTTGGAGTCAGCAGAACGTAAGAGTCTCCACAGAGACATCCAAGAGAGCACATGAACAAGGGACACTCGAGCCTTTGCAGCATAAGGGGAGCGGGTTTTAGGCCGTGTAGCCTCTTCATCCGGCAAGAAAAGTAAATACTAGGCTATAAGGGAGGAAATAAGAACAGAAAAACAAGGAAAAGGAAATAAGGAATGATAGTAAATAGGCTGTAAATGTTCACCATAAATATGAATTGCTAAGTTGACTCACAAATAAATATCAGTATCAAAAAATAGGCCTATGAACGAATTTGAAGACAAACATGAACAAAGCAAAACAAAGCCGAGGAAAGAGGGCGAGAGACAGAGGAAAAAGAGAGAGAAATGGGAAGGTTAAAGAGAAGTGGTGGCGTCTGGTAATGGAAGTGGAGTAAAGGGCAAGAAGGAAATGAATAAAAAGAGGAACATTGTGAAAGGACAGGAAAGCACAAGGTATAATACATTAGGCGTATAAAGAAAGTTAAGAGTGTAAATTTAGATTAAGATAAGAGTAGTCCACCGCTGTGCAGTAACGGTCAGCACATCTAGCTATGAAATGAGCGGACCCGAGTTTAAATCCTAGTTGGGACAAATTACCTGGTTGAGCAAATCTGGCTTTCAGGTAGTAGCTCCCTGTAAATAATATAATAATTTCTAGGAAAAATTGTTCCGGAGCCGGGTATCGATGTTAAATGTTATGTTTTATTTAAAGACGCTCGCAACTGCAGAGGTTATATCAGCGTCGCCGGATGTGCCGGAATTTTGTCCCGCAGGAGTTCTTTCACATGCCAGTAAATCTACTGACATGAGCCTGTCGCATTTAAGGACACTTAAATGCCAGCGACCTGGCCCGGGATCGAACCCGCAACCTTAGGCATAGAGGGTCAGCGCTATACCAACTCCCAACCCGGGTATTGATCCCGAGACACTTCGCTTAGAGCACAAATGCTCTACCGACTGAGGTACCTCAGGAACTATACACGACACCGTCATAGTATATGAAAAATTGTGCGTTTAGAGGTAAGATGTTTATTGTAATAAATTCCAAGTACACTGTGTTTCAAAACTGTGTAGTTGCTGTTGCAGTCCATGCATTGGCGACACCGGTGGTGATAGAGCTGGGGAGGTGGCGATGGGTGTGGCGGAGGTTGCTGTGGCTCTGGAGACGGCGGTGCTGGAGGTGAAAGAGCTGGTGGAGGCGACACCGGTGGTGATAGAGCTGGGGAAGTAAAGCACAAGTCATCTATGAGTCTTTCATAGCAATTTCGAGGCTCTTCTTCGGCTGGGGCATCTGGTGGTGGGCTGGGAGACTCCTCCGGTTGAGGTGGAGGTGGAGTTCTTCTCCTAGGATTTCTTCAAGGGGGTTTGCAAATGTTACATGCTTTTTCTCATCTTCCTCAACCGTGGGTCCATCATCGGGTTTGGCTGCTTCTATTATCTTGTTTTCCGTGCCAGCATTCTCCGGTTCTGTTGTCTTGTCTTTGGTGTCATCATTTGAAGGTTCTTCACTCTTTTCTTCGATGTCATCACTGTCAGGTGCTCTTGGTTCGTCTTTCGAGCTAGCACTCCCAGGTTTTCTTCTCTTGCCTTTCGTGGCACTGTCAGGTTTTTTGTCAGATTTTTGTCCACTTGTACCTGGGGGCTTTTTCCATCTTGATCTGGTTTTATAATATATAGTTTTGTGATATCCCTGAGAGGCGGTTTTCTTTCTAGTTGTTGTATAGCATGTAAGCCCCAATTGTAGCCCACCGATGACCGCCAGTTTACTGACGGTCCCCGCATTTGTCCAAGATCTCGCAAGGGTACTTATAATAAACTTCAAGGAGGTAACTTCACATCTTTCTCTGTTATAATTTGAGGAACGTTTCCAGGCATCACACCACATAGGCTCTGTTGTGAAAATGCATTATTGATTAAGGACATCGCAGCCAAAACACGGTCTCCTATTACGGTTGTGTGTTTTCTCCCTACTGAAAAGTTTTATATTTTGCACATAGAGTTCTTGCAGGAACAACGACGATATACCAGTACATAGGCAGACTGTTTACAGTTTGGAAGCAGCAGATACACTAATTTCTAGAAATAGGTAAAATATTAAATTAATTTCATATTGTAAACCATTACTTCAAGCGGTATGGGAACAAGGATATTTACGGTTCATTGTGTGTAGACTGCAATTAATGCAAAAATAAATGTAATATTTCATAACGTCTAGGCAAAATGTCCATATTTCCTAAAAAAATAATATTTTTGTCATATTTTTCATGATATTACTTCTTCATTATTATTATTATTATTATTATTATTATTATTATTATTATTACTATACTCTCGCTGATCCATTTCATATAATTTGTGGCGTGCCCCAGGGCTCAACTTTAGGATTTCTTCTATTTTTTAATCTTCATTGACGACATTTGCAAAAGAATAAGTTCTATCTATTATTCGCTGACAAATCAAAAGTAATGCTGACTCAATTTTTTCAGGATAACATTAATTCAATTATCAATTGGTCAGTTGATAATGTAATAATGGTTAATGAATCCAAAACTTACGTAATATCATTTTCAAGGAAAACCTCTACACTAAAATATAACTATCATCTAAAAAAAATGTATTCATTAACAGAAAAGATTGTATTAGAGACCTCGGTGTATTAATTGACAATAAATTATATTTTCACAACCACATTGATTATATTTGTAATCATGCAATAAGAATGTTAGGATTAATTCTGTCAATTACTTATTCTTTTTCGACACCTGACTCTCTTCTAATACGATACTATACATTAGTGAGATCGAAACTCGAATATGCATCTGTAGTTTGGAACTATATTACTAATACTGATTCGACAAACCTGGCAAATATTCAAAGGAAATTTATTTCACTATGTTCGTTCTGATTTCTGTCTAATAACTCCGAGTATAACTATGAACAAAAATGCGAGCACTTTAAATGTCGAAGCTTGTATGCTAAACGTCATGATCTCGAGTACTTACTCTTATGTAAGGTCCTTAAAGATGACATTAATAGTCAATCTTTCTTAAACAGTATCAGCTTTCGTTTTCCTATGAAGGACATGAGACATCACAAACTCTTCTGTATTATTCTGTATTACAAATTATAAATCTTCCTCATCGGTCTCCAGATGTCGCCTGCTTAGAACCATGTTGTTCTAACTCCACTTAAAAAAACTCGTTTTTTGTATCCGTTATGTTCTAACTCCTCTTGTGTATCAGTTTCACACATAAAATTGTACATTTTGCGGTCAGAAAGTGTACAAAATAACTGTTCCATATTGTTCCAACTCCATTTTCCAAGCTCTGTTTAGTTCCACATTATTATAACTCCATCATCCAATGACCAACCAATGATGGAAAGGTGTGAGCTAAGACAGCCAATGAGAAGCAAGGTAGGGCAGAAAGCTTTTCCTGAACTTTCATGAGAAAGTTAATGTGATACTGCGTGCGTTTACTAATAATTACAACATAATGAGTGCTAAACAGTCCTCAGTCCCAAACATCTGTTTTCTATTATAAGATAAAAGTAGCATTTTATAATTTAACATTGTTTGATATTGGTAAGAAACAAGGACATTGTGTAGTATGGTATGAGGGTATTTCTGGTCGGGCTGGTAATGACGTAGCCAGTGCTGTGATTAGGCTTCTTAAGGAAGTAGTGAAAGAAAATCCACAGTTAAAAGAAATTATCCTGTGGTCTGATTCTTGTGTGCCCCAGAATAAAATCAACTTAATGTCACTTGCACTGATACATTTTTTGGAAGAGGATGACCATGAAGTACAACAAATAGAACACAAGTATCAAGAACCAGGGCATAGTGCAGAGCAGGAAGTAGACATAATGCACAGTGTAATTCAGTGGTCGTCAGCACTCACTGAAATGTGCAAAGAGTAAGCGGAGCCGTCCCGTGTGCCCCGTCGTGCAGCAGGAAGAGGTAGAGAGCATACCCGCTAGCAGCTATGAGTGCACCATGGTGCACTGTGTTCTCCGCGGGTAAGAGACGCAAGCCCCAGGGTGCTCTACGCTGACGACCGCTGGTGTAATTGATCGCTATATCAAACGGCTTGAACTTCATTCTCCTTTAGCAATAATAAAGGCCCTGATTTCGTGTAGAACTAATAAGCAATACAAAGTACATCAAATGAGATTTAATAGTTTTTATGCTCGACCATGCCGAAATGTAGTAATTATACACCTGGTAGCAGTCCTTTAATGCATGTCATTAAAGTACACCTACTCATTAAAGTACAGGTGTTTTCAGCCAATGACAACTCAGCTTACAGGTGTTCAGCCAATGATAAGTCAGCTTTGTACCGTAGAGAATTAGCGAAAAGTCACCGAGGCTGGAAATCCAATACTGTCGCAGAAGGTTATGTTCTGTTACTATAATAATTAGCGTTAATTGTAAATAATATTCAAATAAATTCAAATTGTCATCTCCTTTTTCAATGTCGAATTGAATAATCAAGGTTATACCAAGTTTAACGGGATTACATCAAGGTCAATGACATTATTGTTCCTCGGAAAAAATCAATACTTTCGCGTCTACGCACATCTCACAATTCACGACCTAGAACAAGGTCACTTCCGATCTTGTCAGATACAAATAAAATGTATACATCTGAATAATTTCAAGTTAGAAATATGGTCGAGCATAAAAAGTCGTATGAAACTCGCCTATAATGGTAATTAAGAAGCTCGTATGAAAATTATGAAACTCGCTTGCGCTCGTTTCATAAACATCCATACTCGCTTCTTAATCACTATCCTCATAGGCTCGTTGCATAATGTACTATTATGACTTCAAGACTGTAGCTAAACTAAGTAACTTGATCAGCATTCCATACAGTAAAGTGAAGCATATTGTATACACAGAAGGCTGTGAAGATATTCCTTACACATTTTCATTCTCTGACAAGATGTTTAAGACTACAAAGTTTCTGAAACCTATTACAAGAAGATCAAGGCTAAAACAGTGTCGAGTTGATAACATATTGCCTGCACCAAAGCAAATAACAGTCAAACCAGTTATAGAAGCAAGTAAAGTTCAACATATAGTCCCTATACAAATATTTTTCATGCGTGGACAAAATTTTTTGGGATTCAGTGTTAAAAAGGTAATAATGTAGGCAATGCTCTCTTCAAAATGTAACCTGAAAGGAGTTAGAACATTGAATTGTTAAAATCTGTTCACATGTTTGTTCTAACTCCAAACGTTTTTTCTATTTTTTGTAAAATCAATTTATAAATAAGGCAACTGAAGAATAAAATAAGCTTTCCCTTACTCTGTTTATTTCTTTGCAAACCCCATTTCCTGACAATAGTGGTATTACTATGATTTGAGTAGTCTTCAAAACTTCATTGTGCTCCCCTGAAAAATGTATAACAATGGAGTTAGAACAACTTGGTTCTAAGCAGGCGATGTATTAAAAATGCTAACTTACATGTAGGCGATTTCGATCCATTCAATGTATAGAAGTATTAGAACATGGCAATGTTTTTGATAATATTATTTGCATAATCCTTATACACAATTTGGTAATACTTTTGTAAGAATCAACTCCATTCCATAAAATATTACAGTATTAATTCTTGTAAATTAATCATTGTGATCTATATTCTTCATTTTGTTGTTAACTCAATTATTTAATTTGTACTATAGGTATTCATTTTATTGTATTAATGTATCACTGTGCTGGACGTTTATTGGCTAATGGCTGTTGTCCAGCACATAAATATCAATAAATAAATAATAATTATCATTATTATTATTACTATTATTATTATTATTATTATTATTATTATTATTACTACTACTACTACTACTATTATCATTCTTAATTATTGCATTTTTAAACCAAGACAAATTGGTATATATACAATATTTTGCTGTAATTTAAAATAAAGAAATAATATGTATTTGTATTATGACGAACACAGAATTGCCATGGACACAGATTGACCTTTTTTATATTATGGTCTACGTTTGTACTCAATTCGCCGTCATCTGCCCTAACGTGATAGCAACAGTCTTGTAGTTGATATTCCTGGAAAGTAAGGAAAGGTAGTTGTTGCTTGGATATGAAAAGTGGAAGATAGGGATAGGAGAGAGAGGTGAAAAATATTACAAAGTCACCTCACAAGCTAGAACAGAACTCGAGTGTATAAACTTTCGTACCTTATAGAATAGGCATTGAAAGAAAAACTACACGGCGGAAAAATAGGGTGGTTTGAATTGTCTGCCTACAATACGGTGCGGTAGAGAGTGAAACGAAGTACAAGGTGTTTCATATCTTTATGAAACCTACTGAGGATTTCTATTGTAGTCTGTGTAAGTTTAAAGTTCTCTTCTAGCTTTTCTTTTCTTTTTTTGCCGTCATTCGTCCTTCGTCTGGCATTTCCTCATTTGCACTTCAATTTTATTCTTGTCTTTCTTGTTCCAATAATCTTTTATTTATTCATCTAATTACTTCTAAACTGTATTTTGCTTTCTGCTTTAACTCTGTTACTTATTCTTTTCCGTCTTCTTTTATACATTCTTTCGTATTCCTATTTTAGCTCCAATACCTCTGTTTCGGCACTTTCTCCTCCTCTTTCTAGAATATTTATTTCTTCTTCTTCTTCTTCTTCTTCTTCTTCTTCTTCTTTTCATAATTTGAATCGATCATTTCAGAAAGGGCATGCGTAAAAAAGTAAACTTTTCAGGAACAGCAAAAAACTGCTTATGCTCGACCATGCCGAAATGTAGTATTTATACACCTGGTAGCAGCCCTTTAATGGACCTCATTAAAGTACACCTATTCATTAAAGTTCAGGTGTTCCGCCAATCAGAAAGCACCATATGAAAGCGCAAGTATCGATTTCACCAACTGCACAACAAATAACCTACATTTGAAATAAAGTCAGTTCTGTTACTATAATAATTAGCGTTAATTGTGAATAATATTCAAGTAAATTCAATCTGTCTTCTCGTTTTTCAATGTATAATTCAATTTCAAGGTTATATCAAGATTAATGTTTCTTTTACTCTCTAGATTATATCAAGGTCTTCGATATCTGTTTCTCGGAAAAAACCAATAGCCTACTTTCGCGTTTGCGCACATCTCACAATTTACGAGGTGGGCTATTGCACAAGGTCAGTTCCGCTCCTTACTTAGATAACAATAGCATGAATACTTATGAATAATTTCAAGTTAGAAATATGGTCGAGCATAAAAAGTCGTATGAAACTTGCCTACAATGGTAATTAAGACGCTCATATGAAAATTATGAAACGAGCGCAAGCGAGTTTCATAAACATAGTAGCGTCTTAATTACTACCATTATAGGCTCGTTACATAATGTAGGCCTACTATTCTACTGTCAACTATGTAACACTGATATTTATTTTAAAAAATAACAATAAACATATTCTGGACATAATTTACGTGGTGTGACTTCAATTTTGGCATCCTAGTTTTTTTTTAGAAAATTTATAAAATTGATTGACTCTTGTCCTTTCTGCAACGAATATATATATATATTTTTTTTTTGCAAAGAAAGCAGGAAAATGAAAAAGAATTACATAATATTTATTTTATTTAAACTTCAGTAATATCAGTAATATTGTCGTACATTTTAGGGATTTTTGTATACGATTATGCCTTTTCGTTTTGGATATGCAATGAAAGAGTTCAGAGCTATAGTGGGCCAAGCGCCATTTATTAAAAACGGGAAAAACAAGGGGCCCGGGTGGCGTGGGTTGTGTAATTAGAACCTGAAGGTGACTTGGAAGTAAGTCGAAAATATTCGTGACGTATATTAACATTGATTCTTGATGTAACAGAATCCATTTCTGCCATCTTAACATGATAAATGATTGACTGAAAAATGAAAAACTCATTTTTATGATAATCCTAAAAGGGAGAGGTTAAACTAAGGGAAAGAAGAAGAAGAAGAAGAAGAAGAAGAAGAAGGAGGAGGAGGAGGAGGAGGAGGAGGAGGAAAAAAACAAGGGTTAAAAAAAGTGATTATCAATATTTAATGAAACATATAGCAAGTAAGATAAAGTATGCACATTAAAACTAAATGATATATTAATGTTCATTAAACTATGTTATACACTTAACTTTAAACCTTGTTTTCTCCGTTTTTAATAAATGGCGCTTGGCCCACTATGGCTCTGAACCCATCGATTATCGTAAGGAATGATAATTATCGTACAAATTGATAAACTTGATCAGAACTATTACGATTGTTGAGATTAGACAATATATTAAATTTTAACGAACAGAATTACAGGTTGGAACATCAGTTCTGTTTAATTATTATCTGTATATCCATTTCACCATAGATAGAACACGAGTCATTAATTCTTGACTTTTCTGTAAGGACTGGAAGTTTACAAACCGTACAACACTGGCTACAAATTCCTGATTGAATTCTTTCTTCTGCAGAATGATAGATCTACCTTTAAACCAGTGACGAAGCTCTTAAGAGACTTTTAAGGCTTAGCCTACCCAAAAAATTTGAGTTATTATATCTAGTAACAGTATAAGTTCGTAATAACGATGTATCCTAACACTTAGTTTCACTTCGCTCCTTCCAAATTAAATTCACTGTTGGCATCATTCCACTTCGAGAGACATTCGCAAAAGCCTCTTAACGACGCGCGAAGGCCTCGCTCACAGACAGCGGCACTCGTGAGCTTGAGTGAAGGCCGGGGAAGAGGGGGTAACAATTCGCTACGACTTGGTAGCAGGACGCGAGGCTAGCCTCAACCGCGCTATATTGGTTTTCTGTAAATGCACTGCTTTTTTGCGTTACTTTAATCAAAAGTACATGCATGTGTGTGTTACATACTAATTTTATGTAAAATGGCTAATATTGAGTGAACATTGGGTTTATTATGTACATAAATAAAAGAGAAACCGTTGGTCGTATGAAACAAAAATAGCTTACAAAGATAGGAGTTCAATACTATCTTTATGTATTACAATAGCGGATGGAGGAAGACAAAATAGAAAATTTAAATTTTCAAGGTATAACAGGGGGGCAAAGGCTAATTGGGATTTTCCGGTCTTTGATTGGGTAAAAAACCCTAATAGAACTAATATTTAACCCTTGCGGTGAATTTCGGTGAAGTCCGGAGGGCCTAATTAGTCATATCTACTCTCCTTACCTCCACGCTGGGGGTCTCTGGGATCTTTTAAGATGCGAAAGAGAAAGTAGTGTGCGGAAAGCAACGGGAAGCTACCGCATTTATCTTTCCCAATAAAAACTGCAACCATTGCATTCATATGAGGAGACAAAAGGAAGATAGAAAATAGGAAAGACTGGAGAATGCTGGGTTTGGAGTAAAAGACTTGCACTTGGCAGAACACTCTGAATGAATGAATGAATGAATGAATGAATGAATGAATGAATGAATGAATGAATGAATGAATGAATGAATGAATGGTATAACAAAATCTTGGCTAGCACGGTGCTCTGAGACAGATATTGTTATACCTGTATTCTGTTTCGGGGTCAAAATGAGTGGTCATCATCTTCTTGTGAGTCTGTCACAAAAAAAAAATAATAATAATACAAAAGCCGAGAAACATTTGCCCTATAAAAGATATAAGGTAAGCAAATTTTTTCACCCTACCGAGTATTTACACCTTAGATTCGCCAATGCTTTAAACTATACGTTTCAATGAAAATATATCTGCGCACAAAAAAATTGATTCATCCCCTTTCTGTAACAAACGATTCAATTGTTCCTCTACCCCTCAACATCATTTTATTGACATTCACCTACCATTTAACACTATTCTCCCGTTCTGCTTCTTTCCCAAGTCTCCTTCTTCTTCCTCTTTCTTCTTCTTCTTCTTCTTCTTCTCTCTCTTTTTAATACTGTGTTGTATGCATTCCAAAGTTCAACTTTACAATTTATTAAGTAGAATGAAGAAAAAGGAAAAAAATATTTTATTACCTGTTCTGAAGAAATGACTACATTCATATGAGCAACTTTGCTCGTTCTGGAAGCAACAGTATCGGTGCCACCAAAATATTTTTCTCAATCCTATTTTATTCAGAAGTAGGCCTATCTCTTAATAGCTGCAAATAAAAAATATAGCATACACAGGACATATTCCTCCTCGATTTTTATTTTGTGTACGACGTGAATGACGTTTAGTATCAATTTTATTTAGAGCAGAAAAGAATACAAAGCTGATGAAGACCAGGGGCGTATGTTCGAATGTCCTTACAAGAAAGGCTCATCAAGTGATAATGGGTTTTCACAACGACTGTTTCCCCATAAGTTCCATTTCAAATAAGAAACCTCCCTATAAATTTGCACATCAGGAGAAAGTCTAGTTTTCGAAATATGATTTTCTTTTTAATTCTTCAATCCAGAGCTTTAACAGCTAGTGCAAACAGTGCTATGTTCTAGATATATCAGGCAATAAATCTCATATAGCTACATACTGAACTGTCAAAATCTCCTTCAACAATATAAATTACAAAAATGACATACATAATATTAATGAAATTGACTAGAGAATAGTCTATGAAGAAATGATAAGGAAACGTAGGCATACCTGAAATTACCCACTGTACTGATCACAGTAGTGGATATCGTTGCAAAAATGCTCGAAACACAGTGGAACTTTGCACCACGAACATTTCAGGAAAATAAGTTTCTCACAGTCAGCTTTAAAGCAGTTCCGTACAACCAACATGAAAACAGAATTCTACAGGAGTGAGGAATTTATCATGTTTGTTGTTAAGGTACTCGGCTTTATAACTAGTCACATTTAAACATATTTAGGAGATGAAAGCTGATTATGCGTTAAGGACTGCAATTTTATCACATTATCTCTCTGATGCAATATAAGTTAATATTCGCCCCAATTAACTAAACACTATAAGAGAACTTCCGAATGAAATTTTTCCAAGGCCTAGAGCCATAAACGTCAAGAGGCTGAACAATCGGAGTTGTATGCTTTGGAATTGTTAATACTTCCACCATTTTACCTTCTGGAGTTATTCCTTCTATAGCCTGTCCATCTCGGTAACTGGTCCACGAGTCTACGAAAAGAATGCTATGATCATTGACAGATGGAAAGTATACTTCTTGAAACCTCTTGAAGAAGTGAGTTTTCATAAGCTTTATCGCTTTTGAGGGCAATGCTTAAACATTTGGGGCCTTAAAAATTTTCTTCTTCACGATGACAATGGAGATATGAGACATACCAGAATCGAGGAATTATTTGAAAAATCATATCTCGAAGGTTAGGTCTTCTCCGGATGTAGAAATTTATAGGAAGATTGTGAAATTCCATTATTACTTGGTCAACTTTCCTTGTTAGTATGAAGCACATCAAGTGCAAATGGAATATTTTATCCATCCTCTCAGTTTAAACATTTCAATTCAACCGTGCGCTGGCCGTCTGTATTAATGTAACTGTGATATTCTTAGCTGCATGTGCCTGTAGTTGCAGATGTGGGTTGTATGTGTTTGAGCTTACATGGGCGTTCTATATCAAGATTGCTAGTATGAAGTGACAGTCTGACAACGTGGTGTTTAATTTTGCGTGTTCAGCACTCTAAGTTTTAATCCGGCGAAGCGTCGTCAGTTCTCGGATACAAGCAGCTGAGGTAGCGGTGAGAACTTTCCGATGGTCAAGCTACAAACACCAGCAACGTTCGCTGGGGCTCACTGTATAATTATTATCCAATGTGTGAATTCTAAATGTGGCAGTAGAGCAAGTGGACAGCTTGAAATACTTGGAGTGTACTATAAGCAGTAACATGAGCTGCTGCCAGGAAGTCAAAAGGAGGATAGCAATGGCAAAGGAAGCTTTTAAGAGAAAAAGCAGCATCTTATACGGAGACTAATGAAGTGCTTTGTATGGAGTGTGGCATTGTATGGGACAGAAACATGGACATTACGAGGAAGTGAAGAGAAGCGACTAGAAGTAGCTTATTTGAAATGTGGATACGGAGAAGAATGGAACGTATGAAGTGGGCAGACAGAATAAGAAATGAAACTTTGTTGGAAAGAGTAAGTGAAGAAAGAATGATGCTGAAACTGATCAGGAAGAGGAAAAGGAATTGGTTGGGTCACTGGCTGAGAAGAAACTGCGTACTGAAGGATGCGCTGGAAAGAATGGTAAACCGGAGAAGAATTTGGTGCGGAAGAAAATATCAGATAATAGACGACATTAAGATATATGGATCACATGAGAAGACAAAGAGGAAGGCAGAAAATAGGAAAGACTGGATGCAGCTGGATATACACTGAAACAACTGCTCTAGGGTAGAAGACTGAATGAATGAATGAATGAATGAATGAATGAATGAATGAATGAATGAATGAATGAATTAATTAATTAATTAATTATTATTATAGTAATTTCATTTTGAATACATTCTATATACAGTAGGCCTACATTTTCCATAAGGGATATAATTCAGGATGAATGAATGAATGAATTATTATGGTTAATTAATTTTGAATACATTCTATATACAGTACTTTTTCTATAAGGGATA
Organism: Periplaneta americana; assembly: GCF_040183065.1. NCBI lineage: Eukaryota > Metazoa > Arthropoda > Insecta > Blattodea > Blattidae > Periplaneta > Periplaneta americana. The sequence goes on along the minus strand of NC_091130.1, from coordinate 101,532,448 downwards.
TAATTCATAACATAAATATATCGTCGTTGTTCCTGCAATAACAGCTATGTGACATATTTATCGATTTTAAGATTCTTGCTCTATTAAATAACTTAAATAGTGATACAGCAAATAATAAAAGCTACTGTATGTAATTATATTTTAAAAATGTAGGAATTCGCAGTCTCCTATGTACGGCTGCCATATGATGAATAAATATGTTCCTTCCTCCTACTGAAGAATTGTATATTTTGCACATAGGAGTTATTGCAGGAACAACGACGATATTCCTTTATAGAATAACGCACACACATCACTTTTAAGGAGCGATTAAATCTGCCTTTTCAGGGAAGTACATCATTTATTTAAGTTCACTAGACGCCTCTGATGATGATTGATTTTTAATTAATCATAAATATATCTTCCGATTTGATTCGAAAAGGCTTATGTTTGGATCAGGTATTGTAATAATGTCTAATTTATTGAAATTTTGGATAGCTTAATGGCAAGAACAGTACGCGTTTTCCGGCACAATAGGGAATGGTGACGGTATTCAGTGTTTATAAAGAAGAAAGACTTATACCAGATGACAAAATTGACAGGAAAGGAGTATTTTGTAGTAATGTGCACACTAAACGAAAATTTAATTAATTCATAAGTATTCATACTAATTGCGCTAAGTCAGTATTATTGTCTTATATAAAATTTTTCTTTTGAGAATAATATTATTGCGAAGAAAGCAAACACCTTACTTGTTTGTAATATAGAATACGGTAATGCCCCTGGCTTACGAATACTATTGGAATATTGTCTTTCCCGAATAGATGACCTAAATAGGTGCAAAACTAAAGAACGACTCTCACATATAAAATTGTTTCGTCGTACTATCGAACAACATCTTTGCACTTTACTTTGATTTAAGTCCTGAACTAATTTTCATTACACCAAATTGTTTAGTTAACGTACCTATACTAATAATGACTGTTCACATAAAAATAAGAAGCAGCGATTAATAAAGTAATTCTTTTCTGTGACTGAGAAAAAATTTTACGCATATTTTTGTATTCTCATTAAACATGTAGGCACGTCATTCTGGTGGCCATGAAACTACTTACTGGTTATTGCTGTATCCTTATAAACTGGCATTGTCTTATTTTTCAACACATATTTATAGGGTTTATTTTAAGCAAAATTACATAGGGGAGAGTTGGGTAGTATCGGACATCGGGTAATATCGGACAGTGCGTTTCTTTCATCTACGACAGATGGCAGTACCTGAATGACGTGGTTACGTAACTGTATGCGACATCACAGAAACGTAACCATGTCATTCAGGTACTATCATCTGGTTGTAGATGAAAGAAACTCACTGTCCGATATTACCCGATGTCCGATACTACCCAACTCTCCCCTACTTTTACAATATCATTGTTATTCTCGTATATGAATAATCTTCAAAATTCAAAATTACTTACCAATCTCACATTCAAATACATATTACAAATTGTGGTATAACTAAAATTAAAACTGGATCACTCCCGAATAGCAAGACGCATGAGGTCGGGTGTGACCAATATTGAAACTGAATAGAAGAAAAAAAATAATAATCAAAACTGCGATTAAAATGTTAACTGTAATGACTGCTAATTAAACATAAAATTACAAAGAAACAGAAAACATTATATTTATATAAACATACAAATTAAGAATACGACATTGTTAAAGTGACAACAAATAAAGAATAAGTATTTATATGTTGATTATACAGTGAAACCTGTTCAAATCGGAACCTGAATAATCCGGAATCCTCTCTATTTTGGAACAATTTATTGGTCCCGGAGAAATTCGTATGTGTTATGTGTAATTTTTCCTGAATATAACGGAAACTGTCCAACGCGGAAATGGAAACTGTCTGCTACTGTTCAAAACGGAAATAATATTTTTGACACGCTATTTTAATCTAAACTATATTTTGAAGCAGTGTGTAATTTGAAGGAATACACGAAATATGTAGGTTACTAAGATAAAAATAAGTCTTATTTGCAAAATTTTAGAGAGTGCGAGGGTGTGTTGGCCTGGCAGTCAAAATATTTATTATCCTGTTGACTAGGCAGATAAGTCCATTCAAAGATTTTCAGTGCTTGACACCCGTATACTGTCATAGCCGGGCAGAACGCAAGTGTAGTGATTTCGTGAAAGAAAGAAAAGTAGCGTAAAAATATATCATTAAGTGATGTAGTAAAAGTTGCTGAGTTACAGTTCATTTGTGGAAAACTTAGGTGTAACACTTAGAAATGAAGACTGTATCATGAGCGAGTCTTTTATGGTCAGTAATGGAGACAAAAATGGAACAGAAAACAGCTGATTTTGTGGAAATAAATGAGAGAGTGGGTTCTTCATGCCTTTCAAAGACCATGCTAATATCTGGATCTATTCTGCTAAGCAAACCCTTGAATTTGCAAAGATATTAGATAAGCAAGAATTCAAAGTTTCTAATGGATAACCCCTAGCCCAATTAAAAAATGTGCTGTGATATACAGTACAGTATTATAATATAGTGTTAGATATTAAATTTACTGTGATTAGTAAACTTTAATAGTGTTTATGAGTGAGTTACGATAATGAGATTTTCATCAATATTATTTACCGCTGGAATAAGCGACAGAAAGCTGATTTAATGTCAGTAGTATTAAACGGAATATTTTGTGGCATGCCATGTTCTGTTTCATTTATACAATTGATAAAATATTCCATTTTAACTTCACAGCTGAATAATACGGAAATATGTCCACAATGGGGGAAAAAAAATTAGGGCCCTGTCACTTCCGTCTTCAATAAGTTTTACTGTATTTTGAAAACAGTTCAAGCACTTGTTTAATTAATAATGTATTGTTTAATAATTTTAGTTTAGGATTCCTCTTTATAAAATCATTGTACAATTTTGGACCGTAATTAGAACTGTGCCTTAGACCTGCTCCAGTCTTACATTTTGGTTCAATGAGGGGAAGCGAAATACTGTATCCTCTTGTGTTGTGGCCATGATTGGATGATATAAATTTAGCTTGATATTTATGGTAGAAATTAAAAATAGTATACATATAAATTTACTTGATATTTAAAACATTAAATTCCTTACTTTTTTTATTTTAGTGTGTTATTTTACGACGCTTTATCAACAGCTCAGGTTATTTAGCGTCAGAATGATATGAAGGTGATAATGCCGGTGAAATGAGTCCGGGGTCCAGCACCGAAAGTTACCCAGCAAAATTCTTTATACATAAGATGAGTTGTATAATCAAGTTTTCTTCTTAAACATATTTTAATAAATCTCTTCTGTAGTAATATTAATGGGGGAATGGCAGTCTGCGATAATCCACCCCATCCTATAATTCCATACTACAGTATATTATAGACTGAACGTGGGTGAAAATATTGTTCTCAATATTGTTACTGGCATAGAGTGATGCAGTTGAACAAATTTGTACAGAGTTTTACGTAAATTATGACATAAGTAGTTAATATGAAAATTTTAGTTTAAGTTTTGATCGATAAAGATTCCTAAATATTTCATACGGGTTAATGGGCATATTTTAAGACAATTGCAATTATTATAGGTATTATATGTACATTTTTTGCTATGAATTTTTTAATTATAGTTGTTTTCCACTGCAGGGAAGTCTGTTGTTTTATTTAAAGCAAAGGAAATGAAAGTTGTTTTTATCTATGTATGTTGAGTGCTAGCAGATAAAATCTAACCATTTTAGTTGAATTTAAGTCAATATTAGCCTTTTTAAAAACATGTTCCAAGCAGCATCTAATAAATATGACAACAGTATCGTCTGCAAAAGGAATAAATATTACCTTTAGTAATGTTATCATCTAAAAATAACAAATCATTTTTATCAATACTGAACAACACAGGACCCAATACGGTTCCCTGAGGGATGCCGATATTGACAGTTTCTTTTTTATTTATCTTATTATTTACATTCGTATGTTGGTATCTATCACATAAATAAGGTCCAAGAGAAGAATCTTTTTCACTTATCTTATTATTTACTTCCGTATGTTGGTACCTGTCACATAAGAAAGAAACAGGTCCAAGACAAGAGTCTTTTTCACTTATCTTATTATTTACTTTCGTATGTTGGTATCTATCATATAAATAAGAAAGAAACAGGTCCAAGAAAAGAGTCTTTTTCACTTACCTTATTATTTACATTCGTATGTTGATATCTATCACATAAATAAGAAAGAAACAGGTCCAAGAAAAGAGTCTTTTTCACTTATCTTATTATTTACAGTCGTATGTTGATATCTATCACATAAATAAGAAAGAAACAGGTCCAAGAAAAGAGTCTTTTTCACTTATCTTATTATTTACATTCGTATGTTGATATCTATCACATAAATAAGAAAGAAACAGGTCCAAGAAAAGAATCTTTTTCACTTATCTTATTATTTACAGTCGTATGTTGATATCTATCACATAAATAAGAAAGAAACAGGTCCAAGACAAGAGTCATTTTCACTTATCTTATTATTTACTTTCGTATGTTGGTATCTATCACATAAATAAGAAAGAAACAGATCCAAGAAAAGAGTCTTTTTCACTAATCTTGTTATTTACATTCGTATGTTGATATCTATCACATAAATAAGAAAGAAACAGGTCCAAGAAAAGAGTCTTTTTCACTTATCTTATTATTTACATTCGCATGTTGATATCTATCACATAAATAAGAAAGAAACAGGTCCAAGAAAAGAGTCTTTTTCACTTATCTTATTATTTACATTCGTATGTTGATATCTATCACATAAATAAGGTATAATCGGGTCCAAGGCAACAGTACCTCTAATTCCAATGTTTTGCAACTTCTTAAAAAAGAATATCATGACTAACATTATCGAAAGCTTTTATCAAGTCTAAAAATACTCCAAAGCTGTAGTTGCGTCATATGCTAAATAGCATTTTCAGTACTCACATTATTTCTAAAACCAAATTTAAATTCGGATATCATCATTCATTTTTGTAAATAATTGCTTTTTAAAGCATTTCTAAAGAAGTTTGTCTATGGTTGATAACAGTGATATAGGTCTATAATTATTTAAATCCGATTTTTCACCTGATTCATGGAGAGGAATTACCATAGTACCGTACATTTTTATTGTTTAGAAAAAAAAAACTCGTACAAATATTAAAAATACTGGAAAGTAGTTTCTAAATACAGTTATTATTATTTTTCTTCATCAAGGAAATCGAAATTCCAGAAATTTCAGGTGTTACGTTGTTTTTAGTTCAATAACGATAGAAATATTATTATTGTATTTTCAGTTAGCGGTAATAAAAAAAATTGAGGATAAATTATTTGAATTATTGAAGTCGTAAGTTTCATATGTTGAGGAATGTGACGATATTGAGTTAACAATAAAATTGTATGATCAATCCAATAATAATGTGAATAAAAACAAATGTACATAGAGTTTGCAAGAACACATAAGAATTTTGTCATACAAACAGTTTACTACCACAAACCATAAAAGAGATTTTGCCCAGCACTGTGTAACAACTTGGAAGTAAGATGAAGCTATTAAGAAGCAATTCAGACTGTTTTACATGTCTTGAACTTAGTTGTAGCAAGTAGGAACTTCACGTTTATAACTCTCTAAAAACAACACTTCTCCTTGTTGGTAATTTGGAAAGGTATTATCAGGTCATTCTTTTCAGCCATTACATTATCCGTCTGCATACCCTTTTCGTACAGAAGAGTTTTAAAGTTTACGTTATTTTCTTTGCAACAGAATTGCTGAAGAAGTCCGCAATAAGCGTATATCTCAACATCTTTCTTACGCTTCTATCCCTACATCTTAATTAATGTCAACATTTTATGAGTACAGAGTGTTGGTGTTTATATATAATTCTTACAATTAGGAGGTTGTAATAGACTGAGAGGAGTACATGAGACGACTTCTCACCACGCAAGTTTAAAAATGAAAGATTTAATATGCTCGAATTATTTTAATAACACGGAGAGAACAGCACCGATTACATTATATTATATTTGGGAGGAATAATGAGACTTTTTGAGCATCTGCTTGTTGCATATTTGTATTAATTACATTTTAAACTTAGGGGAATGTTGGGTAGTATCGGACATAGGGTAATATCGGACAGTGCGTTTCTCTCATCTACCACCAGATGGTAGTACCTGACTAGCATGGTTACGTTTCTGTATGCGACATCACAGATGGTAGTACCTGAATGACATGGTTACGTTTCTGTGATGTCGCATACAGAAACGTAACCATGTTATTCAGGTACTACCATCTGGTGGTAGATGAAAGAAACGCACTGTCCGATATTAGGCCTACCCGATGTCCGATACTACCCAACTCTCCCCTAACCCTAATATTCAATTTCCGAACCTTCAGTAAGTTTTAATGGCGTTGACTGATGCGATCTAATTTTTATTTTATTAATTGCAGCACTATAGATCCACACATCTAGCCTTTCAGCTATTTAAACACCATTCAATACCATTAAAGTAGCTTGATTGAGAGACAAAAATAAGCAGAAAATTTTTCCTGCCGTCATTTTGTTCAGAAAATGTTTCTTTTTCTCTCCTAAATCCATAATGAGGGCAACCAGGTTTATTTCATTTACAAAGGAAATAATTTCAGGACTGTTAAAGTTCTACGTATAATATATGATATAGTAAAGATTAATTGAAGGGTTCAGAGCCATAGTGGGCCAAGCGCCATTTATTAGAAACGGAGAAAGCAAGGGTTAAAGTTAAGTAAATATTCTAATTTAATGAAGACTGATATATCATTTAATTTTAATGTGCATACTTTATCTTCCTTGCTATATGTTTCGTTAAATTAAGGTACAGTAATCACTTAATTTTAATTCTTGTTTTCTCTGTTTTTAATAAAAATAGCACTTGGCCCATTTCACTCTGAACCCTTCAATTATAGGTCCTACAGAATATATCTGTTATGGTAACAATTGTTATTAGAGGAGAAAGATCCGTTCCGGCGCCGGAGACCGAACTCGGCTCCTTGGTTATACGTACATAGCACTCTAACCACTGAGCTACGCTAAAGTTCAATCCACAGCACCGGATCGAACACTTCTCCTCTAGTGTTTTTCCCATTGTGGCCTTACTTAATGTTCGACATATATGTTGACATACATATTAAGTCAACTGCCATTATACAAGGAGCGCACTCAATTGAGTGACTTGGTGGCAGAGATTTTACAATATATGCACTGTTGGACGTAGAATCTACGTAAAGATTCATTTTTGGTCCTACAGAATACATCTATTATTGTAACAATTGTTATTACAGGAGAAAAATTTGTTCCGGCGCCGGGAATCGAACCCTCTCCTTGTACATATATGTTCGATCCGGTGCTGTAGATTGAACTTGGGCGTAGCTCAGTGGTTTGAGCGCTTGGTACGTAGAACTAAGGACCCGGGTTTGATCCCCGGCGCCGGAGCAAATTTTTCTCCTCTAATAACAATCTGCTATAGAGTTTGAACAATCTAACATTGCACCCAACAATATTCATTCCATTGGTGGGGGCGGTTAATGAAAAATGATAGACAAAATTTACAGTTGATAATACAATAGAATACGAAAGTAATTGCATAATCGGAAACAATAGTGACCTAATTCTCAAATTTAAGAGTGTGGAAGGGAATTATTCAATTTCTCACTTACTATAACTGAGCAAATTACCACCATAAATTTTCGTAAACATGTCGAATAGATTTTAAATTGAAATCTTCTTATAACAGATTTGGCAGTAAATTTTGTTTTTGTCAATAATTAAACAACTTATTTCCAACAATTATTTATTTTCTTATGTATTTTAGGTAAAATAAAGTAGTTTCCATAGGAAGTGTAATAAAACTATAATTTTCACTGATATTTTTGACATATAGAAATAGCAATTTGCATTTGGAGCGCCTTTCGTTCCTTCACTAGAGTATGTTGCTTGCAGGGAAATGCTTCACTTGCATAAAGGTAGACCACATAAATGAATGTATTTTATAATTTTCAATACAATAACAAGTTCATGGATTTTTATAGTAATTAACTCATATTTTGACAATTATTACACAAAATATACCACGCTCTTTCCGTTCCAAATAAAAACAAACTAAGATGATGATGTTTGTTAAAGCATCATGTCACCCGAGTGCGCATATACAGTACCGACAGCTTCAACCTCGGAGAGAATAAATTAATAGTGAAGAGGAATTACGCAGATTTGCCCTTTAGAGTCAGAATGTTGAATGTAATACACAAAAAAAGAACAAATACAAGTTCTTTTCCAATAACTTTATTTTTATCTTGATATATAGACATACGGTATATGTGAAGTTTCTTTAACTCACGTAGGGAATTAATTTTGTTCCTTGTCTACAAGGAAAGTTTAATATACTGTATATGTCTTAAAATAAGAGAAATATTGTGCTGAAAATTGGTAAAGAGGTTAAGAGATACTAAAAACAAAAAAGTTTAAACTTCTCGACGATTTATCACAGAGAATAAAAGACAAGTTTACAGATAGTCGTCGCTCTATTGCTGACGTCAGCTTTGGGTTCGAACGTCTGTTGATCCCCTTTAACTAATTTTAATCAAGATAATGTTAACACTGGGAATTTATCAAACAGGAAAAGAAATCTTGCAAGTTCTTCTTCCTCCCTCAAAACCTGAGGATCCTCTGTATTCATCTCTGACCATTTCACTCCCTTTTACCATGTAATCTTTCCCGTAATTTCCACCCCATCCCAGTTGATGCACTACACATCCATCTCCAAAGCATCCCTCTCGGTTCCAGCCCCCTTGTCGGGCACTCACCACCCCAACTGCACCCTCGTATAGCTTGACTACGTTACAAATTCACTGTACTGCCTTGTCTCTATGTCAGATATTGTAGGGCGGGAAATAAATATTTTAGCCATCAATGCATGTATATAATAGTTAACTATATTATTTGAGTAGTTGTTATATCTGTGATAAAATATTCAGTTACAGTCTTACTAATAAACCGTGTATAGTTTTTATACGAGACTTATGCAGAGTTGAGACAGAAAACGTTACTAATAAGCCGTGAATAAACTATGGACGTATAACAGGCTGTAACTATACAATGGGAATTGCTTTGCAGTAGTTATATACACGAAACCCCTTGTTTAAGCGTTTTATATAGCGAAAAAATGGCCGCCCCTCTAACAGCTGTTCGTATCGACTGTCATTTTATGATGATGTTTACCTTGTAACCACAGAAGAACAAACCAAAGATCATAGAATTATTAGAAGAATATTGCTGTAGCTTGTACTCTTTGACCAAAATGTAGTGTGGTAATCGATTAGAGCCAGTTGTACTATCGATATTTAACACGCCACACTAGAGCGCTCTACCGGATGCAGTAGAGAACCTCAGATATTCTATTATCTTTCGTAACGAAGTAATGACGAAACTATGACGTAGCTGTGTAACAGTTGTACTGTTATACACGACGTATGTAGTGATTATTAGTAAGGAATTTACACACGACTTATAAACGAGCTACTCATTGTATAAGTATAAGACAGTTAAACGTCTGTATATAGAGTTTTTATTAGTAAGACCGTTAAAGAGTAGTATATTAGTAAATTATAAATAATTTACTATAAATAATTTACAGTAAATATATTTCACAGTTAAATATATCTTAATTGCAAATCCTGTGAAACATTTCATTCATCTTTTGTATACATGCAAATCATAATTATAAACTATCTACCAAAAAGTAATTGGGCACTGTTTTTGCCCCTTTAGAACCTCGTGGTACCACCTCTTGTTGCTATAACAGCAGCCACCCTGTCAGGCATGTTCTCCACTAGTTTGTGTAGGATATCCACTGGAATGCGTCGCCATTCCTCTTGCAACATGACACTCAGTTGGACAATGGAAGTTGGCCGCATCTCCCCAGACCTCAATCGCCGGTGTAATTCGCCCCAAAGGTCCTCAATGGGATTGAGATCAGGACTCCGTGCAGGCCAGTCCAACCGGTGAACATTATTGTCTGCATACCACTGCATAGTAGCCGCCAAAACATGCGGCCAACTTCCATTGACATAGGTAATTTTAATACTGTATTGGTAAATTTAAGTAAAAAACTAAGTAAATTATTTTAGTATTCAGGTCCCATTTTTATTTATTTTTCTTGATAACCGTGCATTTTTTTAATTCAAACTTATATTACAGTCTAGTATATACAGTCACGAAGCTCGATACGTAGTAAATATGCATCCATAGATAGTAGCTAAGCACTAGGATCGCTAATGTCGCCTCATTACAGATAATGCGAAATAGTATCGGCACAGTCTATTGTTCCTAGCACTCTCACAACTCAAGCTTCTTAACTGTATATACTAGACTGTGCTTATAGTCTCTTCTTGCTTTGATTCTCTTCTTCTTCTTCTTCTGTTCACAGTTTAGGCTGTTGCCTGTTCCGTCTTCACAGTGCCTCTCTTCACATTCTTTCTGGTCTTCCTGCACTTCTTCCTCTGGGGTTATAATGGAAAGTTGCTTTCGGAAGTCTGATATCTCCCATCCTCTCGACATGTTGTATCCACTTGCATCTATACCTTTGTATTCTTGAGTTAATTGTTTCAACTTGTATTTATTTTCTGATATCATTTCTAAGCATATCCTCTCTCGTACATCCTTTAGTTTTCCACAGAAACTTCATTTCGCAGCTCTGTAGTTCGATCATTGTTTTCTGCGTATAGTTACCCAGATTCTCTTTTTATCTTTTGTAATTCTTTTGTCAAGTTTTGTAAGTTTATTAAATTGTTGTTATACTGTATCTTAATACAAATGTATTATTTACAGGATCAGACTCCGAACATGAGCTTACTCTGACTGATGTGTTCTATCCCAGATCATATATATAGATTGCTAATCCCTACGTTAAAATTGGTTGCACTTTGAAGAGAACAACCGCCAGGATCGCCACCCGTCCGCCGTAAACGAACACGAGATGGCAGTACAGTCGCTAATGCAACTCAAATGGGAGTTATGACGTGACTCCTTCTGTAACAACTAGATGGCAGTATAGTAAACCTGACAAAAGTTATTACCGTCAGCGCCTATAACGCCGAGCAATCTGGGTATATATGATCTAGGGTTCTATGTTCGTAATGTGTATTAATTTTGTATTGTAGTATGTAACAATAAATACCGTAGAATATATTAATGTAATTCTAAAAATACTAATCCGGTCCAGCGCCGTAAGTTACCCAGCATATGCACTTAACGGGGTTGAGGGAAAACCTCGAAAAAACTTCAAGCAGGTAACTTGTCCCAACCAGGATTTGAACCAGCTCTGCTCATTTCACGGTCAGGCATTCTAATCGTTCCTCCGCAGAAATGGATGAAAACCAGTTTTTTTAAATACCTGGTTATTTAACGATGCTGTATCAGATACTAGGTTATTTAGCGTCGATGGGTCTGGTGATAGCGAGATGATATTTGACGAGATGAGGCCGAGAATTCACTATAGATTACCTGATATTCTCCTTACGGTTGGAGAAAATCTCGGAAGAAACCTAATCAGGTAATCAGCCCAAGCGGGGATCGAACCCGCGCCCGATCGCAACCCCGGATCGTCAGACAAGCGCCTTATCCAACTGAGCTACGCCGGTGTTTGAGAAATCTTGTTGGGTAAAGACAAAGGCAATGGAATAATATTGTATTAGCTAGAAAAATGAGTTTTTACCAAAAATTTACTCGTTGAGATTTTAACAAGAACTTTTGGTATGGAAAGCAGAAGTTCTAAATCATTGCTCGAAAGTTGTGACATAATGTCCAAAACTTATTTGAAGAAAGAAATAATTGCAACAGAAAAGGAAGGAATATGGGTGTGTAGCAACGTGCTTAGGCAGTAGAGACACCCTGGCAGAGGTCTCCGGGCACCCTGCCTCGTGGGGATGACTGCTGTACCACAGTACCACTCAGCTCGACTTGAAACTTGAATAATTTGCTCCTACTTTCGTGACCTCAACCGTCTACTGGACACATCAGGCGGTCACTCTAACTCCGTTCCTAATTACCAGGAATGCGGGGATCCTCTCTCAACTATGCACGTCGTTAGAATCGTTTAAACTTAATCTATTTAGTGAATATCCTTTTCACTCAGCACCTAAAAAAAGAGCGACACTTTAATTTGTAAAATCTACATAGGCCTATTGTTACAATGGTAACACAGTCTGTATACTAGATCATCATCATCATCATCATCATCATCATCATCATCATCATCATCATCATCACGAACGTTTTATACATTAGAAGTAATAATTCATAAAAATATCCCCCTGTTCTGTTAAATCTTTCAAATCTATTGGAGATGATGGTCTCTTTCGACCAGTATTTCAAATTGGTAGATGTAGCACATATTCATTCTTCTTACATTAAGACAGAGGTCTATTATTTATTCATTTATTCCTTCTTTCTTTCGTTCCTTCGTTCATTCATTCATTCATTATTTATTTATTTACTCAGTCATTCATTTATTATTTATTTATTTATTTATTCATTCATTCATTCATTCATTTATTTATAACTCATTCATTTATTGATTGATTGATTGATTGATTCATTCATTCATTCATTCATTCATTCATTTATTTATTTATAAATTCATAGAAAGATGTGCTTGATGCCGGCTTCGAAGAGTTGTAAGAAATTGAAAGCGCGATAACAGATAATTCGGAGTAGAAGTATGCATGATTCTAAATAGAAGAGACGGTAAATGTATTGCTCTTCGTTCCTTCAGACGCACCCATGAAAGTAAGTGGAGGAAAGGAGTTATATGGTCAAATTTACGAGTATTGCAGATGAATCGTATGCACAAATTATGGACACGTTGTAGTCTCTCAGCTAAGAGTGAACTTACATTAGTTAGCAAGAAATCGCAATAATGAGAATGGGGCATTACAAGCGTCTGAATAAGATTCATTTTTAGACTAAGTGGTAGAAATTCTTTCATATGAAACAAGGAGTACTACCGTGTTCTCATTAATTTTTAGACAATAAATATTATTTCTGGTCTGTATAGAATTTCGTCACGTCCTTAGTGATCTAACAATTCTAACATATCATATCAAACTATGCTGTATTTAATATTGACAAGTCTCGTTTCTCTTTCATAAGGATAGTTGATTTTACTGCTGTACACTTGTGTTGAAACTATCGAATGTTACATTAGTCTCATTTTAAATTTGATTAGTCATAAAATAACCATATTATATAAACAAGTATAAATGTACAATGTATTGAATTTGTTAAAGATTATGTACCACGGCCTAGAATTTCTTTAATTTGTATAATTGACAATGTTGTTGTTTAGTCAACTATCCGGAGACACGTCCGAACCTTAGAAACGATAACAATGACGCACCACTTTCTATAATCTGTATAATTGACAATGATGTTGTTTAGTCAACTGTCCGAAGACAGTTCTGAACTCCACAAATCATACCCATAAAGCACCACTTTCTTTAATCTGTATAATTGACAATGATCCTAATTAGTCAACTGTCCGAAGATAGGTCTTAACGTCCAAAAATGATACCAATAAGGCACCACTTTCTTTAATCTGTATAACTGACAGTGATGTTGTTTAGTCAACTGTTCGAACACAGGTCTGAGACCCACAAATGATACAATAAGACACCACTTTCTTCAATCTGTACAATTGACGATGATGTTGTTTAGTCAACTGTCCGAACCTTACAAATGATACCAATAAGGTACCACTTTCTTCAATCTGTATAATTGACGATGGTGTTGTTGTTTAGTCAACTGTCCGAACCTTACAAATGATACAATAAGATACCACTTTCTTCAGTATAATTGATGATGATGATGTTGTTTAGTCAACTGTCCGAACCTTACAAATGATACCAATAAGGTATCACTTTCTTCAATCTGTATAATTGACGATGATGTTGTTTAGTCAACTGTCCGAACCTTACAAATGATACAATAAGATACCACTTTCTTCAGTATAATTGATGATGATGTTGTTGTTTAGTCAACTGTCCGAACCTTACAAATGATACCAATAAGGTACCAATTTGTTAAATCTGTATAATTGACGATGACGTTGTTGTTTAGTCAACTGTCCGAACCTTACAAATGATACCAATAAGGTACCACTTTCTTCAATCTGTATAATTGACGATGATGTTGTTGTTTAGTCAACTGTCCGAACCTTACAAATGATACAATAAGATACCACTTTCTTCAGTATAATTGATGATGATGTTGTTGTTTAGTCAACTGTCCGAACCTTACAAATGATACCAATAAGGTATCACTTTCTTCAATCTACATAATTGATGATGATGTTGTTTAGTCAACTGTCTGAACCTTACAAATGATACAATAAGGTATCACTTTCTTCAATCTGTATAATTGACGATGATGTTGTTGTTTAGTCAACTGTCCGAACTTTACAAATGATACCAATAAGGTACCAATTTGTTAAATCTGTATAATTGACGATGACGTTGTTGTTTAGCGAACTGTCCGAAGACAGGTCCGAACCTTACAAAAAATACCAATAAGGTACCACTTTCTTAAATCTGTATAATTGATGATGTTGTTTAGTGAACTGTTCGAAGACAGGTCCGAACCTTACAAATGATACCAATAAGGTATCACTTTCTTAAATCTGTATAATTGATGATGATGTTGTTGTTTGGTCAACTGTCCGAACCTTACAAATGATACCAATAAGGTACCACTTTCTTAAATCTGTATAATTGACGATGATGTTGTTGTTTAGTGAAATGTCCGAAGACAGGTCCGAACCTTACAAATGATACCAATTAGGTACCACTTTCCTTAATCTGTATAATTGACAATGATGTTGTTTAGTCAACTGTCTGAAGACAAGTCCGACATTTTTATACCAATGGGGCACCACTTTCTTTAATCTGTAGGCCTGTCTGAAGACACGTCGGAACCTTACAAATGATACTAATGAGGCATCACTTTTATAAACTGGTGGGTTTATGTCGTTCTTCAAACTGTCGGACAATCTATTATGTAATGTAACATAAAAGCTAAGCACAACAAAGATAAATTGCATTTCAACTTTTTCAAACCTTATTTGAATGAACTAATGGGAAAATGTGTGTCAAATTATTACAAATGTGTAATAAACAAAAACGGTGAGAGTACTTCGGGAACAATAATTTTATTTCCATCCTCATCATCACTATGCCTTTCACTACATGAAGTAGGCCAAGAATGCACAAACTCTTCATGGAACGTTTCCTGAACATCTGGGATATAAGCAACCATTTTCTCTATGTCGTTCATTTTCGTCACATTGTTGATAGGAAGTTTGTTGTTGTAGGCCAGGTATGCTCATTTTCTGACTCCCGATTACGTTCTGTAATCACAACCTTCGAATGTAGAGCGTGCTGTTCCTCGTTCGAAGCTCGACGGATGACTACGGAAGGCAGTTCAAGTACTTAGTAAACGTACGAACAGTGCGGGACAATGACACAGTCAAAACCTTCTGTAAGCAAACGACCATTTCGTACAGTGTGGGAGGAAGACTACTTTTGTTGTGAAAACGTAAAGTGTTTACATTGTTGTAAGGCACTGTCAGGAATACTACTGAGCAACATAAACATTATACGCTCTGCCATCCAGAACATGCTGAAGTGATAGGGAAGCTGTTTTCTGTAATATGTGTTCATATATGAACATTATTATTATTATTATTATTATTATTACTACTACTACTACTACTACTACTACTACTACTACTACTACTACTACTACTACTACAATTGTTGTTACTGTGGTGATTTTATTCCAACAGAAATACATGTTATGATAAAATAATTGTTCAGGGGTGCAACGTGTACTACAGTTTCAAGAATTGAAAGCACTTCATGATAGGCCAAACATTGAAGAGGGTCGAACAATTCAGAGTCTAAATTTAGGGGCAAGTTATGTAGTATGTTGGGAATTAGCTAAGGCACTAAAAACCCTTCACGGATGGTGAACTTTTAAAGAAATCTATGGTGCCTGAACGAAATATACTGTAGTTAATTACATCTCTGTACTGGAACAGCTCAAATGTGAATGCACAGAACATAGATTTAATGATTTTAGATGTATGGAAAGTGATATTAATCTTTTCTGTTAATCCTTTCATAGTAAATTTAGTACAATCCGTGAGAGTGCAGTTCCAGGACGAGTTAATTGATTTACAAAGTCACGTAGAATTCAGAACTAAATGCGGAGAATATATGACTTACCAAGCATAGAAGTATTAAAAAATGAACAAAACGGCATATCCCAAGATGAGCTTATTCGCTGTCACTCGAAATATGTGTGCAAACAATTATTGTTGAGAATGAAGGTTGCTAAATCCAAACATAGATCCCGATTAACAGATGAGAATCTTTTGTGCATTGCAGTAAATTTGTTGGAAATAGATTTCCGATTATTTGCAGAAAAGAATAGGCCTACACAAGTTGAATGTGGAATATGAAAATAACATTATTTATGATATAATAGTATCATAACTGTATAAAATATTATAAATAATGTAGTAACTGAATATTTCCTTTTTTAAATTCAGTTTATTATCAGTGAGAGCGATGCCACGGGCGGTGCTGCAATGTAGTTGCGGAGCCCAGTTCGTACCCTCCGTGTGTTATGCAGTGCAGCATCATCCGTGTAATCGGCGCTTTTACAATTTTGAGCATACCTGTTGTAGGCTCTTGCTGTAGGTAACTCAGGATCCATACCGATTTCAAAAGCAGGAAGCTCTTCTGTACCAATTTATCAATGTAGTGTGAGGCAGTTAACCCTTAGGTATTAAAGTATACAGGTGTTTAAAAATGTGTATATATCTACAGAAGATAGCACTGGTCGAAACTAGAAAAAAAGTTCCTAGAAACATGTGCCAAGGATCAAATATTTGTTGAGATATGGGTCGTGGTGTATTGTAATCTGCGAGACCTATCTGTCTGTTACGTAGACATTACAGAAGGTTCTCTATGTGATTACGTAAACATTACAGAATGTTCTCTATGTGATTATACGTATTGTTACACATACTTCAGCCCTTACTCAGTCAATCACCAACTCTTGCGACCATGTCTGACTGTTATCGAATTTTCTCACATGCATTGGATACACTCTCCTCTAACATTTGTACGTTTTCGATCGATGTGACATACGCCAAGTCCTTAAACGTTCCCATAGCCAGAAATCAAAGGATTTAGGTCAGGTGATCGGGGAGGCCAAGGACCTACTCGACCATTCAATCACCCATTAAACCTCCGAGCTAGGTATTGTAGCACGAGGCGTAGAAAATGGGGCGGTGCCTCATTGTGCATAAACAGAAAAACAGTTTAACACCACTGAATACTGTACGTACTTACTAACAAAAGTAAAGTCATAGACTCCATAGTATTCTGGACCTTTTTTTACTACTACATATTCTGCTTACTTCTGTTGAGGGACGCTATTCACTCTCAAAACATACACTATTGTTTTGTGTTCTTAAATGAATGATGATCATAGGTCATATCTCAACAGATATTTGTTTTCGGACACATGTTTATAGGAACTATTTTTATAGTACTGACCTATGCTACCTCCTACAAACATATGCGACATTTTTTGAATACCCTGTATTGAAGATGCCTGTACTCTGAAACCTGAAAAGTTGAAGTTGTGTGTATGGATTTAGTGGTTTTCTTGAAGACATTTAGCAACAAGTTTTTGAAGTCAAGTACATCTTCGGACGTAACCTTTGTTACAAAAAATCCTGTTTTTTTTTGGCAGTAGATATCGGCTGTATATAGGCCTACTCTTCTGTACTGTAAATTCTATCATTTCTGATCAGTTTGAAGAACGGAATACATCCGGGACTTACTTTTTCTTATAACTGACTAATTATACTAGCTCGCATAACTCCATTTGGAACACGGTTTTTAAGGCCTATATCTGACTCCAATCTCCTGTCCTTAAATACTAATAACACTACCTATATTCCATTTTCTTTAACAACGAAAGGTTTACCTCTACCTATAAATAATAATCACTTAGTAATACATAATATTTAATGAAATTAATTAACAAATAATTATTGTAATATATTGCCCACATCTAATACCTTCCACACAAGTAAAATATTTAGGAATTATTATAGAACAGCATTTGCGTTAGGGTTAAACAAATTGATTTTACGAGTATGTGTATAAGTATAAGAAAGACAATTTATAAATTCATAATACTTCGAAATTTTATCACTAAGGAGGCATTGAGAATAATATTTTTAGCTTTAGTACAATAATTAACATAGTATGGTATAATAAATTGGAGTGGAGTAGCATCATCTCTACTTAAACCATTAATTTTATTACACAGAATATTAATACAAATTTGTCTAACCTAAAATATGGATTACCCAACAAATTTAATTTAGGGGCCTATACAGATTTTAAAGTATTAACTATTGAATAAATTTATAAATATAGTTTACTAACTTACTACCACATAAATCAAATAAAACATAAATCTAATCAACATGAATATCGTACTCGAAGACAAAAGTCTACGTTCCCATTAATTGAGCCTAAATGTCATACAAGTGCATCTCTTAAACATGTGCTAGTTTGGGCCCAAGACTTTATAATAAAATTACAATAAAATTTCCAGATTTGAAATATTTTAAAATTGAAGGTTTTAAAAAATAAATTTATAAAATTATTCTTTATATATGATAATAACAAATGTGTGTATTTTTTACCTTTTATTTCTGTCGACTATATTCATGTTTTTAATTAATATCACTGACTTTGTCTGATTGTCAATTTATATTAAATGCGTTTTTTTTTTCTCTTTTTTTCTTTCTTCTTTTGCTCTTGTGTGTTAGTTATTGGTTTGAATTAAGTTACTTACTGTATTTAGTAAACCGGTTTTGTAAATGTTATGTTATATTATTGGCTAAGACCACACCGTACACGAGCCTGGCTCTTACTGTAGTGGTTAGAAATATTTTTGTTGTATTATTTTAATTAGTACTCACTAGCTACCTAGCTATTTAAATAAATAAATTAAATAAATATATATACTTGGGAATGTAGATATGCTTGAATTGTAACTGCAGAAACATAACTACTTTTAAACTTCTTCCTACATATTTTCTTTGGTCATCATAAAATTCACTTGGAGTTCTCTGAATTTGATCCTGTTTTGTAGTGAAAACGACGCAATATTGCATTGGAAAATGTTAAGGATGTTAGAGCTTTTATTTCATCATCTTGTATTGAAATACAATAATTTAATAAACTTCTTAAAAAACATAAAATCGTCCCTCCAGTTTATTTCATAGCTTCTGCACATATTGTCCGACTCACGTCTAGAAGCTCACGACCAGTAGGCAGACAGCAAGGTCAGTCAAGTTAGATGGTTTGAGCCGCGGGAATTTCGTGAGTAGAATAATCTGAACCTTACGACCCTGCCCAATCTACACTACTACACCGAAGGGTTCTGATGTTAACTTTTGGGGGTGGAAGTGTGGAGGGGCGGTGGCAATCGCACTAAGTGTATCTCTAAATCTCACAGCATCGCCAGACTATAGAGGGCTATCCACTGCAGTCATGTACCGGACTGAATTGGACTGCCCCTTTGCTATGTCAGTTCCCTCTCCTTGTAATTCATTCATTGAATCAAGCAACTCACAAACTCTGTTAGGCAGGTAGCTTGCATAAGTTTGTTACAAGTTGTAGGCTACTATCTTCCGTTCAGGAACATACCCTTCTCGTTTCAGATGAGTTTCTGTGCGTATAGGATTGCACAAACGTACCAGAATTACTGGGTTTATGAAGGTAGATTGCTTCATGGTGTTGAGGTAATTCATAGGCTATTCAAAGACGATGATATCGAATTTACAACTGTATTCCTTCATTTATCATCTCCTGTACATAACTGGCGCTATTCGAAGGCTGTGAAATTATAATATGATTTTAATTCTCTATGTAACATTCCTTTTAATCTACACAGACGATAAAGTAATAATTTAGATTATAATTATTACCTTACTTCTTCTGTGTCAGGACACAGAGGCGTATCTGATAAGAAAGAGAGAAAATATAATTGTATTTTCTTCATTAATGCTCCTTTAATTGTACAGAATTGAGAAACCATAAGATAACATATAGTAAAATCTGTAGTTTCTGATTCAAGTTTACTTTTAAGCTAATGAAGCGTTTATGGACGATGCGATGGTAGTCACAATAGCAATTTCTTATTAAATTTAACGTTCCTTTCAAACTAAAGATAATATTCAAAACTCTAAACATGATAATATTTCAGTACTTCGTCTATCTTTCAGTCTACAGAGGCTATTAAGAAATTACAAGAAATAATATGGAAATAAGAAAGAAGTGAGACATGTGAACGAATCTTTATCACAGCTGATTTCTCAGATCAATATTCTCACTTAAATGTCAGTATTTTTTTTTATCTTGAAAAGTATTATAGTTATACAGCTCCTACCAATGTTCAATTGCATGTATATGCTCATGAGTAGACAACTGAACATGGAAGGGTTTGTGTGCACTCAATGTTGGTTGCTAGACGGTTGTCAGACCACTTTGAGGTCTGTGGATATGGAGAGAAAATATTGGATCGGTGTCTGATAGTTCTGGGGTAGCTCAGTTGGTAGAGCGTCGGTACGTTTAACCATATGTCCCGGGTTCGATGCCCGGCCCCGGAACAATTTTTTCCTCAAAATTAGTAATCGCCATTGATGTTTGGAATGTTGTAGTGTAACAATAACTTGGGCAGAACATTATGAATGAATGAATGAATGTTTCAATATCAAATACTGACCCATATAAAGTTCACTTAACACTTTCCCATTGTATCATTTAAGCTCATCTTACCTCCACCATAATTTTGATTTAGGTTAGGAAGTATAAATAATTATGGTATTGAAAATTTATTGTTTATCGTTGCAATTTAACATTTAATCTTTTGACTGTTATGTTAATTAGAATGCTAATAAGGAATAATAATAATAATAATAATAATAATAATAATAATAATAATAATAATAATAATAATAATAATAATCCGTGGCGCTACAGCCTGTGAAGGGCCTAGACCGACCAGCCGGCTGCTGGCCTCACGCCCACATGCCGAAGCAGAGGTAGACGATCATCCAACCAGAATGGAGGTACCATGTGGTTAGCACGATGATCCCCCCAGCCGTTATAGCTGGTACTCGCAACCGGATTTCGCTACCTATCGTAGGTCCCCAAGTGCATCACGATGCTGGGTGGGCACAGGTCCCATACACTGGCCGAAATTTCATGAGAAATTTCTTTCCCCATGAGGAATCGAACCAGCGCGCATTCCGTAACGCGAGTCCTAGGTGGGATGCCTTAGACCACGACGCCGTGGCGCGGGACCTAATAAGGAATAGGCTAGGCTATTAAAATTTAAGTACCGGTAAGTTTATTTTAATAAATATACACCTGAAAATGTAATTGCATTAGTATCTATTAATTTGCTAACGGAATAGCCATATATAGTTAATCGTTTCGATATACCGATATATTTTCTGCAATATATATCGTTTATCGAAATTAGGTTTGCAATATATTGCAATATCAATATATCGGTATTTAAATTATTTCCTCCATCTCTACTCAGTACCCTGTTTTAGCCAACATATGTATGATTAAATTTAAACTTACAATTAAAGAAATTATTAAGGGGACTTAACATAGGGTTAGATCTTATATGCTAAATATTAGGCTTATATATTAGTGAAGATTGTTATAAACTTTTTCAATTCTGATTGCTTTTTATCATATACTGTAGGCTCTTGTTTTTGTAATCTGTGCTATTTTATTGCTTATATTAATTGTTTATTTTGTCTTCTTTTTTCTGCTTATCTACAGTGTGGTTTTGAACTCCCGACCACGAGATTCTGCTCATACGGGAGTAAATTCATTAATGTATATTTGTTTTATTTTGACATGTTCATTTTTTATGTATATAATATTTTTAAAGTGTTTTTGTTTCTAATATATTTAATATGTATTTATTATCTTCCTTATTGTAATAATTGTAATAATAAATAAATGTGTATTAAAAACAAAGAAATGTATTAATATGGCACAACCACAGTCTAGTATATACAGTCACGAAGCTCAATACGTAGTAAATATGCATCCACAGACAGTTGCTAGCCACTAGGATCGCTAATATCGCCTCATTACAGAAATAGTACCGGCACAGTCTATTGTTCCTAGCACCCTCACAACTCAAGCTTCGTGACTGTATATACTAGACTGTGGCATAACCGTATTTTGACGCGGCGAATTGAAATCTCGTTATCAGAAGAAGTACAAATTGCGACTAAGAAGAAATTAGGAGAAAGTTTCCTTGGAGTGGAATCATTTTCACACTGAATTATATGTCTACAATTAACGTGGACCTATTTAAATTACATGCTATTGCTTTGTATCATAATTCCAATATACCAAATAAATATGACCCCTGTTACAACACGACGTAAAACACAAAAAGTTAGAGATGAAACTATGGATTATGAAACCAAAATAAATCGTTTATTTGGCATTAATTCGTGACTTCAATGAAACTGTCGGAAATGGTGTCACAATATTCCAGATGTCTCAGTGGTTAGATAATTTTATTTTAATAGTAAAATTATTTCATTTCTATTTTTGATCTTGGGGGAAAAAATTGCATTTTAGCATTCAGTTTAATGTACTTACTTGATGTGAAAGTAGTTCGACGACCAATATTTGTGAGAAATCATCATATAAATCTGAAGTGTGATAAGTATAATAAATAAACTTAGTATTTCAGCTACGTATAAGCTGGAATACAGTTGCCTACTCTCATACTGTACCTGACGTCACAGCCCAGGGATACGTCCGGTCTTATACAACATAGAACCGCATCTTACTCACGCTCACTCTAGTTTGTGTTGAAGCAGGAACACGGTCATAGCGAGCGGTTTAAACCAGTGAAACGTAAAAGTCGTATTATTTACTTAACGTAACATTTGTACTTGTGACGAGGTAAAATGCCGAAGACAAAAAGTTCGAAGCAGAGAACTTAATTCAGGAGTTTTGAGTCAATAATAATTTACATTACATGTAAGTTGTGCAAAGTAGATATAAAAGTTACAAGAAAACAGTACATTGAAAGGCAATGCTATACAAAAAGGCACAGATATATGGATGAACGTAACTGTAAACAAGCAGTACCATCAAACTCAGAGAGAGTACGATAAGAAATCCATGTTTTGCAGGGATCTATGTGCCAATATAGCGCTTAATGAATTCAATAATAAACACTTTAGAGAATTTCTAGAAAATTACACGAAGGAACATATTCCAAGTGAGCCCCATCTCCGTCAGCACTTTGTACCCATACTTTATGAAGAAAAAATGTTTGTCACGCAGGTAGGCCTTGGCCAACTTCAGGCTGTTGCGCCGTTAGATTATAAAGTCAGTAGTTGCTCTACTTTTATTTCAGGTTGGATGTACTCTACGAACATGCAGTAAGAACATGTTTGTCTGTCTCTTTCTCTGCTGCATCACCTGGGTTCCACCTACTATATAGACTATTTACCCGCAACTTGAGTCTTTTGGTAGCAGGAATACTAAGCTTAATAATAACTTACCAATTAGTAAGCGATGTATGCAAAGGAGGGGGAAAGGAACTGACCCCTACCTCATTATCTCCTACCTTAGCTGCCTCATGAGTGATGTCTTATTGGTGTCAGTTATGGGGTTCATACTTGTATGGGACAGTTGACTAAACAAAAACAACATTATATAAAATGTATTAAATCAAAGTCAAAATATGGCGTTCTACGTATACCTATTAGGATGTTTAAATAATTATTAAAATATTGTTTTTGTCAATATCTACAGCCTGAAGACTTTGTAAACTATTCTTATACTCCACCCTACGTCTCGGTTATATTGTACGTTATATACATATGTATAGTGTAATAATTTTAAATCAGTCGCTCCGTCCAAGTTAGCTGCTAAAAATAATATAATTCTTACAACCAGCTGTAGTACGAATGAAATAGATTTAAAGGCCAACACGTGCAAAACATCTGAGATAATTTATACACACTGCGAGAATGAAAATATTTCTAAATGACAGTTGATATAGGATGGCTATACGTGTTGTCCCCATAACTTTATTATGTTTAACGATTGAAAAGTTGATTTCTCACATAACCTGATGCATCAACGTATTGCTAAAAAACTATTTGTTTTAGGTATGTTACAACTGTTATACGTTACTGAGGGAAATTGCAAAGAATATTATTTTTATACAAAAATGTATATATCATTTCAATGACAATAGGAGACACACAGACAGAATTGGGGATATTAGGATCAAAAAGTGCATTGAAACAGTTCACTATTAAAAGTTAAGATATAGTAAATGATACTCAGCGAAAGAGTACATGGTTCGATACAAGGAATCTCCTGTGCGATTCCCGTTAGAAAAAGCCATTATACTGGGTGTAAGGGTATAAGTTCCATTATTTTAACTGATGATTATTCATGTCATAAGGAAGAAAAAATGTCCTTACAATTTTTTTCTAATTGCAATATTTAACTAATTATTAAAGTTTACAATATTAGACGTTTTGCAACGTTGCTGGATGGGGAGAAAGGAGTTTAGGAAGTACACAGTACAGCTCAAGCGGGGAGGAGGAGGTTTAGAAGAGCACAGTACAGCTGAAGCGGGGAGGAGGGAGTTTAGAAGTACACAGTGCAGCTCAAGCGGGTGCAGACATACGGGTAAAAACAGATGCTCTGTTCTAATGCAGCAGCGACCATGAAAATATTGTTGTTTACATAAAACGAGCAGGAAATACAAACTTTCAATCTCATTAATAGAAAATTATGGTAAATTTACATTTTATGTAATATTGCTCCATTTTTTAATTGTACGTCTGAGAAATAAACAATAATGGTTTTCTACACAAAATCACAAAATCCTTTTTTCTAATGCAACATTTTAATCTCTCCCGCTTCCGTAAAGCAGTATCATTTTTTTTTTTAATTTCTAGTTGTATGATTTTTGAAACGGGGTAAGAGACTCCTATAGTTTCTAAAATCGTTGAGAAACTGCTACAAAAGTTCGCCGATTAGGTAACCTTCTTTGAGGAAAACGTTCATGATACATCCTTCTTGCCTCACTTGAATTACGACGACTTTCTCCATAAATTAATAACATATGATATTCCTAAACTGTGAACGACAATGTAAATTGTTTATCAAACACCCTGTACTGAACTGTCATCCGCTCGGCAGTAGAGCTATGGACAGGGAGCTTGAACTCAGCTGACTCGTACTTACGTCTGTACAGAGTGCTGCCTGCTGAACACATTGCCATGTCTCTTACGCCAGAATATTAACAAATTTAAGCATGAATTTTTATTTGATTTCACGAAAACGTAATAGAACACACAAATATGTACTTAAACCAGCCGTGGCGAAAATGTGACTCTCGAGCACATTGTGGCTCGCAATGATAGCTATGCATTCCTCTTGCTTCCTACCTTTCCCAACCCTACCCTCTCACTCACTGGAGTCAAACTCCGTTCCATTTGTATTTGTCTCTGACCTGCGAGTGGCGTATCGTCGCAATGTCTCTCTCGAAACCATATACGTCTATAAAAACGAAAGTTTCAAATAGGATGGGAGGACGCATTTTTTTGCTGCCAATATGATAAGAATATTAAAATATGTATAATTTGTTCACAAGTATTACGAGGAAAACGGTTGTATAACATAAAACTGCATTATACTACATTGTTGCCCATGAAACATTAAAAGGTTGTGTTATTGTTATTATTATTATTATTATTATTATTATTATTATTATTATTATTATCTCTGTACGTCGATCCTCTTTCAGCAGATGTAAAAATAATGCGGTTAGATCTTCAATTTAACTATCAGATTTAGAATGAAAGCTAGATGTAAGGACTTGACAAATGTTGAACTTTTCAAATCTTTGCCAAAAAAAATATCCGAAGCTTCGTTCTTTCGCTTGCTCTGTTGAAGTCATGTTCGCTACAACTTACGTTTTTGAAATATTATTATCAACAATGAAAATAGTAAAAAACAAATTTAGATCACGACTGACAGACAAATATCTTCGTGATCAACTATGACTGGCAGTAAGTGACATAATGCCTGAATTTGAAACTCTGTCGCAGAGACATTCTGAAGACAGTTAATTTTAGGTTGTGATAATGTGCCCTATGTTTTCTTGTCCATTTCTTTCTTCGTTACACGTCCTAAACAACTTCCCCTTCGGTTGTCCGCCTCCCTCCATAGGTGCTATGAACGTTGGCCTTTTCGCCACGGCTGCTGTAGACCGTCCCCAACGACTGTGAAAAGGACGGCACTTATACCCCTTATAACCTGTATATGAGATTTCCTTTGCTATTTCTGTTCGACCAATGCTCCATTGCATGTACAGTATATGCTCATGCGTAGGCGACTGATCATGGAGGGCTGCTTTGTTTATTCCTCATCCCATGATGAACCTATTTCATGCGCTATCGAAGAGAGTAAGGTAACCTGTTTTACTTCCGCTTGCTTCGTTGCATCAGTGGCGGACGTCTTTTAAACATAATACTGAGTTCAACATATTGCTACTTAACTATTCATTTCTACTGTTAGTAAGAAACATTGTACAAACGTGTGTAAACGTCTCAAACATCGCTTTAACATCAGTCGTTCCTCATTTGTAATCCGTAGCTATTATTTTTCTCACGGTATATGACATTCAAATCAATTCAACTTTTCTGATGATACTACTAACCCTTTCTTAACTGCAGATGAGCATGTACGCTACTTAGGTGTAAATTTTTCTGACGTTTTATATATTCGATTCCCTAACCGTTTCAAATGTAAATCCTTTTACCTTTTAGGTGTGATTTTCAAATTATATATAATACGTTTTGTCAAACCTGGCAACATTTTCATAAAGGGAGCTTAATTAACTAACTAATATTGTATCAATTTACAAAATGTAATATTGAATCACTGTTCCATAAATTAATTTGGAAGTTTAATATTAATCTCCATAGCAAATCCGAAATAATGACGTATAAATAAATATTTTACAAACCTACAGGCTTAACCAGTTTGTAACATAATTTGCACTTTTACTATGTGTACCCGTACATGGGGATGATCTCTAAGACTTCTGACACCTCTTCTTCTGTACTAGTGTACAGTGGAAACTCCTAAGTTCGAATGCTTGCGTAGGAAAATTAGACACGCCCCTACAAGGGCACTAAGAAATGGGTTTGCCATTTGAATGGAAATTGGTTCTGTGTATTGTAGTGGTACTTTTGTTAAAGGAAAACAGAATATTTTATTGATTAGGACATCCATATTTAATCACTAATTTTAAATTAAAGAACTCTTCTTTTTCTATTTGAGAATTGTGGCGTTTGTGAGACGGAACTGTCGAAACTTACTGTGGTAACAGATGCGCATACACGAGTCTCGGGGCGGGCAGGCAATGCAAGTACAGTACTGAATTCGTTGATGGATAACCAATAAGAATTTGCATTCATTTAACCTGCAACACCCACTACCATTATTGGTCAGAACTTTCAATTCTGTTCTGTCGAACTTAGGAGAGTCCACTGTATTAATATCTGGTTTTAAACCCGATGAATACATTCGCAAAACTGAAACTAGCTCGAACTGCACACTGTATCTTTTGCTGAACGGAAGCTTCAGTCTCTGGTTTATTTGTACCGTTCAGTTCTGTTAGGAATTAGAGACGTCAGTTCCTATTTAAATAAAGAATGAATTGAGGTCACAAAATAATAAATGTGGACGTCAATAATACAATAACGTAAAGGAAAATTAAACGATAATTACCTGAAATGGTATATGTACCATACTTTACTGCGTGACGAGAAGTGAAATGCCTCTTTACATTGAAGTAAGAAATATAATTACTATATTTTCCACAAATTAATCAGTACTTTCCTCACGAAGTGAACAAAAGTATTCGTTTTCCCATTCCCGCCATTTTTACGGCGAAAGTTACAGAGGTATTATTTGGAGTTACCTGTAATCCTACTTTCCACGGATCGCCACAGACGTATCACAAGCAGTGCTTACGTTTGAATCCTACCTTCCCCTACCGAGCGGACTGGTATGGGGTTAATGAAAATAGCGATTTCATCTCTCATTGAGAGACAGTCGCCCAGCCATGTAAATCCATTTCCGTTATATTAAAACTTCTCTGTATTCCGATATTGACTGTTTTTGTGAAAGACGTAGAGTAAGGATTTGAATTCAATATCATCTTTACTTTTGTGAATAGGTTTACAACAGCGGTGACCAAAACTCGAGCTGCAGTGATTACATGCGACAGACAGCCTATGAAGTAAAGAGACGGAGGAAAGGTAGTTGGCATGAAAACTACAACCAGTGGTGATTCCTGTATTAACATCTTGATTAATGCTACGGATAAAAATCTCAAGCTTTGCTGTATCAGTAATGTCACTGCTGTCATCAAGAGCCAGTGAATAATATACGATTTTTTTGCTTCTTTTTTAACCTTCCTCTTGAATATAATCAGGAATTTTCTAAATTCTTTTCTCGATACTTGTTCGAGAAATTTTTAGTTTTTCAAAATTAAAAACTTCTTATGGATAAGTTATTTAAGCTATTTTAATCATTACTCTTTTGAGAAATTCTGTTATATTAAAAGGCTTTAGAGTACGAGATACTTCAAACCCCATTAGGTAGCTGACTTCCTTACATTTATTTATCTAATCTTTCTCTTCCTGGCTATGATTTAAGACATATCAATTCCTGGCGTTTAACATTTCGTTGGCACATAATATTGAATCAGCTTTTCTACAACATTATTATTAAATGAATAACTAATAAATAGTTACCCTCATCTAAAGATTAAGAATATTAAAATTGAGATAAAACGTAATAATTTTATCCTTCTAAGGAGAGAATCTAAAAATATCAATATTCATGACCGTACAGAAAATTATAGAAACACATACTTAGTGGTCAGTAATAATAATAATAATAATAATAATAATAATAATAATAATAATACATTATTCAACGTGGCAATTAATGTTTCTGTATACTCCTAATTGAACCGTTGAGCAAAGTAAACTTATTACATTTTCTCCGACAGAACAGCAAATAGTTCTCCTTCTCAATCTTTATGAAACCACTTCTTACTGCTTGTAGAGACAGAGTTTGTAGAGCGACATGATAGCGCCACGATGTAATCACGATACCCGCTTTGGTCACCGCTGCTTTACAGTCTCTTAAAGGCGCGAAAAAAGGAATTAGAATATAATGTAATGATCATTTTATCATAATCTTATCGTATAATAGCAGCCACTACAATTAAAAATAGGCGATGAATTATTGAGATTGCAGTTATAATTTTTTTCCTTTTGGAGTAAATAAAATTCTATATTTGGAAAGAGTTATATGCAGAATATTATTTACACTCTTATTGCCCACATCGCAGTTTATATCGTTACAATTTAACGCTCATAGCTTGCTGACTAGTAACATATTACACTACTTAAACTTCAGTTGTATACACTGTGCGAGATTGGAAAGAATGAGCTATCAGAAAGAGAGCTTATTTCATGATGGTTAATATTAGACTAATTTATTGTTTCTTTGAATTTCTTTTGCCATGAGACCTATAATAAAACTAGTAAAAAAAGATTATATTTGCTTTTGACTAACAAGTAGTTGTGATTACAAAGATGTGAATATGAAGAGCAGGAATTGGGAAGCCTATGCCATTCGGAATCTCGTGAAACCTACCTGCGCGTGAGGGGAAGGAATAAGCGGACTGAGCAACTTACCTCCTTCGCTACACTTCGACTTGCCAGCTAGCTAGCTCGTTTACCCTCACTATAAGGTTCCTACTGTGAGCTACGGCGCACGAATACATTTGGTTTCACGAGATAACGAATGATCTATAACAGCAAGTTCTTAATATTTTCCTAATAACTTAAAAAATTAAATATAATAAAAAGTTTTAAGTTCAATCAATAAGATTTATCTATTTTGCAAATATTTGATTTGCTATAACATTTTAAATAGAATATTAAAGTTTTCGCCTTTTTTTGGCATCATCAGATATTGTTAAAAAGAACAAAATCTAAAACTTTAACCATTAGAATGTACATAGTAAATATGCATGACAAGAGTAGTGGACTTTCCATTAGTTCTATGTAACCACATCTTGTTGATGGAAAGATTTAATTTTGAATTGATTTCCGGGAAATGTAAATTTAGAAGCTATAGATATGAATTCTGGTACATATAACTCTTGTTACAATACATTTTGTTGGAGAAATCTCTTGTTATAAAATAATTAAAATAATTGACAAGACCTGTGCATATTATATCTTGCATTAAGTTAATAACAGAATACAAATATCATTAAAGATTATAATAGAAAACGTCAATTATTGGATTCGTAATTTACGGGGGGTAATTTAAGGGCTCAGAGGCAAAGGCGACCAACCCACAATTTTGTATTGTTCATTATTAAGCCTTTTTTCAAAACTATACATCGTTGTTATAGATTCATGATATTTTTTCTATTTAGTCAATGTAGACCAATTAAAATAAATTGTGAAACCAATCATTTCTGTCAGGATCCTCTTAATATCAACTCTTATTTATTCATTTTGTAATTGTGGGTTAGTCGCCTTTGGCTCTGAGCCCTTCAATTAGAATAGTTATACATATCATCCATCTCACACTGCCTGAATAACATCTGTTATAAAATCAATAATAAATTAGTAAAATTTTGATAAAATCTCCATTTGCCGTCCCCGTGTGCAAATCATAAAAAACACAATGCCATGGTGTTACGATGTAATCATTAATGGTTGTTTAGCAATTCATTTGGGTCTTCTTCGGTAGTCCAACATCAAATCTTGAATTTATTGATTGCGTGTAGAAAGTATTGCATTCATATTGATCGTAACGAACACCGTTATATTTAAAAAACATAAGCTTGTAGGTTTTAAGGGTGGGTGGTGAAATATATTTCGAAAAAACTTGTGTAAACGGCTGTGCCGAGGGGAATGGAATTTGAGTTTGTGTATGTATTCCTCAGCATATGTGTAGGTGTCCTTCTTGGTAGTTTAATGCGTACCGGTACTCTTATTGATCGAACTTAAAACATTTTATTATATTGAATCAGATTTATCTGAAAACAAAATGAATTGTAAAATATTAAAAAATTATACTCAGTTGCGTCGCTGTACATTACTTAGATACTATATTCACATATATAGTTTTATAAGTTTATGTATTATAGTTCAACTTGAACCTCTACATAGCCTTTGTAGATTACAAGAAAGTCTTCGACTAGGTACATCAGGCCAGAGTCCTTCAAGCGTTGAGTAGACAAGGAATACAGGAGAAGTACGTTAGGATATTGGTGGAAATATACAGAAACTCAAGGCAAAAATCAGGCTAGATACGGAGGGAGAAGAATTTCCGCTACAATGAGAAGTAAAGCTGGGAGACCCAATCTCGCCCAACCTGTTCAACAGCTGCTAGAAGACTTGTTTCAGAAGCTCAAATGAGAAAATTTCGGCATCAGAATAAACGCAAGAATGCTATCAAATCTACGATTTGCAGACGATATCGTCTTGTTCGCAAGATCAGCTAGAGAATTGACGAACATACTTGAAGAACTGCATAACGTGAGTAGAGAAGCGGGGCTACTCATGAACCAAGCAAGAAGAATTGATGACGGACGGAACGGAGACACAATTACAAGTGAGCAGGAAATTTCTAGAATACGTGAAAGATTACAGCTACCTTGTGCAGGTAATATCATTTCAGAACGCGGCATCAAGATAATAGACTTAGCCTGGAGAAAGTACTGGAGTATTAAATTTATTTTCAAAGACAAGTTCCAAAACTTGAACATCAAGAAACAAGCACTCGAGCACTGTATAATACCCACGCTACTTTATGAGTACCAAACATGGTCGCTCAAAGAAAGAGAAGAACTAAAGCTACAAAGATACCAGCGAAAAATGGAACATAGGATCATCAAAATATCTCTCAGAGATAAAGTGCCAGCCACAACAATAAGGAAGATGATAGGCCTACAAGACGTAGTGATGGCATCTCAGCGACTGAAGTAGAAGTGGGGAGGCCACGTGAGCAGACTGAACATGTCGAGATGGGCGTATGTGACAACCATATGGGAGCCAAGAACGGTGAAAAGGACAGCGGGTAGATCGAGGACCCGATGGAGTGACTTCTTCAGGAGGGAAGCTGGTAGACAGTGGACAAGAACGGCGACATGCAGGACAACATGGCAGATGTTCGGAAGAAGATGGTCAGATCCTAAGTGACAGAAAGTGGACTGACATCAAACATCTAACTATTATCAGTTCATAAACTTTATGAATGTATAACCTTTAGTGACTGAATACGGACAAACATTAGACAGTAAATAAACAATCATTAAGCATCAGGGTAATAACTTTTTCCACTAGTACAATATGTTCGTCAGGATTAGCTCCCAAGGCATGCCTTGGGAGCTAATCCTGACGAGCATATTGTAAGAATGGCTCGCCCTGCTTGATCAGGAGGTCCTTGCCCTAATTCAGCCGTCGGCAAATTTGTACTCACGATGACATCACTGGACGCAAGCCGCAATACATAAGACGTAATATCAATCGAGGAGTATAGAGCACTCTGTTCGGACCCCAGTGGCGGACTGTCAACCCAATCATCTGACGTAGACTACACAATACTAATTTATAGATGGACATATTATATTTTATTTCACCTTTACTTTTACTGTGCTACAACAACCTAGGAAAATACGTCATAAATTACCATTCTTATTACAACTCGTAAATTTTCGTCTGCTAGTTACGATCTTTGTTTAGATTTTACAAGTTTTAGTTCAGAAAAAATGTTTCGAGATATTGGCCTACTGAATGTAAAGTCAAACATAACGGCTATGTAGTATAGCGGCAGGCGACCTGTGATAGGAGTACACATATTTTCTATGGAGAGCATATTTAAATAAATCTAAGCTAGTTTGATGTGTTATATTGGTACAATGGCAACATTTTATGTCCTCATTTATTTCCAGCTCTCTTAATAACATGTTAGTCCACCTAGTAGACTTTTTACAACTCATATTTTGAGTCCCGTATGTTTCTACAGATACAAGTGCTTTATGTTCAGATTAATTTCTGCTATATATATATATATATATATATATATATATATATATATATATTATTGCTTTGAATAACTCCTCTCCTGTTGTGTTTCCTTCGAATTCAATGACATCGAGCAAATATTTTTATACAGAGAGATCATTTAATACCGGAACTCTTATTTAAATTTAGTTTTTTTTAATATTTTAATTGCTTCGTCCCATCCAGCCCTACGAAATGAAAATTATTTTTATGCTTATTTTCTACTGCATACATTTCTGTTTACAATTACATTCGATATGTTCTTGCTTACCTATTATTTTGTGATAATCTTATGACGTGTCGTAATGTCACTAGATGTTTGATTTATAAATGGCTATTAGAATTCTAGAACACAAGAGGCGTCTATATTGTCACATGTGCACAACAAATACTGTTCTTCCCATTCTTCCTTAAACACCGTTTCAGAACAGACATTGAGAATTTTGAGAAAGAAGCAATCTACAGGTTGTTTCCGAGGTGGTGTTACAAATTTTCAGGGATGATGACGAAGGGCTCGTCTATCAATTTCAGATGAGGAACCCTGGTCCGGAAATGACTGAGTCGAAAGTTACAAGCAAAAATAGTTGTGTGGAAATGGAATAATTTTATTCCTCTGTACATCTTATTTATGTGTATTTATCTGTACATCATACACATACTGTATTCATCTGACGTTGTTTACGTTGTCTATTTACAGTATTCCATTCAGTACGCTGTGTGAGGAATGGGGACAGGAAACTACACTAAAGCAATGCAGATAGCGTAATGTGTACAAATGTGCAGTGTCCAGAAGATCAGTCCTAGTGAAATGGAGGAGCGGAATAAGCAGACCTGATTTTCGAATACGGATGAGCCAATGGGAACAGTAGACAAGCTCACAGTTTATATCGAACAAGTACCCACGTAGGATACATCTGGCCCATACCATCTTTCTAGGACTGTCCAAACGTTAAAGGTAGGAGGGTACGTGGTGCCAAATTACAATTCCATTTCCACACAACTATTTTTGCTTATAACTTTCGACTCAGTTATTTCCGGAACATGGTTCCTCATCTCAAATTGATAGATGTGCCCTACGCAATCATCCCTGGAAGTTTGTAACACCACCTCGGAAACACCATGTATATGTAATCAGGTAACCCTCTACTGATAGATGCCTGTGTACTGGAGTTGTTGGGGAGTTGAACATGAGGGAGGGGGTGAAGCAAAGATAGTTTACTGCGCTGCCCTTGCGACGTCACTATTGCTAGTGATCACGATGACATTTTTGTCGATACCTGTCCTAATGGGATGTATTTATTTATTTATTTAGTTTATTATAGCGTCTAGTGCGCGGTTTCCCAATAGCCTCTACTAAATGACGTAAATAATTAATTATTAAACGTAGAGCCTTGTTGTCTTGTAAATTGCCTCTCGACTTTGAAAGTGCCATCGAACAAATGGTCAAAATTCCAATTACAATCTTAATTCCGAATAGCCTGGGTGTATAATTACCAACAGAATGAAGGGCCAATTTAGGAAGATCACGAAAGTCTGTCAGGAATAATTTCAGACTGAACCATGCCAGAAATGCGGCTAATGAAATATGATAGTGAAGAGTGGCCAGGACACGTGCTAATTATGAACTTTAATTAAACTGTTATTCATTGAGGTCTCTCATTAGCGATTAAATATTGAAGTAATGCTAGCGTATGATTTTATTATTGTCGCTGTATGGAATTCTATTAATGTACAAATATCACCCCTGGGCGACTTCCAATTCATTGAAATTTCATGGATTCTATATTTTTATAATGGCACAGGCAATATACGTACATCAAGAGACAGGGATATTGACAGTAATTTATATAATAATAATAATAATAATAACAATAATAATATTAATAATAATAGTAATAGTAATAATAAAGATAAAAATAATAATAATAATAATAATTGTAATAACAATCCCGTATAAAAATCGCCTTTCAAAAGGTTGTCGTGGGAGCAAGGGGAACCATAACCTCATTCTTTGCCAAAACATGAGTAACATTAGGCCTTAATAATATCATTTGCTTTTTACAATTCAAGCTTGATTTTCAGATAATCAGTTATTAAATACAATAGATAATGTTTTAATTTTTCAATCATAATATTGTTAATAATGTTAATATTAAATTAATAAGTCACAGGATTGAAAAATTGAACCATTTATTGTCCTCAATAATATTATTATGAGAAAAGCAGCCATTAGTGCCATAAAAGGATCCATTCGGATTTTACGAAATCACCCATGTAGTAATAACGTTTGAAATTTACTCTATTGTAACCTACTTGTTTAATGTACAGGGACATCATTTTATTTTTACTTCAATTTTTATTGTACAAGAGTTTTTGAATGACTTCACTCCAGACCCTTCTACTAATGAAGATCAACCGTCCTCCACACAGTCCAAGACCGCATATACAGTCATAGTAGCCTTACGGTCATAGTAAACACTACGTTCCAAAAATATGTTCGCGTTTTCCAGTGACGAAAGAACTTTCAATATTGAATCATTTTCGCACAGGTAGTCTACTGTCGTCCATTTGCCTACGTCGTATCTCGGTTTCCCCCACCAGCTTTTATTCGCCAGCTAGTGGCTGGGCTGTCTAGCTCTTTTCTGTTAGGAATTGTACGTCTACGTAATATTATACTAATACAACTATTTAAAATAACTTAAATGAAAGGGCCTCGTTAAGTAATTAACTGTCACGTGATTTCCTTCCTTTCTACGACCCTACGACAAAACCACTTGGACGGATAGTAGATAGTATGTCTGAGTAATTTTATCTTTTCGGATCGTTCAGAAGTGAAGATTGAATTTACAGTACGTAAGGCACTCTTTTATAGAGTAGGTTTTTTGATTTAGTTGGTTGTTTAACGACGCTGTATCAACTACTAGGTTATTTAGCGTCGATGAGATTGGTGATAATGAGATGATATTTGGCGAGATGAGGCCGAGGATTCGCCATAGATTACCTTGCATTCACATTATGGTTGGGGAAAACCTCGGAAAAAACCCAACCAGGCAATCAGCCCAAGGGGGGATCAAACCCGCGCCCGAACGCAACCCCAGACTGGCAGCAAGCGCCTTAACCGACTGAGCCACGCCGGTGGCTTATAGAGTAGGTATAGTATTATTTCAACCTAAGTTACTAGTACGAAGAACGAAACTGGTAATTGGGATTAAGTACAATAGTCTATAGTGCGACAATATGCACATTAGAACTGAAGCTTGTATCGAAATGAACGGCTACCATTTAAAAAAATGTGTTTAAATATCCATAGTATGTTTATTTTTCAATTTAACTTCATTCTCTATATTGTACGCTAATGTGCTGTAAACAGTATAATATACACTGAATAATGAATACATCCACATGGATAGCTCAGTTCGTGAGTAAAAACACTCATTGTTAATACTGTACTGTATTTTGATTAAACAAAACCTAATGAAAATTATCAAATTTAAAAGCGCAATATTTCCTAGTTTACGTAAATGGATGAACTACTTTTCTTCCCTCCTATACCTAGTAAAGTGATTTGTTTGTATATTACGCCAGTATCATCGAACTCCAGTCGTGGAAAAGGGTAGCAAACGGCGTTGATCCAGAGGTATAGGCAAGTTAATATTAAAAATGTTAGTAAAAATAAAATGATGTCCCTGTATTTTATGGTATAGGCTTCTTTATTTCCACTTTCACTTTTTCAAATTACATATTCCTTATTTATATCTATCCATACACGTTCATAAATATCTAGTACACTTTGTCAGTTTTGGCAGTCTTTCAATAAAGGAAGTTTGTAAAATTAAAATTAATATTTACTTAGAAATGGCTTTTAAGGAGCCGCCCTCACATAAGCCCGCCATCGGTTCCTATCCTGTGCAAGATTAATCCAGTCTCTAACTTCAATCCCACCTCCCTCAAATCCATTTTAATATTTTCCTCCCTTCTACGTCTCGGCCTCGCCAAAGGTCTTTTTCCCTCCGGTCTCCCAACTAACACTCTATATGCATTTCTGGATTCGCCCATACGTGCTACATGCCCTGTCCATTAAAATAAATAATAATAATAAATAATAATATTATTATTAATTATTATTATCAATTATTATAATTGAATGTTTTTAATTTTTAAGTCAAAATTAAGTTTTTTAACATTCATTTTTAATACTGTATTAATAATTCCCACTCTACTATATTACAGTCAAAGGCCACACAGATGAGGTTACCAAATTAAAAATTATATGTATATGATTATGCCACAATAGTGGCGAAAACGTTCATACAATTATGTAAACTACTTAATATAAAAAGTTTTAATCTATGATATTATATGATAAGTCAGTGACGGAAATATAACGAAACATTTAACTTATAACTAGAGACTTATCTGAACATTCTCAAAATGAATTGTAAAGTTATAATACCGGTTGTTCTGTATGGTTGTGAAACTTGGACTCTCACTTTGAGAGAGGAACAGAGATTAAGGGTGTTTGAGAATAAGGTGCTTAGGAAAATATTTGGGCCTAAGAGGGATGAAGTTAAAGGAGATTAGAGAACGTTACACAACGCAGAACTGCACGCATTGTATTCGTCACCTGACATAATTAGGAGCATTAAATTCAGACGTTTGATATGGGCAGGGCATGTAGCACGTATGGACGGATCCAAAAATTCATATAGAGTGTTAGTTGGGAGGCCGGAGGAAAAAAGACCTTTGGGGAGGCCAATATATGGATGGCAGGATAATATAAAAATGGATTTGAGGGAGGTGGATATGATTGTAGAGATTGGGTTAATCTTCTCAGGAAAGAGACTGGTTTATTTGAGGGCGGCCTCCGGGTTCCTTAAAAGCCATTTGTAAGTAAGTGAAACATGGCTAGCCGTAATTGTGTGCGCTGCCTAGATAAATTTTGTTATATTTGTGGTGAGTTTATGATTACGAAACATTATAGGAACATTAAATTAGTAACTGATTAAATGGCGATCTTACTCGTGTTAATTATGTAAGCATGTGCGTTCCTACAGCTGTTTCGGTGCTACTTCACACCATCCTCAGAGCCTTCTGTGTCTTGGCGTCATCTCAACTGCGCTGCCTGTTGTGTGGGTGCGTTCGTGTGATGAAGAGTTGTGTCAAATAGTGTGTGTGTTCTGAAATTGATCTTTGTGTTGAGTATACAGACATACTAAAACACACCCTAATCAAATACTCAATACACAGATCAGTTTCAGAACACACACACTATTTGACACAACTCTTCATCATACGAACGCACCCACACAACAGGTAGCGAAGTTGAGATGACGCCGAGACACAGAAGGCTCTGAAGATGGTGTGAAGTAGCATCGAAACAGCTGAAAGCCGCACATGCTTACATAATTAACACGAGTAAGATAGCCATTTAATCAATTATTTATATTCAAGTGTTAAAAGTAATGTACGAAAGATTCAACATGGATTAAATAAGTCTATCCTCAATAAGCTAAAAGTTTCAATAAAAATTTTGAGAAAAAGATATTCGATAGAGAAAATTGAGCTCAGTTTCTTATTCAGCACCCCAAAGAATAGTGAATTTAGTATCATTTAAAAAAAAATTATGAATTTTAATTTAATATTATTAGGTAGGATAATATTAAAATGGATTTGAGGGGGGTAGGGTATGACGGTAGAGACTGGATTAATCTTGCTCAGGATAGGGACCAATGGCGAGCTTATGTGAGGGCGGCAATGAACCTCCGGGTTCCTTAAAAGCCAGTAAGTAAGTATTATTAGGTAGCCAACTATAATAATAATAATAATAATAATAATAATAATAATAATAATAATAATAATAATAATAATCTGTTGTTATTATAAATATTGGAACAAGCAGAATAAAGAATGCAAGTTACGTAAACTACGAGTATAAAGTATTTTACTAAAATAGCAAATATTA
The DNA here is from genome assembly GCF_040183065.1 of Periplaneta americana. Taxonomy (NCBI): domain Eukaryota; kingdom Metazoa; phylum Arthropoda; class Insecta; order Blattodea; family Blattidae; genus Periplaneta; species Periplaneta americana. Next base: position 101,493,097 of record NC_091130.1, on the reverse strand, counting down.
AAACAGTATGTATATGTAAGTATCATGGGTGATTATAGAGTAGGCCCCTAACAGCTGTAATTCAATGAAACATGAATGGTAGAAGAGAAGAAGACTGATAACTCAAAGGTCAAAAGTCACGCTGTACGCAAAACAATGGATAGATTGAATCAGCTCTTGGAGCGGCATAACTGTCAGTAAACATAATTAGTAACTCTGGTTTTGAATATTCATTTTTATTTTGTACCCTGTTAAAATATCATGATATTGTTTGGCAAGAATACGATATCAGTATAGATGAAATGCCTCAAAGACTAATAATAGTGACAATACTGTAACTGATGGTTTCTCTATGCTCAACCGAATTTAATAATATCCACGGCGAGACAGCCCTTAGGCTTAGGCCCACCAACTAATTGTTGCACTCATATCCATATGTCTCAGCAGAAGTGAACGATAACGGAATCAGTACAGAGGTAGCTTGTGGTTAGCACGATGATCCCTCCGGTCGTTAGAGGTGGCTTTAGAAAACGGATCTCACTATTAATTTTAGTCACATAAATTCATCACGGTGGAAAGTGATCCGAAACGAAAATTTAAATGGATAAAATTAATAACTTTTCTCCTAACAGATTTTCATGAAACTCTGTACATTAGTTACAGGTAGTAACTTATATTTGTTTTGTACACAATCTCTGATATGGTTTGTATAATGCAAACTACCCCTTATGGGAGTGTGCATTTAGAGAAAATTAATAACTTTTCTCTTATGTAACAGATTTTCATGAAACTTTGTACAGTAGTTTCAGATAGTAAATTTGTTTAGTATACAAACTCTGATTACGTTTGTATAAGGCAAACTACCCCTAATGGGAGTGTACATTTAGAGAAAATTAATAACTTTTCTTCTATTAACAGATTTTTCATGAAACTTTGTGCAGTAGTTTCAGGTAGTATATTTGTTTTGCATACAAACTCTGATAACGATTATACAGTATAATTCAAACTATCCCTTATGGGAGTGTGCATTTAGACAAAATTAATAACTTTTCTCCTCTGTAACAGATTCTCATGAAACTTTGTACAGAAGTTACAGGCAGTATATTTGTTTCTTATACAAACTCTGATTACTAGGGATCGGATTTTTATGTAATATCAAGGTGTGAAATATGTACATATTTATGTAAGAAAAATCAGCTGAATATGTACCAAAATATGTAAAATCATGAAAATATTTAACCCTTTCCAGCCCAAAATAAATTGAAAATTAAAAAAAAAAAATATATTTTGACATGAAGGAGAAACGCTGCCCGACAGTGTTTTGTTTCGGGATTTCAGGGGTGCCAGCTACCTTAAAAAATAACTAATATTATGGCTATGATAACATATGGAGTTATTTGGCATTTTACATGCATTCTCAGAGCAGGTAAAGTGTATGATGCCATATGGAATCATTGGGCTGGAAAGGGTTAATATCAATATCTGCGCTGGTTTGTATTGTTAAGCCTAGATATTTGTAGTCTGGTACAATTTTTAATTTTCTTTTCTTTATGACGATTTCTACTGTTTGTGGTGCTCTTTCGCCATTTCTGAGTATAATCATTTCTGCCTTGGTCACATTTATATCAATTTTTTTATTGCACCATTTTACCATGATGTTTATTGTTTCTTTTAACTTTGTAAGGTCTTGAGATCCTACTACTATGTCGTCCGCTTATGCGTATGAGATTACTCCCTCCTTGATTTTCATAATACAAAGTAGTTGTATGAGAAAGGTTGCCTTTTGTTCATTCATATTTACAGTGGGCGGTAAGGGGTGAGTGCCTCTTTTACTTCCTGGAACTTAGATGTTATGTTTCGTCCCGAAATATATCCTTTCTCGGGTAGGTAAAAAGGCTTATTTCAAATTGTAAACTTCCCCGGCAGCAGTTTTCTTATTCCTTTTAAAGAAGTAAAAATGAATAAAACCCCTAAATATGTAGATTTATCTAATACCAAGCCATAATATGTAATGTGGGGTAAATATGTAAAAATATGTAGTATCAAAGTTTAATATATTAATGGTAATTACAAGATTCGCACAGATTTGTTATTTATATACGGTTAGGTTAAAAGAAATATAATATGTAATTACATAAAATTCCGGTTCCTACTGATTACGTTTGTATAATGCAAACTATCCCTTATGGGAGTGTGCATTTAAGGAAAATTAATAACTTTTCTCCTATGTAACAGATTTTCATGAAACTTTTTACAGAAATTACAGGTAGTATATTTGTTTCTTATACAAACCCTGATTACGTTTGTAGAATGCAGACTACCCCTTATGGGAATGTGTATTTAAGGAAGATTAATAACTTTTCTCCTATGTAACAAATTATCATGAAACATTGTGCAGTAGTTGCAGGTAGTATATTTCTTTTGTATAGCCTACAAACTGTGATTACGTTCGTATAAGGAAAATTATCCGTTACAGGGATTAGCGAAAATTAATAACTTTTCTCCTATGTAACAGATTTTCATGAAACATTGTATAGTAGTTTCAGGTAGTATATTTGTTTTGTATACTAACTCTGATTACGTGTATATAATGCAAACCCTTGCAATGCTACCCCTTATGGGAGTGTGCATTTAAGGAAAGTTAATAACTTTTCTTCTATGTAACAGATTTTCATGAAACATGTATAGTAGTTGCAGGTAGTATATTTCTGTTGTAAACAAACTCTGATTAAGTTTGTATGAGGAAAACTACCCCTTATAGAGAGATGTTTTTAGCGAAAAATTAATAGATACATTTTCTCCTATCTAACAGATTTTCATGAAACTTTGTACAGTGACTTCAGCTAGTATATTTGTTTTCTATATGAACTCTGATTACGTTTATATAATGCAAATTACCCCTTATGGAACTGTGCATTTAGAGAAAATTAATAACTTTTTCCCTATGTAACAGATTTCTTGAAACTTTGTACAGTAGTTACAGATAGTATATTTGTTTCTTATACAAACTCTGATTAAGTTTGTATAAGGAAAACTACCCATTACAGGGTGATGTTCTTAGTGAAAATTAAGAACATATTTCCTATCCAACGGATTTTCGTGAAACTTTGTACAGTCGTTACAGGTAGGATATTTGTCTTGTATACAAACTCTGATTACGTCCGGATAAGGAAAACTACCCCTTACAGAAGGATGTTCTTAGATAAAATTAATAACTTTTCTCCTATTTAACAGTTGTCATTAATCCATGTTGAATCTTTCGTACACTACTTTTAACACTTGAATATAAATAATTGATTAAATGGCGACCTTACTCGTGTTAATTATGTAAGCATATGCTTACATAAATAACACGAGTAAGATAGCCATTTAATCAATTATTTAGTTGACATTAAACTTTGTACAGTAGTTACAGGTAGTATAATTTACTTTTTTTGTATACAAACTCTGATTACGTTTGTATAAGGAAATCTAGCTCTGACAGAGAACTGTTTTTAACGAAAATTAATAACTTTCCCTTATTCAACAGATTTTCTTGGAAATTTGTATGGTTGTCACAGGTAGTAGGCTATATTTGTATTGTATGAAAATTGTAATTACGATTGTGTAAGGCAAATTACCCCTTATATGGTGTGAATTTAGACAAAATTAAATTAATTTAGACAAAATTAGTAAATTTTTTCATATCTAGAACGGACAAATTCAGCAATATACCTAACAAACAATACTGTCATAAAGGAAAGTGATGGGCGATTGATGGTATCCAGGAGTTTACAGGACTTCAAATAAATTCATCTACACTCCGAATTCTTTACGTTCCGCAAAAGTTTCTGTATTGATTGAAATGAGTCCGTTTTCAGAAATATTTCGGCATAAAAATGTGATCCTACCTCATTCGAAAAGTTTTGTTCGTCTATATTACATTTAAAATATTATACATAAAAATTACAGTGATATTTATATGTGAAAAAGTCACCGAATGAATTATGCGTTATGGTTAAAGTAATAAACTATGTATGAGAAGGCGTAAATTTATATTATAATTCAAAATTATGATTTATTGGCGAATTCAGAAACTTTATTTTCTACCGTGGAAATCGTACAAATTATAAGTTCCTTGTTTCAAATACTAAAAATAACAGTCAAAACGACGTTAGATATATAAAATACGAGAATATATTACTCCAATCATTTATTAAACAAAATTCTTAAACAATTTTGTTTAAATTTGTGGTATAAAATTCGAATTTTGGCAACGGTATTTCACTTCGGGATCATAGTGCGATGCTGGCTGGGCATCAGTTCCATACACTGGCAGAAATTTACGAGAGAATGTCTTCGCTTATGAGGAGGACTCGTATCGCATGACGGTTTTCAGACCATTCAGCTTCGGCGCGGGACGTCCTCAGTTTAAGCGGTTAGGTACACATACAGCAGTAAAAGTTTTGGAAATCTTCAACATTTTGTTTCTCCATTACTGCATCTTGTACAGCAATGAAAATTGTTATGTGTAAAATGATGTCTTCTGCTATATGAAAAAATATTTTTATGATTAAAAAAAAAAGTTTATATATATATATATATTTTTTTTTTTCAAAATTCATAATGGTGGCAGTTCACTGTGCAGTGATAAAGCGTTTCCCTCATAACTCATAAGCTTGTAAACTTTTTTTATATACTCTCTCTTTTATTGTATTGATGGAACTCATGTTTACAATATCATGCTCTTTCAACTACATTCCTTAATAAATCATATTTTTTTTATTTTTTGCTAGAAGGAAATACTGATATTCGATCATTTTGCAAATCAATTTATTTTTTATCGATCTATCAAAGGTAGAAAAATGATTTTGCATTATATTGTAAATATGACATGAATAAATACGCACAAAACATTTCATCACAGAATGTTGGATAGTTTTTGAGGTAAGAGGGAAAAACTCATCACTGTACAGTGAACTGCCATAATTTTGAATTTTTTTTTAAAATATATATGTATATAAATATATATTTTTTAATTCGTATAAATATTTTTTTCATCTAGAAGAAGGACAGAGTTTTACACATACTAATTTTCATTATTGTACAGGATACAGTAATGGAGGAGAAAAATGTTGAACATTTCCAAAATTTTACTGCTGTAAGCTGTAGCACAGTACAGTATATACAGTCATGAATCTCAATACGTAGTAAATATGCATCCATAAATAGTTGCTAACCACTAAGATCGCTACTATCCGTTAATTACAGACAATGAGAAATAGTACCTGCACAGTCTATTGTTTCTAGTACCCTCATAAACTCAAGCTTCATGACTGTATATACTAGACTGTGGCTGTACCTAACCCCTTAACATACTATCCTTGACAAATATTTTGGTAAGATCAAACATTAGACGGAAGGAATCTCATGATTTGAGATCGGCTGAGCAGAAGACAACGATATCTATTCGCAGGCCGAACACATGGCAGTGGCTATGATTCCCACACAACCCTTCAATGTCTGCGTACACCGTAGCCTGTCATAACAAGTCAAAACATAGTCGCCTAAAAATCGATACGCCGTGTTATGTCCGAGCCCAGCTACTGAACGAAATTTCTTGGAGGATCTACAGTCAAAAATAAAGGAAGAAGGGTTAAAAGAGAACGAAGAAAGGAAAGTGTTGGTCATAAAATAGACCAGCGCCGTGTATTAGATGATGATAAAATTCATACCGTTTTCTTCGTGACATTTCCACGCAATATTTTCTAAGACTCTCTCAAAGCACAAAAATAAAAACATCTCCACCTAACCCCGTTCGTTTCCATCTATTCTACTTTTATGAGAAGCTATACACAAGGGTGAGTATAAAATTGTTTTCTCAGAATTCTAAGGAGGGAAAATGTACCTGTTTCATGTGAGGCTGTCATAGTATGTGGGATTTGGCGAAGAAATAAGTTATATAGTGAGTATGACATTTATTTTGTGTTTCGTGTGGCAGATCTTCAGAAAGAGAAATTTATGTAATTTTGTAAGAAACATTTTAGAAATAGTTATGATGTGCTGATAATATTGAACATTTTATGACCATCAATAGGATTTTTGGAGAAAGACGACTTTAGCATCCTAAAATAAAATACAGAACACTCAAGTCACACTGCATTTCATTCATTCACAGTGTTCTGCCAAATGGCAGGTATTTCACTGCAAACCAAACATTCTCAAATATTTTCTGTTTTTTTCCTTCCTCTTAAAAGCAAACATTCTCAAGGGGGCAGAAAAAAGTTAATTTTCTTCCACCATGTTAATAATGCCAAACAAGTGCTTATACAAATTTTGGCCACTCGACCGCAATTACAAGGCCGTCCAGAAAGTGATTTTTCCGGAAGAGTTTACAGAAAGAAAGCACAATTTCATGGAAGGATTTATTGAAACAGATACAGCAATTATTTAGCTATTTTTAACATATTCATCACTGGAACTGAGGCATTTGTCATACCATGGGATCAATATTTGTATCCCTGTGTCGTAGAAGTCTGCCTCCTGGGATCGCAACCAGTGTGTGACAGCCGTCTGCACGTCTCTGTAGATCCCACGGTATGACAAAAGTCTCAATTCTGGTGGGTAAAATGTTGGAAAATAGCGCAACAATTTCTATATCTGTTCCAATAAATCTGTCATGAAATTGTCATGTTAATAATTGAAGCTAAATTCTGTAATTATTATGCCGGAGGGGATAAATGATATATTTTGATCCGGTTATGTTTTAAAGTATAATTTTGTATGTTCATTCCAACACTTTGTTCAATTGCACACTATGCTTAATAATTTACACATATTATATTATTACTCCATTATGAAGCACTCCTTTGAATATGTGGTCATATTCTTTTATAATTTATATTAGATATTTGAAGTTGTAAACACCATTGTACTTGATGATGCCTCTTGGAGAGTGAAAACATTTGCAGGATAATACCAACAAAATGTAAAATATTTAAAACACTGAACTATTTTTTTTTTTATTTAATACTTTATATTTGAGCTACATTAGGCATTGCAGCCCGAAAGAGCAGAAGCTCGTGCTCGGGCGCAGTTCAGATCAGTTATACAAAATATATCACAAAATTAAGAGAGTTCATTGAGCACAATAACATTAATAAATGGTAAAATACATACAGCATGTAATAATAGGGTCTATATACAGATAGAAAATACAAAAGTGCATGAATATTAGAGTATCAATTTTTAACTCAATTAGCTGAAACAATTACATAATTAATCTTATTTGTTTCTTAAATCTATGTGTGTTAAGTGTACTTAGCTCAGGGTAAGCTCTAATTAATGGATTATATATTTTGGGTCCAAAATTCATGCTGTGTTTTAATCCAGCAGTTGTGTGGCATTTGGGAGTATTTAGAAAGAAACTATAGTTTTGTCTCGTATGGTATTCATGAGGATCAAATTTAAATTTATTGTGATTTTTATGGAAGTAAATCAGCAACGTTTGTTTATAAATTTGTTCTAGATTTGATACATCAAATTCCTGAAAAATTAATTTTGTTGGGTAATCAATCAAAAGGTTTATATAGAACAATTTTGATGATTCTTTTTTGGAGCAAATGGAGAGTCGATTTTGCCATTCCTCCCCAACCTAATATACCATACTGAATTATTGATTGAATCAGAGCTAAGTACACAGCACGCAGTACATAAATACGTAAATAAGTTTTACGTTAAGCCATAAGATTCAAAGATTTAATATATTGATATATAGTAACACTAAAAAAATATGTTTTTGCTTAGAAACCGTAGGATCTGCATCAGTTGAAACATATGATCGAACAGTCATTAGTCAAAATCGATGAAAGTCGTGAGTTATGTTCTGCCATCTGTAAATGAGTGTCTAAATGTTGTAAATTGTATATCGAGAAACAGGGTCTTCACTTTGAACAAAAGCTGTAAAGGAATGTGTAGTCAAATTTAAATTGAATGTAATTAAATGTAAGGAAGTGTTTGGGAAAAGCGACTTTTAATCCGCCTTATATTTTGTTTAATGTTGTTATATAATAACTGTCTTTGCATTAATACTTGATATGTGGGCTATTAATGAAAATTTTGGAGTCATTTTATTAAGTTTATCCAGCAAACAATCCATAGGCCTATGTACTTTATATCCAAGAGTCGTCCTAATGTATATTACATAATTTATTAATATGGAGTATTAAATGATTAAGAATAAAAGTTACAGTATGTATTTATTTTTCCCGTGTGTGATGATAAAATCAATGATTTGCTATAAGATGAAAGGTTTGGGACAACCCTTACATTGTAAGTGTAAAGTAGTTGGGATAGGAGTGAAGGTGGGCGGTTTATTTCACTTGAGTACAGGTTACTGCTGCAAGGTGCAATGTCGCTTACGATACCGAATGAACTATACATAAAATTTAGTTGACAATTAAAGGAAATAAATTGTCCGTTTTCTAAATATTTACGTTACAGTAATTAAACATTGCCCATAGAACGGAATTCTAAAGAAACTTTGTTCAGAAAAAAAAGCAGGCTATAAAATTAATGGTGCTTACAGTATGTTTAAGTGATATGAACCAAGAGATTGAATTATATATACGTCGAATTATTATAGCGTTTCATACACAAAATCTCTTGATAAAAGACAATGACATGATTGTTCACAGGCATTATCAAAAAGAGAATTTCTCCCATAAATATGCTGGTCTATTATAATGAATGATCCAAAGAAATATTATTTCAAGCCCGACATTAAAATGGAATAAATTAGCAATTAGCTGCAGTTCGGATCTAGCGAATTCTACGTCAGTAAATTTCATTGAACAAGAAATAATGTCTAACTCTTAACATGTTTAGATCTAACTGTTAAGGCTGATTCACAATAAATCGGGAACGGAAACGACAACGAGAACGGAAATATTGTTAAAATATATGTATTTTAACATTATTTCCGTTCTCGTTGTCGTTTCCGTCCCCGGTTTATTGTGAACCAGCCTTAAGTATTTATAGGTGGCAACTCACGTCGGTTAGTAAGGAAGGTTTGTTAGTTCTCGACTTCTGCCGCATCAGCAAACTCATGATTGAAAACGGGGGTGGGGTGGCTTGGGAGTTGGGAGCGCTCTTAATTGTTATTGTTTTCTGCAGATTCCAGGAAATGGGAGGAAACAGGCAGACAATCCACACAGTGGGAATATTGTGATTTCCTAGAAAATATTTGCAAATGGCACTGTGGATAATTTAATAAGTATTTACTCACCAGTTATTCAAATATTTTTCAAGATGTATAATGAAAAAGCAGCGCATTTGTATTCCCAAATGTACAGCGTATCGTGTAGTTTCTTCTGATACATCTACTACGTCACGTGGATGAATAATCAGGGTAGAATTGTAAGACTATGGCCCGGTTTCTTCAACCTTTGTTATAATGCACCTAACATAGCGTTAATTAACTGTAAGTTAAAAGTATGAATTGCTGTTAAAAATATTGCGTTTCTTCGACTTTACATTTCAAATTTTAACATTCTGTTTGTTAACTCTCTGTTAGGACCAGATATTCTAGAGTTTAACCATAACCTATAACCAAGTATAGGTTCACTTCTGTTTTCTGAACTCTGACAATTGCGATTCTCGCTTGTTTCCGTTGTTTGATTCAGAGAGAATAGAAGTCATTCTATTCTCTGAGGTTTGATTTCTGCTTCTTTCCTCGTCTGTATCACAATAGCGTGGAGCAGCGTATTGGTATTGCTATTATGAAATGGAAACCACTGGAACAAAAATAAATCTTGGGACTAATTTCTCTTCTTTCGAAAGAAACCTTCTGCTGGAAATTATTTTCCAGTATAAACCAATTAATGAGAATAAACAAACAAACGGATCTAAGTTGAAAGCGAAAAGTGAGGCTTGGCAGAAAATAGCTATACCTTTGTATGAACTTCTGGTCTGTCAAATCACAGAAATCATCCGCTCTGTTTACGTATTCATGGATATCATTTTCTACATAATGCAGATATATAAGTTCAGCATCTAACGCACCAGCCATATTGGATACTTTTATTCTAACAGAGAGTTAAATGATTTAACTGCATGAAATTGGGCAGTTAAATTAACATAGGTTTTAACAGCCTGTTAGTACTAACAGTAGTTGAAGAAATGCTTCAACTGTTAAGTTTACAGTTAAAATGGAATAACACACTGTTATAATTTAACAAAGGTTGAAGAAACCGGACCTATGAATCATAGTATAAACCAGGCGCTCCATCGTCAATGTTGTTTATGTGAAACACCAAGTTACTCGTACTACATTGTGATTTGATTCTAACATTGAGTAAGTTGCAGTTTTATTCAGACGTTTGTGTTAATATTATTTTAATTTATTTATCTGTGTTATGTTGTATTTCATTTTGTTCTGTATTTTATAGGGGCCTATATATTGTGTAAAATGTAAATATTATTAATTTGCATGTTGATTTTTGTTACTATAATTGTGTTCTCGTAACGTCATATATATATATATATATATATATATATATATATATATTGTTTACAGTAACGGAGCTGTTTTTGTCCAATGAATTAATTATATAAGTTATATTGCACTTATAGAGTATATACAGTTGATGTATATCATGTTTAATATTATGTTCTATAACAGGCCTGCACAAGGTTTGCGCTCTCCAAGCCGGCTCACAGCTCATGAGCGGAATACAGATATTAGCTGCGCTCTGTATAGGGTGGACTGGAACAAGGGGTTATCTCGTACAGAATATACACAAAAGGAAGTACTACTACGACTGTTTATGAAATGAATTCCCGTTCAGTGTTTGCAAAACTATTTTTCTTTTATTTTATTGGGTTATTTTACGACACTCTATCAACATATAGGTTATTTAGCGTCTGAATGAAATGAAGGTGATAATGCCGGTGAAATGAGTCCGGGGTCCAGCACCGAAAGTTACCCAGCATTTTCTCGTATTGGGTTGAGGGAAAACCCCGGAAAAAACCTCAACCAGATAACTTGCCCCGACCGGGATTCGAACCCGGGCCACCTGGTTTCGCGGCCAGACGCACTGACCGTTACTCTACAGGTGTGGACTTGCAAAACTATCTTGGACTATTATTAATTAATAAAGAAATATTTATTTTACAGAAATAATAGATATTCTATAGCTACTTAAATGCACAATATCATTTTGTTATATTTTTATTTATCAGTACATCAAAACGAGGTTTTATGCTGTTGGCAGCTGAAAGGAACTGTAGCCTACAGATCGTAATGAAACATCAGTTACAGATGTCTACCTTTATTAAAGTTGATTATAGAAAACAGTTGCTCACAAATATAAATGTTGAGCCAAACATAGCAATCATTTTCACAGCCAGCCTGTGTAGTCGTGGTTATTATTGCTAATGTTTAGTCTTGTAAAACTCAACCAGGCTAGTAGTATTATTCAAAGAATCTTTAGCCCTTAGGTCACATTGAAGATCAATAAGTTGGAGCTGTAAATCGTTAGATGTTATGTTCCGTCTTTTAGGTTCCTCCATACTGTACTGTAGCAGTAGGTAAGCAACGTGAAACAGTTACTGAGAATAGGCCTACGCCTACACACTGCACTCCACTAGATAATTGAATGGTCGTTTCCCTCTCCCCTACCTACAGCAAATCTATGTCATTCTGACGTATCTTCCTCTCCATTTCGGCGAGCGGTAAACACGGCTCTCCCGCTCCGAAGGAGCGCGCGCGCTCGTTGAGCGCTTTTTGTGCAAGTATGTTCTATAATATATATTATATAATATACTAGACTGCCTCCGTGGTCTGTTGGTCAGCATGCTGGCTTCCAGATCAGGAGGTCCCGGGTTCGATTCCCGGGCTCAGCGCTCGGTGAATTTTTCTTGAAGAGGAATTCCCTGGGTGTCTAGAGTCTGGAAATTTGTATGATTGTGAGTGTGCCGGGTTAATATTAATTAACCCATCATCACAAATGTAAAAATACATCAGGACTGTCGCTGGGCAGTAACCTGAACACACGTTTCAGCGTCACATTGTTGACAAGTAACTCCATCTGTTAGCACAACCATAAAGCATCTAGTAGATGCCATAGAGTTCCAACAACGAATATATATATATATATATATATATATATATATATATATATATATACTAGTTCAGTATTAACATCGATTTAATTATATATCCTGTCATATGTAGCATAGAGCGCTACTTTCGCCAAATTTATGTGTTTAAAAAGTAGCTGGACAGACCATTTCAATTTAGTAGCAATAATAATAATAATAATAATAATAATAATAATAATAATAATAATAATAATAATAATTACTACTACTACTATAATAATAATAATAATAATAATAATTATTATTATTATTATTATTAGGTCCGGGGTTCGATCCCAGGTGGTGACAGGATTTTTTCTCGTTGCCAAACTTTCAGAACGGCCCCGAGGTTCACTCAGCCTCCTATAAAATTGAGTACCGGGTCTTTCCCGGGGGTAAAAGGCGGTCAGAGCGTGGAGCCGACCACACCACCTCATTCTAGTGTCGAGGTCATGGAAAGCATGGGGCTCTACCTCCATGCCCCCCAAATGCCTTCATGGCATGTTACGTGGATACCTTTTTACCTTTATTATTATTATTATTATTATTATTATTATTATTATTATTATTATTATTATTATTATTTTTATTATTATTATTATTATGTACCGAACTAGGTTTTACCTGTCGTAGCGTCCTGACGTAAGCATTTAGAGTTAGTTTGAACGATGAAACTCCAGTATATACCAACCGATAACTTTGCTGACTTGTTTGGGAACGAAAATGCGCTGCCTGATAATGAAGTAAGATGTCCCTTTAACAACAATTTTATCCTTTTGACAATGTCGATACGGTATCACTAGGCGTTCTGTAACACATATTAGGCTAGTTCAAGTGAGGCGGGGCTTTCAGATACATCTCTCCACAAATCAGAGGTGCTTAGAATGTATAGAAATAGCCGGTAATTTTCCTAGTTCAAAGTCCAATTTTGTGCCGTAAGTACAAAAAATGAAACTCTCTGGTACAAAACAAATTAAATTAAAAATACATAGTGAAATAACAAAGGAACAATTTGAGATCATACTACGGCAATTAAACTTTTGTCATCCAGTCTGTTCCAAAAAAGCTGAAAATTAGAATTTATAAAAAAGTTATATTATAATTTGTTCTGCATAGTTGTGAAACTTCAACTATTACTTTGAGAGAAGAACAGAGGTTAAGAGTGATCGAGAATAAGGTCCTCAGGGCAATATTTTGGGCTAAGTGGGATGAGGTTACAGGAGAATGGAGAAAGTTACACAAAGCAGAACTTCACTCATTGTATTCTTCACCGAACATAATTAGAAACATTAAGTGCAGACATTTGATATGAAGAGAGCATGTAGCAAGTATGCGTGAATCCAAAAATGTATATGGAGTGCCAGTTGAAAGATCTTTGGGGAAGCCGAGACGTAGAAGGGAAGATATGTATACTTTTTAACACTGCTGCCGAATTGGAGTGATTTTGTGAGCTTTATAAATGTTTAGAAATTGAGATGAAGGAGTTAGCGAAACAGCTTATGATTGTTCACAACATTGGAAGATTGAACATGGACGAGTTGTAACAGTAATAGCAATATTGTAATAGTGATATATAGTAATAGCGGTAGTAATAGTGTGTTAGGAGTAGCAGTATTTTATTTAACGACATTTTCAGTTGCAGATATTGAGCAGCGTTGAAGTTATATGTAGGTAGAAAATGAATGAAAAATTTTCCCTCTACCCTCCATCAGGGACCAGGTTTTCTTCAGGGTGTTTCCGAGCTAGTGTTACAAACTTTCAGGGATGATGGAGAAGGGCACATGTGTCAATTTGAGATAAGGAACCCTGGTCCGGAAATGAATGAATCGAAAGTTATAAGGAAAAATAGTTGTGTGGAAATGGAATTGTAATTTGGCAACACGTGCCCTCCTTCCCTTAATTTTTGGAACAATTGTAGAAAGATGGTATGGGTCGGATGTCTCCTACGTGGGTACTTGTTCCGATACAATCTGTGAGCTTGTCTACTGTCCCCATTGGCTCATCCGTATTCGAAAATCATGTCTGCATATTCCGCTCTCGTGTACTCCTCCATTTCACTAGGACTGATCGACTGGACACTGCAACTTGTACATACACTGTTGTCTACAGACGTGCATATCAGGACAGACAATGTCCGTTACACATTACACCATCTGCATTGCTTTAGTGTAGTTTCCTGTCCCCACCCCTCAGACAGCGCACTGAATGGAATACTGTATGTAGACAACGTAAACAACGTCAGATGAATACAGTATGTGTAAGGTGTACAGATAAATACACATATATAAGGTGTACAGAGGAATAAAATTATTTCATTTACACACAACTATTTTTGCTTGTAACTTTCGACTCGGTCATTTCCGGACCAGGGTTCCTTATCTCAAATTGATACATGTGCCCTTCGCCATCATCCCTGAAAGTTTGTAACACTAGCCCGGAAACAGCCTGTCTATGCCGTAAATCTACGACACTGTGTTTTCAACTCTATTTCACTTTTGGAGGAAGCCATGCTAAGATGATATTGCCTTCAAATTCTATCGTCCTCGGCAAGACTTAAAGATGTACTGGTAACTATAACGGCGAGTACAATGAAGGTAATATTTTGAGCAACTGGAAAAGAGCAAGAAATGAATGCATGTATAGATCAATAGATGTATCGTGTTATGTTCAGAAACTGCAACACAACATGGAACAGATACGTAAGCCATCGTTAATACTACTGAGTAATTGACATGTTCTACGAGCCTTGTTGTGAATCCAAATAACCATATGAGCCTTTACGTTACTGCCGCTCTGAATAAGAATGTTAAATAGTTCGATTTCATGGTCGGCGGTTTGAAAGCTGCAAGGTTACACGAGTATGAAGTTTTCCTGATTTTCTAAACACAGTCTTTCTTATTGCTTTGGCAGACTTTGAGCTTCAGTCAACAAGTGCCTTGTCCACATTCATGCGTTTACACAAACATTTCATTTCCTTAACTTTTATGCGTAATTTATAACTTCTCTTCCACGTTCTCGATTTATTTGGACGCCACAGGTTCATATCTGAAGCAGGGCTGCTAGGTATCCCTATTTATGCGGGACTCTCCTGATTTCCCTGGTGGGATCCCGAATCTCTATTAAAGCCAATCGGGATTGGTAAACATTTAGATTATAAAAGTATTTAAGAATATTCATTTAAACAAATTAGCCTCTATTTCCAATTCTACCATTTTTTATTTATACAGGGACATCATTTTATTTTCACTTCAATTTTTATTGTATCTGAGTATCTGGATGTACTTCACTTCCACCTCCTCTAGTAGGGAACATCCAACCGTCTTCTACACAGAACCAAGGCCGCGTATGCAGTCAAAGTCGCCTTACGGTCATAGTAAACAATACTGAGTTAGTGAGTATAGTATGTTCCAGAAATATGATCGCGTTTTCCGGTGACGAAAGAGCTTTCAATATTGAATCATATTTTCGCACAGGTACTGTCGTCCGTCTGTCTACGTCACATTTCGGTTTCCCCCACCCGCTTCTGCTCGCCCCTCTGTAAAGGCTAGTGGCTGGGCTGTCTCAGCTCTTTTCTGAAAACATTAATTTTTGTTACAAATTGGACGTTTACGTAATATTATACAACTGTTTAAAATAACTTAAATAAAAGGGCCTCGTTAAGTAATTAACTGTCATGTGATTTCCTCCCTTTCTACGACCCTGCGACAAAACCACTTGGACGGACAGTAGATAGCATGTCTGAGTAATTTTATCTTTTGGGATCGGGCAAGTGAAGATTGAATTTACAGTACGTAAGGTACTCTTTTATAGAGTAGGTACAGAATTATTTCAACATGAGTTACTAGTGCGAAAAACGAAACTGGTAATTGGAATTAGGTACACTAGTCTATAGTGCGATAATATGCACATTATAACTGAAGCCTGTATCAAAATGAGTGAACACCATTTTAAGAAATGTGTTAAAATATTAATATTATGATTATTTTTCAATTCAATTTCATTCTCTATATTTTACGCTAATGTACTCTAGACAGTATAATATACAATGCATAATGAATACGTCTGAGTCGATAGCTCAATTCGCGAGTAAAAACAATTATTGTTAATACAGTACTGTATTTTGATTAAACGAAAACCTAATGAAAAGTATCAAAGTCAAAATCGCGATATTTCCTAGTTTACGTAAATGGATGAACTACTATTCTTCCCTCCTATACCTAGTAAAGTGATTTGTTTGTATTTTACGCCAGTACCATCGAACTCCAGTCGTGGAAGGGGATAGCGAACGGTGTTTCCGGTTGTCAACTGTTAATCCAAAGGTATAGCCAGGTTAATATTAGACATGTTAGTAAAAATAAAATAATATCCCTGTATATTGGCTCAAATAGCAGCATTGTCAAATTAAAATTCAAATTCAAATTTATTGACAATTAACATTTGAATTGGTACATGTGAATATATACCCGAAATGAGCATATTCTCGTGTAAAAGAGATAATCCAGCTGATGGCTACAAGGCAACGCTACTAGCAAGACGATACTTCCCTAAGTCCTATCGTAGTGCTAGTTAATTAGTTTCAGTATTCAGTCGCTGCTCTCCCAGCTATCAAACTGTTTCAATTGTAAGTTCTTTCAGTAGCAGATATTACAATAATGACATATATAATATGTTAAGCCAAGAAGCAGCTAAAGGATATAGACAGGCAAAAAACAGAAGTGAAATGTAGGGAGAAGGTTGCTCTGGAGATCCAATCGATGATCAAAACAAATTGGGGAACCGAGTTATACCTCTATCGAGGAAGCAGAGAGGGCAGACCGGGCTTAACCTGATTACGTCTAGGAGCTTGGAGGACGAAGAGGTAACGAGAATATGTCCTGTTTGCGCTACAGGCGAGACATCACATTATATTTTGTTGGAGTGTGAAGCCACAGATACTCTGAGGAAACGATTAATTTGTATCATCTCGTAGGGTGGGGCGACTTGTGACCTGGGGTGAATTTTCTTTCTTTTTCCACTCTGGAATTAATCCCATCCGAGCTTTGTCAGTCTTATTAGGTACACATAAGATGCCTTTCTTGGAAATAACGAAAACACGTTTTTTGCAGGCTCCTATGATTTTCACGTAACTGTATTTGGCATCGGAAAGGGTTGTATGTACCTTTCCCAAAAAGGCTTGAGTTTCTTGGGCATTGCTATTGTGATACACCGTGCATTCTGATTATGAAATCACTCACTACTGGTCTGTCACCTCGCGCCACAATTCAGCTGTCAGTGTGATTCCAGACGCACATGACGTCATTCGAACTCGTTATCACAAATCGGCAACAACCCTGTACTGCAGTACCGGTTCCGAAAAAGAAACACATTTTGCAAAGTAACTTTAATAGTGAATAGTTAAAATATATTCATGGTTCATAAAAGGAAAAGACGATTATAATTCTCACTGTACTTTGTGCTCTTTGCATTTTAGTGTTTCTCACGGAGGCAAAAAAGACATTGAACAGTTCGCGAACACTGCTTTGCAGAAAGCGACTAGAAATTAATTAGATAATTTTTATGGTTCCCTGGGTTAGCTTCTGATATCCAGATTTCGCTCGGAAGAAAGTCGACAACTCCGATCGGAGGACTGGTGTTCTCAGGCAAATGAAAATATAGACTTCATTGTCTGCACCGGTACCCGTTTTTCGAAGGTCTATTTTAAATTACCGAGAATATTCAGAGAGGAATAAATGTAGGCCTATATTTATAATTTTCATCCGCAAATATAATGATAACATCGTTTCTGTATTTAACGCTCCATTCAAATTATAAATCATATTCAGAGGTGAGAATATTAAGGGATCCCTTTTCAACTTCTGAACATTCTTTAAGTTCTTTATTCATTTGATGTATTTGTGATTTTGTGTGTACGTGTGTGTACCTTTGTGAAGAACTTCATCCTTGAACATGTGATGTAGCGTTACAAGTCACAAAACAGCGTTAATATATTCAACACACTAGAGCTTCCATATAAATAAAATAACTGCGATAGTGTCTTCATTTCTGATGACTTGATACCGTACAAACATAATAAAATTGGTTCTATAAATAGAACTGTCTACTATTTCATAATTAATGTATTTCGTTAGAGTTATAGGCTACTATGGTATTTCAGCCTTTCTGTTTTGCTTCATCATTGTGTATTATTTTTATTGTGTATAATTAAGTTACCACTGCCAACGGGTGTTTGCCCACTTCCAGTGTAAATAAATACATACATATATTAATTTTCCGAGTGGTTTCGCTTGTATGAAATACGATTTGTTTAGAACTATACTACTACTCTTTCTGCAATTTAAGGCCCCTAAAACGTCAGGTTACCAATATTTTGTCTAAGAAGGGTAGCAAAAAATGAATTCAATTACCTTTACTTTTGAAGTCCACTCTGGTTTCGGACTAGTAAACCCACCTTTACATATTGTAGAAAACCAATCATATATCACAGGTTTCGTGTCCATATATGTCAAGAACACTCAATGATTTATCAGTTTTTTACACGTTAAACAAGATACCCAGCGAGATATTTCAATGCACATTTAAGTATGTCCTCATTGCTTATATTGAAATAACCCATTATAAGAATTTAATCTTCTCAAACATAGTTGATTGTCTAGCAAGTTAATTGAACTTAATACATTAATTTGATATAAAGTTCATTTGTAATATAATGAATGAAGTGCATTCTTCGAAAGATTCGATAGAACTTGAAGGACTATAGTATAGATTTCCTCGGCGACCGAAATGTTGTTGAAAAGTGCAACATCAGTGAAATTGTCTGATAGAATTATCAAGAGAATTCTGTTTGTTACGTCAAGAGAAGTGGCACTGTTGCAGAAAAATTCACGAAGTCCGCTTATCCTTGAAAGAAAGATTTTTAGAGTATTCTGATCAAGACGCTATGTTTATACAGAGTGAACCGTAAGTAATGCCATTAATTCTGGTAGATGATTCCTTTGTTAAAGGGTAACAAAAAAGTAAAATACCATTTTGCTATATTTTGAATAGTTTTCCAGAAAAATATGCATTTTAAAATGCACGAATTACGAGATCGTGCAACTCTGTGCAATCAGCAGAGAGTGCCCATAAGGTTGTGTTGCTCTAAACAACCCCTTCTCCTGGCTTGTTATGAACAGGAAAGTTGAAGGTCATTGCCATGTACATTCTTTTTTAATCTCGTATGAAAAAGTACAGATGATTTACCGTTTAATTTTGGTGTTTATTAGTATTTAATTATTTAACCTGGTAGAGATAAGGCCGTTAGGCTTTCTCTGCCCCTCTACCAGGGGATTACAACTATAATAATATGAACAATAAAATTACAATTAACATTAAATTTACAATTACAATTACAATAAAATTAAAGTACAACGAGATTACCTGACTAATGAAAGGTAGACATTTCATCATAGAAGTTAAGAAGAAAGAATATTTTTGCATTTACTGAATTACAAATTAAACCTGCAATAACAAAATTCTATAATGATTAAATTACCGGATATTGAGATATCTTGTGATAGATTAAGAGAAGTATTTACAAGAAACCATGTCTGAACGAGTCTCAATTACTGATCAATTGCCTAGTAAGTTTGCGTTTGAATTCAATTTTATTTATTCTGTGCGGTAAACGAAGACTGCTCATTTCATATTAAATGAAACCTTGGAAAATTTAAAATAACTTGAAGACCTAATTATAATTAAATATTCAGAAAATGCAGACAATAAGATACGCTTATTAGAAAATCAATTTGAAAGATTGAGAAAAATTTATATTCACCTATTTCAATTTAATATTCTATAGAACGTAAGAAAATAATGATATACCACGTTATAAAAACAAAATTTTGGGACATTGAAATTCTAAAAGAAGGAAAACCGATATGCTTATTTTAAGTTAAACGAACTAAATTAAAAAAAAATAGTTTTTAAACTTTTCGATGTAATTTTAATTACATATTCGGTGAACACAGATAACAAGAAAAACATATTTTACGTTATACAAGTCTAATTACAATAGTGATTCAGAAATCTCCGTTTTTCGTACAAGGAGTCTTTTCCTTAGCAAATTACAAATAGTTCCCCCACACTTTCATTTTTAAAGTAGTAACTTGCAAACTTACATACAAGAAATAAAATTTCCCATAAAAGCAATTGTGAATGTTAGATTTACATTTGTCGTTGTCTCATCCATTTTTGCATTACACGAGCTGCATTTCTCGAGCAGAGTTGTCAGAGTGTATCAACTTTTAAAATCCCTTTGCAGAACAAAAAGTTACATTCATTGGAATCAAATTTCTGCACATTTAAGGGACAAAACTAAAATTCTTTCAATCATTTATCATCACAATACACTACTCTCTTAAATTGACTGAGCATAACGGGAATTAATTCAATAGTTTTCCCAAAATACGCTATGAAATGTTTATATAAAATAATTAATTTCTCGAAAAGGAAGCAAAAAATGTTTATGTATGAAATATCTCAAAGAATAACACCATGAAATTAATTACATTACTTACGGTTCACCATGTACATTTCTTACTTTTAAAGCCTTCGTTCTCATATATCTCAGTAGAGCTGCATTTTCAAATCTCAGTGTACTTGAATCTGAGACATCAAAAATATAATTTTCTAGTTCACTGAAGCTAATTTCTATTGGACTAAGTTTTACTCAAATATGTTTGACCACTTGAGTATTATGATGAGAATACAATTAAGCGGCCATTCTGAGTTTCTGTCGAGCATGCTTTGTGATACTTATATGAGCTTTTGAGATGTGGTGATTCACCTTCTTGAGTACTTATGTCTTGTTACGATTTTAACATTTCACAGAGTCACGCAATTGTTTATAAACTGGCTTGGTAATATTTAAGGAATGTGGCACATCACACAAAACAACATTTTCCCTTAGTTTGTATACGGGACTTTAAAAAAAAGTGTTGTCTAGTTGATACTCCAAGTTCACTTGAAATGGTTAGAGGTCAGTAGGTCTAAGGATTTTAAGTCTAATGACAGAAGATCTAATTTTGTGTCTAATGACATTTTGTCTTTGTAACCAAGTCTAATACAACCTAGTTCAATTTACAAAAATTGTCTAATACTACATAGTCTAACTTCCAATGACGTCTAATACTATTATGCCTAAATTATAAAAATAATACATCTGTTACCTGTGTGTTATTGTTTAGTTCATATAACTCAGGAGAAAAATACAGTAGGCCTAATGTTGAAATAGTTGAGCAATGAAAATATAGATCAATCTTCATTTTCATCTTCCGGTATAGCATGGAATTTCAGCCTGTAGCATAAAGTTCTCAAGTACAAATCAATTTCTCCACGATCTTTATAGCCTACTTCTTGTAACGTGTTACCATTCTCTCTACTTGTCTTTGATTAATTTGGTACGATTTGTTTACGGGATGCTGAACTCTTCCATGTCCTGCCAGGACGCTGTATGTTCTAAAAACTTCCATATGGATACATGATGAGATATAATAATTTGTTGGCATTTCGAGTGCCATCCTTCAACACTATTTCTTTGGAGTACATTTAATACAGGCTTAAACACATTCCACACTTTGTAGACTTGAATGTTATCCAAATCCTCATTGGTGACACAAGTAGCATTGCAAGCGTCTCTGACTGAATATCTCCAGTATATCCTATTGCTGGTTCTACTTCTCAATCTTAAGTGATAGTCGAAATTATTGTGATCAATAACTTTTTTTACCTTTAGACGAATTAATAATATACAGGGTGTTCCCTTTATATTGTGCACCTATAACGTTTTTGTTTGGATAGGTATTGGAATTTTTGTTTTTGAGCGTTATATTAGAACGAGGGGCTAACATGAGTGTGGAGATTTGGTGCATGTAACTACATTATGGTACAAGATACACGTGACGTCATCAATTTTTCAAATAACACCACATACTTTAATCATGTTACATTGATTACACACATTAAGACGAGTTCAAAAATGTATTACAATGTCACCTTCCTAATCAATAACAACAACAACAAAACGAAGCAAAAACGTACTTTCAATGTGATAATGTTATGCTTTGAGTCTCACAGAAGATGTTCCAAATGGTGATCATTCACATTAAAGCACATTCGAAGTCGTTCCCCGAAAGACCGTATGACTGCCCGGCATGTTGCTGGCTGATTAGACACACAAGCCTGTCGAATGCGTTACTGCAGGTCGTCTGATGTTGTCAGAATATTCTGGTACACACTGTCCTTTATGGTTCACCACAGGAAGAAGTCGAGTGGCGACAAGTCCGGAGAACGTGCAGGCCACTGTACGTGGATTGTGGTGTCGAAAGTTGTTGTGGTTTGTTTACATGTTAAAACACCAAACACACAACACACGACGTGTACGGACGTCAGTCGTTTTTCGTTTTGTGTAAGTTAATGCATAAGATGAATGCGGCACCACAACAAACAGCATAATCTGAAGATATTCATTTTGCATTTTATTGCTTTTATTGATTGGGAAGATGATACTGTGATACATTTTTGAACTTGTCTTAATGTGTGTAGTCAATGTAACATGATTAAAGTTTGTAGTGCTATTTCAAAAATTGATGACATCACGTGTATCTTGTACCATAATGTAGTTACATGCACAAAATTTCTACACTCATGTTAGCTCCTCGTTCTAACATAACTCTCAAAAACAAAAATTCCAATACCTATCCAAACAAAAAAGTGTATAATATGTACACAAGATAAATGGGACACTCTGTATGTATTCATTTTGCCAAAAATTTTCTGAAACTGACAAGGTACCGTGTTACTCGTGTTACTTAAGGAAACGTATGTTCATTATCGTAACAATATCAACTTTTTAGTAAGTATTTTTAAAATTATTGTACATTTATACATACATTTTATTTAGATATTTACATATTAGACGTAAATTGTATTTAGACATTAGACATTTTTCTTTTAGACCTGAGTTACTATTGGACTTTTTTTTATTAGACTTCATGTTTCATTAGACCTACTGTGTATCAGATCTGCTGTCCTTAGATGTAATGATCTGAAACTTTTCAAATTATTAATTTTCCCTCCCATATCATAAATCACCGCTATCACCCAAATGCCACACGCTTCGATTTCCTCAATGATAGTTTTTAACAATCCACTAGTCATGTTCACAACAAAGTCATAGTAAATTAAATGTTTCCAAATACTTAACAACCCACTAATAATAACAATTTTTATCTGAAACTGTTGTAATAACATCCGTACAATCGTAACATATTCATCCATCACTATTCATTTCGTCAAAGGTCTGAACCGCCAACTTTTCCTTAGGTTTGAACATTTCTATTCTCGCTTGAAGAAGCAAATTACTTCTTCCAGCATGCCTGATCTACATTTAAATTGTGTAATCCATTCTTGGAGAGCACAGCGACAGAGAAGGGGCCTGTGACGGTTTCTCAGGAGTAGGATTTAGGAGGGAGGCAAATCCTTAAAGTAAGTGCGTTTGCAATATCATCCTTACTCCATTAATTATTTCCTTATTTCTAAATAGACATCGCAGCCATGCTGGAATAAAACACTTTTATAAGACTGTTTTCAACTTTTCATAATATCTTTGTTAATGACTTTCTTCATTACGTTAATCGTCGCGCATTTCTTAAAGATGACGTATCTGGAGCGGTGTATCTTTTTACGGACTACATCATATTCTAAAAGAACTGCATTTTGTTACTTCATAATTTAAATTTCCTTTCGTAGTCTTTCCACCTTGTCACTGCCGCAGGTTTTATTTTCTAAAAGTTACGTCCGTGTTGGTATTTTGGTCAAGTTTTCATTTCTTCGAAGTGAGAGTTTCTGTAGTTGATACTATAACTCTTTTCCGGATTTCCTTGGCTTGAAGAGTATTACCTTGTTGAACGAAAATATCCTACAAACTTTCAGTAACTTATAACTGGCTTTATTTTGTATTGTTTAAATAATTAGTTTTCACATAAAAAGTATCAAAGCAAAAAACAATGCATTATATACATATACATAAGAAAAAGGAAAATGGCCTGATGATTTTACGGAGACAGCGTTGCTTCCAATACCGAAGAAAAACAATGCCAAGAAATGTAACGAGTTCAGGACTATCAGCCTGATATCGCACTCGACGAACATTCTCTTGCGAATATTGAATTGAGATTTATATTCTAAGATGGAAGAACAGTTGAAAGAAGACCAATTTGGCTTCAGGAAGGGAAAAGGTACGAGAGATGCAATTGGACTGCAACGAACAATCGGCGAAAGATACCTAGAAAATAATTTTAAAATGTATATAATATTTGTGGACCTAGAAAAGGCATTTGACAGAGTGAATTGGAAAAAAACTGATGGGGATCCTAAAGAAAATTGGTGTGGATTATGAAGAGAGAAGGCTGTTCAGTAATCTTTACATGAAACGAGTCAAAGTCAAGATAGGAGAAGAAATATCAGAAGAAAGTTAAATAGGGAGAGGAGTACGACAAGGATGCCCTTTATCACCTACCCTGTTCGAAATCTACTTTGAGGATTTAGTAAAGAACTGTTTTCAGGACATGGGAGGAGTAACAGTAGGAGGAAGGAAAATAAATTGCATAAGATTTACAGATGACAGAGGATATATGGGGTTGTTAGCAGAAAGGAGATGATACTAAGGTATATACTACTGGAGCTAAATGACAGCTTTTAATAGTATGGGATGAACATAAATGCAAATAAGGCGAAGAACATGGTCATAGGAAGAAAAATAACTAAGGTAAACTTGCGAATTCTAAACGAGGCAATAGAGCAAGTGCACAGCTTCAAATACTTGGGGTGTACTATAAGCAGTAACATGAGCTGCTGTCAGGAAAACAATAGGATAGCAATGGCAGAGGAAGCTTTCAATAGAAAAAAGAGCATCTTCTGCAGATCTATGGATAAATAACTAAGAAAGGGAGTAGCGAAGTGGTTTGTATAGATTGTGGCATTGTATGGTGCAGAAACATGGACATAACGACGAAGTGAAGTGAATAGAAACATTTGAAATGTGGATATGGAGAAGAATGGAAAGTGTGAAATGGACAGATAGAACAAGAAATGACGCTGTATTGGAAAGATTGGGTAAAGAAAGAATGATGCTGAAACTTATCAGGAAGAGGAAAAGAAATTAGTTGATTCACTAGCCGAGAACAAACTGCCTACTGAAGGATGCACTGGAAGGAATGGTGAACGGGAGAAGAGTTCGTGGTAGAAGAAAATATCAGGTGATAGACAACATTAATACATATATAGATCATATGAGAAGACAAAGAGAAGGGCAGAAAATAGGAAAGATTGGAGAATGCTGGGTTTGTAGTGAAAGACCCGTTTTTGGCATGTACTGAATGAATATATTACGTCCCCGTACTTAATATTATTTTTGTAAGATTTTTCCTCAAATTCCATACACGAACTCTGATTCTAATGGAAAAATATTACTCCGTGGCCTTGACCAGACCGTGCTCGAGAGATTAAACATAAGTACACATTTATAACTATTGTATACTAATTTCAATTATCACGGCTACGGTAAACATAACCTCACGCACACCGAATATAAACTGCGAACACGTATATTCAAACATAGGACCTTGTGAATATGATTTATTTTACAATTATACAGAACAATTAGGCCACATACATAATATACTGTAAATCAACGAGGCTGCGCGACCGGCAAGAAGGCTATGAAACACGTGGGAAACCGTCTTCCGCACTCTCTGCAGTGCAGTTCAGTCTCTCTGTAGGAGTGTTATGTTGACGTTCGTTTGCGTGTTATCCATCTGATTGTGTTAGACGAAATATTTATATTCAGGAATAGCTGTGTTGACGTTAGATTGCGTGTTATTCTCTTGATTGTGGCAGACGAACCATTTCTATTCAGAGAGTAGCTGTGTTGACGTTAGATTGCGTGTTATTCTCCTGATTGTGGCAGACGAACAGTTTCTATTCAGAGAGTAGCTGTGTTGACGTTAGATTACGTGTTATTCTCCTGATTGTGGCAGACGAAGAGTTTCTATTCAGAGAGTAGCTGTGTTGACGTTAGATTGCGTGTTATTCTCCTGATTGTGGCAGACGAAGAGTTTCTATTCAGAGAGTAACTGTGTTGACGTTAGATTACGTGTTATTCTCCTGATTGTGGCAGACGAAGAGTTTCTATTCAGAGAATAGCTGTGTTGACGGTAGATTGCGTGTTATTCTCCTGATTGTGGCAGACGAACAGTTTCTATTCAGAGAGTAGCTGTGTTGACGTTAGATTACGTGTTATTCTCCTGATTGTGGCAGACGAAGAGTTTCTATTCAGAGAGTAGCTGTATTGAGGTTAGATTACGTATTATTCTACTGATTGTGGCAGACGAAGAGTTTATATTCAGAGAGTAGCTGTGTTGACGTTAGATTACGTGTTATTCTCCTGATTGTGGCAGACGAAGAGTTTCTATTCAGAGAGTAGCTGTATTGAGGTTAGATTACGTATTATTCTACTGATTGTGGCAGACGAAGAGTTTATATTCAGAGAGTAGCTGTGTTGACGTTAGATTACGTGTTATTCTCCTGATTGTGGCAGACGAAGAGTTTATATTCAGAGAGTAGCTGTGTTGACGTTAGATTACGTGTTATTCTCCTGATTGTGGCAGACGAAGAGTTTATATTCAGAGAGTAGCTGTGTTGACGTTAGATTACGTGTTATTCTCCTGATTGTGGCAGACGAAGAATTTATATTCAGAGAGTAGCTGTATTGAGGTTAGATTACGTGTTATTCTCCTGATTGTGGCAGACGAAGAGTTTATATTCAGGAATAGCTGTGTTGACGTTAGATTGCGTGTTATTCTCTTGATTGTGGCAGACGAAGAGTTTATATTCAGAGAGTAGCTGTGTTGACGTTAGATTACGTATTATTCTCCTGATTGTGGCAGACGAAGAGTTTATATTCAGAGAGTAGCTGTGTTGACGTTAGATTACGTGTTATTCTCCTGATTGTGGCAGACGAAGAGTTTATATTCAGAGAGTAGCTGTATTGAGGTTAGATTACGTGTTATTCTACTGATTCTGTTAGATGAAGTATTTAGATTAAGGAGTAGTGTTGACGTTAGGCTGCGTATTATTCTTCTAATTATGTTGGATGAAGTATTTAGATTCAAGAGTAGCTGTGTTGACGTTAGATAGCGTGTTATTCTGATTGTGTCAGATGAAATTTTTAGATTTACAAGTGGTTTTTTGACGTTAGATTGAGTGTTATTCTTCTCATTGTGTTAGAAGAAATATCTAAATTCGGGAGTATCAGTGCTGACGTTAGATTGTATGTTATTATTCTGATTGTGTTAGATGAAGTGTTTAAATTTAGGAGTTGTTGTGTTGACGTTAGGTTGTGTGTTATTCTTCTGATTATGTTAGATGACGTATTTAGATTGAGGAATAGCTTTGTTGACATTAATTAGATTGCGTGTTATTTTTCTCATTGTGTTAGATAAAGTGTCTAGATTAGAGAGTATCTGTGTTGACGTTAGATTGTGTGTTATTCCTCTCATTGTGTAAGATGAAGTGTTTAGATTCGGAAGTATCGGTGTTCAAGATATGCCGGCCCGGATGGCTCAAGCGTTAGGGGCACGGCATGTCCCTATCGCTTGGTCCGAAGGGTTCTGGGTTCGAGTCCCGCCTCGGGCATGGGTGTTGTGATTGTAGTAGTATAAGTAAAACAAAGGAAACAAAGGTAAACAAACAGAAAACAAACATAGATAACTTTGGAAAACGGCCTCTGGCCGGTGGAAATTAAAAAAAAAAAAATAGATTGCATCTTATTCTTCTGATTATGTTAGTGAAGTGTTTAGATTTAGAAGTGGTTTTGTTGGCGTTAGATTGCGTGTTATTCTTCTGGTTGAACAGATGAAGTCTCTAGATTTAGAAGTAATTGTATTGACGTCAAATTGCTTGTTATTCTTCTGATTGTGTTAGATGAAGTGTTTAGATTGAGAAGTATTTTTGTTGACGTTAGTCCGCATGTTATTCTTCTGATTGTGTTAGATGAGTTTACATTCAGGACTAGCTGAATCGACGTTAGTTTGCGTGCTATTCTTCTGATTGTGTTAGACGAAGTGTTCAGATTTAGAAGTCGTTATGTTGATGCTAGATTGTGTGTTATTCATTTGATTATATTAGTGAAGTATTTAGCTCAGCTTGCTCATATGGCACCAACAAAGTTACATTAGAACAAAGGATTTTCATGGTAGAGAAATATCGGAGAAGAGTGATTACGGAAAAGTAAAAGGCAATTTGTAGATTTGTAATAATGTTACCTAATGTTACCGTTCCACATAGCAACAGCTTACGCAACCTTGTTAAAAAAAACTTAGACAAACAGTATTGAATATAAACAGCAAAAGACCACAGCGTTTACTTACTGAAGAAAAACTGGATGAAACTTGGGAAAGATTGGAACACACCCCACAGAAATCTCTCCGTCGTCTTGCTCAACCACTGAATTTAAAGCCACTAAGATTCTTAAATCCTTAAGAGATGTCAGAGATGTGTTGCAAGCAGAAGGACGACATTACCAACACTTCTTTTAATCAGTAATCAAGGTAAGTTCAGTAATAATAATAATAATAATAATAATAATAATAATAATAATAATAGGCATAATAATAACCATAATAATAGGCATAATAATAATAATAATAATAATAAATACTTCTGAGCGTGGGGGAGACGGTTTGCTGCATATTGTATAGCTTCTGTGCCGGTCGCGCACAGCCCAGTTGATCTACATTATGTAAGCGAACGCTGGGTATTTTATTAAAACTCCATTCATTCTCGAAGTCTCTTTCATAATCTCCAGGAAGGAAATGTAGACATAAAATTGTACCGTTTCCAGAATTAAATTCATTTATCACTTACGTCGATTAATCCGATCTCTACGGGTTTCTAAATTTTCCGAAATCGATGAAATATCGGTTCACAATATTTCTCTCAGAATTCTCACACCTCGCTACAGAACAATTATTATTACTATGACTCACTCTTACACTCTTACACGCGTTGAACCTGTACTTTGAAGTACAATCACTATGACTCACTCTCACACAAGACAGCGCATTGAACCAGTACTTTGAAGTACAATTTTAAACTGGTATAACAGAGTGACAGCGTTTCCGCTCGAATTCAGCCTTATATGAGTAGAAATGAAAAAGAATCTGGAATGGGAAGGATCTCGAAGTTTACACATCAAAAGTTTTTAAGTTATAGGAAACTACTTACGTATACATGGACTCCAGAGCATTCAAGAATATCGCTACAGACTTATCTGCCCAGTGACCCCACCCTCGAAAAATATGACAGGCACAAGACGAAAGGGAAAAAGATGCGGACACGCTAGATAGAATCTTGCTATTGTAATTTTATCGTTCTTCGTACATTTTAAATGTAGATGGGTAACGAAAATTAGGAAGGAACGATACAGATTTGGACTCGGTTATGAATTTGTGATGGAAGGTGGCATTTTAATAGCCGTATTCAAGAACGTCACTTCAACTTCACTTCGTCTTGACTTCCTCCAGTCAGAAGTTAGGTCTAAAATAAAGTGCTGGATCCCAATTCAAACATATTATATTTTTCTATTGACAAAGTCAAATGCACGTAAAAAACAAGTGAACTTAGTATTTGACGTCATCATTTAACGACATAATGTTTTCAGTCCAATGCTACTCAATTCAGAAATTGCGGAAATTGTACTTTCATTTCTGCCTGCTTTTCATTTCAAATCTTTTTTTTTAGAAACTTCCATTGAAATTGAAGGAACCTCAGATGAATGTGTAGGCCTACATAAAAAAAAACTTGCTCGTAAATATAAAGACGTGGTGGAAAATAAAAAATTCAGACGTAATTTAGTTTCGGAAAAGAAAAAATTACACGAAATTTAGAGCATAAAAATATAAGTAATACTAACAATACTAATTACATGAAAATTATATTAGAATGTTAACCTTATGTTGAATGAAGTATATTAATATAATATTATATCTAAGTAATAGGCCTATTGATTCTAAGATGTAAATACCACACATTGTTGTTGTTTTGCTAACTGTCCGAAGACAGGTCTGAATCTCACAAGTGACACCAACAAGGCACCACTTATGAAAGAAGTAGATCACGAGATAATGGGGTAGGGTGGTTAGTTCATTTGCCTTCCATCGCATACATCGCTGACTAGCTACATATTACACTAATCCATAGTCTTTTATAGACAATTTTTTTTCTCGATCTCCATTACGTTATATCAACATTTACGACTTAAATTATTTAAAAAATCAAATCTCTCTTCTTCACTGATATTCAGAACATCATGATGATACTACTGATGATGGTGATGATGATGATGATGATAATAATAATAATAATAATAATAATAATAATAATAATAGTACTAGTACAAGAGTAATTAAACATTTAAAATACAAATTATAGCTACACAACTTCAGGATAAACTAGTAAAGCTGGAGATAAGATTGAGGTTAAGTTTAGCAGTACACAGGCATCACTTGAGAATAAAGAAGCAAATATGATACAGAATGCATAATTCATGAATTCTTAGAAATTGTCATCTAAATCCATTTCGGCCCTTAAACTTAACTGTGCCATAGTAAAGAAATGCCTCATTAGTTACTGTTCAGGATAATAAAATTATGACACTGAGTGAGGTGTAAGGTTGGTCTTCAAGTATATTCAATACAAATGTTTGCAATTTCTACCTACTAAAGTCGGATGTAAATGAAAATGAAGTTGGAGATGTTCCTGAACACGGTCCTTATTCTTCATTGCGTTAGTTCACTTTTAGTGTTCAGTCATATTTCATCCAGGTACTGCATGCCACAGAATGTAAACTTCGAAGAACATTTATCTATTCATTGTTGGATATTTGTCCATAAGATAAATTCATGCCAACTGATACTTGGATACAACGCCAATGTGTTGTTATTATTATCATTATTATTATTATTATTATTATTATCATTATCATCATTATTATCTCCCTTATTTTTTATATATTAATCCTTTAGTAAGTGAATGGAAACAAAAACACATGGCAGCATTTATATCAATGTATTATATTACTATTTGCAGATAACATAATACTTCTGCCAAACTAAGAAAATGGACTACAAAATTCAATATATTAACTTCAGCTCCTTGTTGAAAAATATAATATGGCAATTCAACATCAATAACGAAAATTTATGGCGTTTGAGGGACGAATTCCTCTTCGTACCAAGATATGAGTTTATAATAAACCTATTGAACGAGTTTCTTCATTTAAATATTTAGGATATCATGTCAGTTCATTCATTTATAGTGTTCTGCCCAAGGGCAAGTCTTTCACTGAAAACCCAGCATTCTTCAGTCTTTCCTCTTTTCTGCCTTCCTCTTTGTCTCCTCATATGATCCATATACCTTAATGTCGTCTATCATCTGATATCTTCGTCTGCCCCGAACTCTTCTCCCGTTCACCATTCCTTCCAGTGCATCCTCCAGTAGGCAGTTCTTCTCAACCAGTGACCCAGTCCATTTCTTTTCCTCTTTCTGATCAGTTTCAGCATCATGCTTTCTTCACCCACTCTTTCCAACTTAGCTTCGGTTCTTATTCTGTCTGTCCATTTCACACGTTCCATCCTTCTTCATATCCACATTTCAAATGCTTCTAGTCGTTTCTCTTCACTTCGTCGTAATGTTCATGGTTCTGCCTCATACAATGCTATACTCCACACAAAGCACTTCACTAATCTCTTTCTTAGTTCTTTCTGCAGAGGTCTGTAGAAGGTGCTCCTTTTTCTATTAAAAGCTTTCTTTGCCATTGCTATTCTCTTTTTGACTTCTTGGCAGCAGCTCATAGTACTGCTTATAGTATCATGTCAGTTATGAAAATTAAATAGACATACCTGCTAAAATTTTAAATTATAAGCGAGCAATGGCAGTCATCAACAGAATATTTAAAGTAGTGCAGAAACATACAAGGATTAAGGCTTATAAAACATTGGCAAGACCAATACTAATTTATGGTTGTGAGGCCTGGACTTTGAGGGAAAGAGATGAAACCCGAATAGTAGCCAACGAGATGAATTCCTACGAAGAACAGCTCGCTATACTAGATTAGACCGCAAGAGGAACGAAGATGTTCTTCAAGAGCTTGAAATATCTTCTATTTCGGATTAATCTTTAGTTACAGAACTAACTGGCAGCAACATGTTCACCGCATGGAAAGGACTCGTATTCCTCGTCACATTATTTCTACCTACTGTCCAAGAGGGAAGAGAACACTAGGAAGACCTTTAAAGAGATGGCTTGAGACCGTAACGGGCCATTAGGCCCAGTACTTGTTAGGATGATGGATGATGATCATTATAATTATTATAATTATAATAATAATAATAATTATTATTATTATTATTAGCCACCGGCGTAGTTCGGCCGGTTAAGACGCTTGCCTGCCGATCCGGAGTTGCGTTCGGGCGCGGGTTCGATGCCCGCTTGCGCTGATTACCTAGTTAGGTTTTATTCGAGGTTTTCCCCATCCGTAAAGCAAATGTCAGGTAATCTATGGCGAATCATCGGCCTCATCTCGCCAAATACCATCTCGCTATTACCAATTCCATCGACGCTAAATAACCTCGTAGTTGACACAGCGTCGTTAAATAACCAAGTAAAACAAAAAAATATATTATTATTTAAATATTACTTAGGAGCAGATATTAAATTATATGCGAAAGAAAATAATTCAATATCACATTAATTTAACAGTATACAATGTACAGGTAAAAGGAACTCAATGTTTGTGTAATGGATGCTATAAGTGTGTAATTGCTCTTCCCAAGGAAAACATTTTATTTTTTCGTGGAAAAAGATTGGAGACAAAACTGGGCGCGCATGATTCTTTATGTTATAAATTATGAAATCAGTAAAATGTTTTTCGAAATGTGATTATTACAATTAGAGAAAATTAACTCCTAAAATTTTCAGAAGGTAAACTTCACGACTTTCGAAGAGGCTGTCAATCTCCTGCTTCTCTTCCCAGATATTAAGGTAATTAATTACACTTAAGTGAGTTTTCATCAACACGGAAGCGTCTCTTAATTTGTAGTCAGGTAACGTGTACTCCGTTCAAAGATTTGGTTGCTTCATTCCCTGAATATGAAGACACCGCAGAGTAGAAAATGAATTTAAGGACAGAAACACACGACAGAATAAAAAGAGATTTCTTATTTCAAGTTCTTATCCCGTTTTAAGATGTCTATGAATCATTTGTTCTTACTTTTACGTTTTGTCAGATAATTTACTAGCGTTTCGCTCGACATAATGTTTTGTTCGCCGGATAAACCTTTATGGTCCCTTATGACCTTCCACGCAGGAGTCCGTATTTCGATTATAAATTTTACCAAGTTTATTAATGTTCAGATATACCGGATGTCGGAAAAGGAAACAAGTATTACAAGATTTTGTATATTCGCAATTTATTGAAAATGTGCATGCATGTCCACACGCATATTAACTCCAATTTCTAGTCATTTCATACATTAATACACTGTGTCTTCATACTAAATTATGCCAGAAAAACGTATATAATATTAATTAGTAAAATGTTGTAAATTTGAATTACTATTTTAATTTTTGTTAATGTTTATATTATATATTTCAAATACTATTTTCCTCTGTTCTTCCACATAAACAAATTTATTACAAACTATTTTTTTTTTAAGTTTCAGGTCACTTACACATTGAAAATTAAAATTATGGCTTTGCTGTTAAATTACACACATTTAAAAGATGTTGTACAATTATTCCAGGTCTCACACTTATACTCTTTGAGAGTAGATCTATTTCTAAGAAGTAAAAAAATAACGTATTTACTCAAAAAGGTATTATGTTATTCGTAATGAAGTTTGGAGATATTAATACTAAAAAAACCAGAGGCTTCTGTATATAAAATAATTAAGTCTCTAGCTCAAAAATGTAGGAAACAAAAATGTCACCCATTTTGCAAGTCTAGTTTTTCAGATAAAGCTCACTATGAAGCAGACTTGAATAATTTCAAGAGAAAAATTGTTCTGGGACCGAGTATTGATCCCGAGACCTCTGGTTGAACGTACCAGAGCTCCACCAACTGAGCTACCCAGGACTCCATCCGATATCCTCTCAATTTTTTCCTCTATATCCACACAACTCGAGTAGGCTGACGAAAAGCCAGAGATCCACATCGAGTGCACACAAACTCTGTGTGACTTGAAATTGTGGTTTTCTGTTAACGTACATACCTATGTATACGTTAATGTAGGTACGTTAACAGAAAACCACAGTTCTAAGTCACACAGAGATTGTGTGCACTCGATGTGGGTCAGTTTCGTCAGCCTACTCGAGTTGTGTGTATATAGAAAAAGTCACCCATTTTACCGCTTAACTTCTCTTTGACCTTCCAAAGGGGCTGCAATCCCCCTGAAAAATCACTGTTCTACCCTACATCTCAGGCAAGAAAATCGCAATAAAATAAAATGAGGAAAAAGGGGCCTAATCATAAAAAATCAGTTACGCTGGTTTACACTTTTCTTGTGTGTTGAAATTTGCCGTCATCCATAAAAAGAACAGTAAGATATCGCCCAGAAAGTAATTATCAAATTTTTTATGAATTCATTTGTTTTCAATTCCTTCTTTTTAGGAAAATCAGTACGATTTTCTTCCATCCATTATTATTGTAGCATATATTTTTGTTGTGGTTCAGAATGCTGACCATAATGTCATCAACCGCACAAAGAAGACCACGCCTCTTGCTTCCTATCGCTTCCTACCTGGACGATACTCATCAGCAGCTGTACCTGTTCGTTTGAACTTATTCAACAGTTTCCATATGGATTCATTCATTGGCTCAGTCTTCCGAAATTTCCGCTGAAATTATCGTCGTAACTCATGGTACGCAACACGCTGTAGACGTCATGTTACAACGGCAAAATGTTCAGCAATAGTCAACATTGTGTCTGGTGATAACTTTGTGAAAAATAAAATTCGTACGTTAGCTGAAACACGAAAATAGTGACTTATTTTATGGACACACTATATTTATATACAAAATTCTAGTACTACCGAAAAACCACAACACAAGAGAAAACTTTTTGTAGATTTTCTGTATTATACTTCTATCAAGTGACCTTTCATTGTATTCTTTTATAATATATTTTAAAGGTAATTCTGAACGCGACTCAGGTTCGATCGTCGACGCTAACTGGAAAACTAACTGCCGCTCTCGCTCGCTGTGTCCGTTGCATTTATCTTTCGAGTCTCGAATTGTCATTCTCGTGCGCTTCGAGTCTCGCTCATCATTCTGGAAATAGCATTTGGTCGGCGTGGAAAGATTTCGTAACTTTAAATAACATACATAGGCTAATTGAAATAAATAAGATTATAAATGATTAAATGAGACAAAAAGACAAAACAGAACAGTATTTTAGTTATCAAAATGTTCTGGTTCTATTGTATGATATTACCTATGGTATATAAATAGAAAAATATTCTCAAATAAATTTGCATTTCTAAGAAACAAAATACATAACATTAATATATTTTTACTTGAGATTGCACACTTGATCGCAAACATGTGAAAAGAAAATTCCTAGCCTTTTAATAAGGGCCTAGTAATTAAATAAAGATTGGGGAACGGGTTATTTTACACTGAAAGGTAGAGATGATGTTTCAAATAGGCTACTTGATTCTTTATACATATATAACAGTTGTCAAAGTAGATAAAAGTTCACTCGGGTATAAACAAATGTGGCGGTTCAAGGCTGCTTGACGTTCGGGACTTCGGGAGTTATCAATATCGAGTCTCGGAACACTCACATGCAGGCTTTACGTCAAGGACGCGACGTATAAATATTGTCGTGCGGGTTTTCGGCTTTGCGGGCGCTGTTAGTCTCACTTTCTCGATCGTTGTTCATCTCTACTAACTGGAGTAATTAATATTTGTGATGTTTAACATAGGACGTGAGGTTTCCACCAGGTGCTCCCGTTTCCCTCAATTAATTCTCTCCATTTTATGCTACTCTTTATTTTATTTAATACAAATATTGTTTCAGCATAAGTGTAGGAGCTGCGGTGAAGGCAACGAGCCAATTACTTTTTCTCTAAGAATGTTGATAACAGTGCCTCTATTTCAGTGGCGTCCGTCGTACAGGAACAATATAATTGGTATCGAATCATAACAAGGGACATTTGCTGTTTTTTCCCTTAATCTCTATGGAATACACATGCCGGAGGGTAGTGTTCGGGGAGCGGTTCGTATTATTTACCGACTGAGAGACCAGCTGTGTCGGCTCCGTGGTAGCTGCGGAGCTGAAATGTCGCCCGTAGTGTCATTCACTAATCTCATCTCGCTCTCCCGGGCATTGTACGTGTAATGGAGCCAATTAAATGGTCGAGACACTGATGGACATTCGTTCGCTCTCTCCGCGCTCGTGCTCGCACTCACACACATACACACACACACACACACATTTAAAGGAAAAAATACAGTTCCTTACGTTATTGAAATGTGTATTAGTTTCTCATGTTACTTC
Organism: Periplaneta americana; assembly: GCF_040183065.1. NCBI lineage: Eukaryota > Metazoa > Arthropoda > Insecta > Blattodea > Blattidae > Periplaneta > Periplaneta americana. Next base: position 101,456,342 of record NC_091130.1, on the reverse strand, counting down.
CAATTATTTATTTTTGTTACATATTTACTTTCTGCTTAACACCGATTTCAATATTTAGGGGAGAGATGGGTAGTATCCGACATCGGGTAATATCGGACAGTGAGTTTCTTTCATCTACCACAAGATGATAGTACCTGAATGACATGGTTACGTTTATGTGATGTCGCATACAGAATCGTAACCATGTTATTCAGGTACTACCATCTCTGGTAGATGAAAGAAACGCACTGTCCGATATTACCCGATGTCCGATACTACCCAACTCTCCCCTAACTTTCATTCTTTGTTCATAAATACTAATGTGTTTACATTTGATTATTCGTGTGTGTCTGAATAGTACTCACTTACAAAATATACTGACACGTATATTACATGATATTGTCTCATACCTCCCGTTGTTTCCAGCTAAATAAAAATGGAAGACTACAATTACCATCATGTTTCTCAAACATCTCCTGTTCTTTGATTCTAAATAAAAGTGGAAAATTTCTATTGGTACCATATTGTCTCAAATATTTCCCCATATTTAAGGCTAAATAAAAATTGAAAACTACAATTGTCATTATAATATTGTCTCGCATCCTCCGTTGTTTGCAGCTAAACAAAAGTGGAAAACTACAATAATTACTATCATTTTTCTGAAACATCTCCTGTTTTCTATGAAGCTAAATAAAAATGGAAAATTGCAGTTATTATCACACTGTCTCACATATCTTCTGTTGTTTACAGCTAAATTAAAAAGCAAAATTACAGCTGTTATCACACTGTCTCAAATGTCTTCCGTTGTTTATAGTTAAATTAAAAAGCAAAATTAGAATTATTATCACATTGTCTCAAATATCTTCTGTTGTTTACAGCTAAATTAAAAAGCAAAATTACAGCTGTTATCACACTGTCTCAAATATCTTCCGTTGTTTATAGTTAAATTAAAAAGCAAAATTAGAATTATTATCACATTGTCTAAAATATTTTCTGTTGTTTATAGTTAAATTAAAAAGCAAAATTACAAGTATTATTACATTGTCTCAAATATCTCCCGTCGTTTATAGTTAAATTAAAAAGCAAAATTAGAATTATTATCACATTGTCTCAAATATCTCCCGTCGTTTATAGTTAAATTAAAAAGCAAAATTACAATTATTATCACATTGTCTCAAATATCTCCCGTCGTTTATAGTTAAATTAAAAAGCAAAATTAGAATTATTATCACATTGTCTCAAATATCGCCCGTCGTTTATAGTTAAATTAAAAAGCAAAATTACAATTATTATCACATTGTCTCAAATATCTCCCGTCGTTTATAGTTAAATTAAAAAGCAAAATTAGAATTATTATCACATTGTCTCAAATATCTTCTGTTGTTTATAGTTAAATTAAAAGGCAAAATTACAATTATTATCACATTGTCTCAAATATCTCCCGTTGTTCATAGTTAAATTAAAAAGCAAAATTACAATTATTATTACATTGTCTCAAATATCTCCCGTCGTTTATATTTAAATTAAAAAGCAAAAATTAAAATTATTATCACATTGTCTCAAATATCTTCCATTGTTTGTAGTTAAATTAGAAAGCAAAATTACAAATATTATCACATTGTCTCTAATATATTACGTTGTTTATAGTTGGTAAATTAAAATGCAAAATTACAGTTATTATCACATTGTCTCAAATATCTTCCGTTGTTTGAAGCTAAATGAAATAGGAGAATTACAATTATATTACCACCATATTGTTTCGAATATCTTGTGATTTTTCGAACTAAATAAAAATGGAAAATTACAATTAACATAATATTATTTATAAATATTTTATATAGTTTCAAACGGATATAAATGAAAAATTGTAATAATAATTATTGCCATATTGCCTTCCGTAAAATATAACACTAAAAACATGTCTTCCGTAGTTTCTAGCCGATAATGACAAAATTAGCAATATCATCATATTGACCCTGAATATCTTCCGTAGTTCGAAAAGAATTAAAAAAAAACACTTAATTGTAATTATCTATATATTGTCACTGAATAATTTGGCCTATTTTACATAATTCATCAGAGATAAAAAAATAAAAATATTAATGACAAATACCATTATATTTTTATAATTATCTCTGAATAGTTATTTTATTTTGTTGGAAATATTTAAAATTTAAAAATCTTAATTGCAAATATCATATTGCCTCTGAATGCAAAATTATTTTTTTACATATATTATCATTATATTGCCACTGAATAATACCTTCCGCAGTATAAAACAGATAGAGATAAATAAATATTAAATTTACGTTTATCATCTTTTTTCTCTTAATATCCCGATTAGTTTGAAAATTGTAAAAATGAAGAATTACATTTATACCATAAACATATTGTATATGTTCTGCTTTGTGTGGTTTAAATTACATTTTAAACGAACAATTACAATTTTTGTACTATAATAAAATTTATAATCTGATTGAAGTTCTGGGCCGTGACTGATACGAGTACGTCTGTTATTAGGCAGTACATCTCACTTGACGATATGTTTCAGAGAAAGAGCAATATATTATTGTTTCATACATTTGAAGTCTAAATAGTGAAATATATTATAGCCAGTGCCAGCGTTTTCGGAGCGTGCCCTTGGGTAAAAAGCCAGTCAGTGAGCACTTGTTGCCAGTCCAGCTGAGAACGGTACCACCCAACACGTCACGACAGCTATCTGCCCACTGCGTCAAAAGCAAGACACTTGCACTTCGCGTTTCTGAAGTGTGTTCTTCAGTGCACTGTCCAGTCAATGGCATCTGTTGCCACTTCGACTGAGAGTGGTATCATCTCCTAAACAAATATGACGTCAGCAATCTGCCAAACACAGTTGTCAGCTTTCTCGCCCACATTTTGAGGCAAAGATAAGATACTCGCTCTCAACGTTCCCATTACTTATTTCACATGCCACAAACGGTGGCACTGGTTGTACTAGTCAGCGATTTGTGCAATGGAGGGAAAATGGGACTGGTCACCTTACCGAATTATCGCCTTGCTTAGTTGCCTCATGAGTAGAAATTGGATGCGGGATGACTTAAGGAAAAGTGAAGTTGTTTCGTATCAGAGTATATGGCAGCGTACGAAACGAACGAATCCCGATCCGTTCATAGTAATATTGCAACACAATGTGTGTAGTTGTGTTATCCTGCTCAAGTATTTAGTAAGCGTTGAATATGTTGTGCTGATCCATTCATAATGGCAAAACGTTAAATTCGCTCAGAGATACAAAATGCAATTAAAAAGTATGAGAGTGACATTTTAAGTATTAACGAAGACAATATCGTGTGTAATGTATGTAAAATTGAAATAAAAACCAGAACAACTCAGGCTATAGAGAAACATTGCAATAATACAACGCACAGGAAATGTGTTGAAGTGAGATCTGAGGAACCATCTACATTATCATCATCATTTAGTTGTGCGGGTCTAACGACACGTGCAACATGATGCTCAGTACAAAATATTCCTCTAAAGAAATTGAGTGATCCCCATTTTAGAGGTTTTCTTCAGAAATTCTCTCGATACAAAAACTGTTTATGCGATAGGCGAAGACGATTCAGGTTCGACAACTTAAGAGAATATATCGTCGTTTACTGCAACGCTGATAATTGCATCAATGATGACGAGGACTGAACGTTGCAAGGTATGTACTACAGTACATTATTTTTCTTTTCCTTCTGACTGTACGGAGATACAGTAGCATGTTGACGTCGTCTGTTTACGTTTAAAACCTATTGAGCCAATGGTCTGAATGAAAAAATGTAACATACAGTAAATGTGCACTTACATTCAACGATAAGTCTTCACGCATCCACTGTCTACTCGTCCACATCTGCGGAGTAACAGTCAGCGCGTCTGGCTGCGAAACCAGGTGGCCCGGGTTCGAATCCCGGTCGGGGCAAGTTACCTGGTTGAGGTTTCTTCCGGGGTTTTCCCTCAACCCAAAACAAGCAAATTCTGGGTAACTTTCGGTGCTGGACCCCGGATTCATTTCACCGGCATTATCACCTTCATTTCATTCAGACGCTAAATAAACTAGATGTTGATACAGCGTCGTAAAATAACCCAATAAAATAAATAAACTGTCTACTCATGAGGAGTGATGGCTTATTCGTGTCAATTATGATGTTCAAACCCGTCTTCGGACAGTTCACAAAATGACAATTTATAATCACTAGTTTCTGAAGTTTAAAAGCATATTAAGATAAAAATTAAAATTGTTGTAACTTATTTTTACCTCAGAATAATCTTTGCGGTTTAAGGAGATTTATATAGTCCTACGTAATTATAACGATTATTATTATTATTATTATTATTATTCTTATTATTATTATCTTATTGTCTCTGAATACTCCGCGGGAATTAAGGGAAACTTGAAGTAAAGAATTATCATTTTTATGAATGTATTCATAAGGGATCAAAATATGGACTAACTGAATAAGCGAACTTCACGGACTCAACCGAGCGCTCCGTGTAGAATCCTGTCTATTAAAATGATGATGTAAACGAAGTTTTTATAAAGGATCCACTCAACGGAGCTCTCGTACGTGGAAGTGCTGTATTTGTTTTCAATCTGCCATAAAAACATATAGCCTACGCTGACAATACCTAATGAATTGTATGGCTGTTTATGAAGTTTATCGATTTTCGTGACCACATACCGCCCTGAAATGGAGGGGATAATGAAATCCAATGCTTGCATTAAAATATCAGCCGTTTAAAATTAATTTGATTGTGAAACATATTCAATGCTCCCAATTAAACAATGATACTCATCAAGACTTTAATATGGTGGACTAGTGTTATGGATTGTAATGTAAACTTTAATATACAGTCTTGTTTATTGGCACAATTTTCCGAGCTCTATGAATCATGGGCAATTTTTAAACAGATGGAAATCCAGACTTGGGTCATACATTTATATTACATACCAACTAAATCACCACATCATCGAAAATTTCGAGACACTAAGGTTTATGCAATCTGGCTTTCAGGTAGAAGCTCCTTGTAAAGCAGACTTAAGTAATTTCAAGGGAAAAATTGTTCCGGGGCCGGGCATCGCTCCCAGGACTCTTTGCTTAGCGCACGATTGCTCTACCTACTGAGCTACTACAGGAACTATACACGACACCGTCACAATTCTTCCCTTTATATCCACACAACTCAAATGTGCTGGCAAAACGCCAAAAACCCAACTTTGAGTGCACACAATTCTGTGCGACTTAAATTGTGGTTTTCTGTTAACGTACCTACAGTAACGAATATTATGCAAATCTGGCTTTCAGGTAGTAGCTCCCTGTGAAGCAGGCTTGAAGTGTCTGTGTATAGTGACGGTGTCGTGTATAGTTCCTGGGGTAGCTCAATCGGTAAAGCATTCGCGCGCTAAGCAAAGGGTCCCGATATCGATACTCGGCCCCGGAACAATTTTTCCCTTGTAACTTAGGTTTATGTTAGGATATTTAACCTTAAAGAATCAATACCTTTAAGTCTCTTTCAAGTCACACACCCGTAGCATCAATCGTTTTAAAATATTTTTTCCCATATTCCTTAACTGTTACATAATTCTATTTCCCTGGCATGGCCCTACTTACATCATCAGAAGTGCAGAACGTGGTTACTGTGTCCACAGTTTCTTGCTCTAACTTTATTCCGGATTTTGAATTGGGGTGCACAAAACCCTTTTCTCCTCTGCAAGCTATTTTAATTATGCCTGGAAATTATGTTTGACTTTGTTGTAGGACGAATCGGAAATATTTTTCAAAATTTGAATTTTCATCGTCCTATTTTCTGTTTTATGAAATGAATCAATCAGATTTGGTATGTTAACAAAATTTTATTTCGGACTTTATACTTTCTTCCATTGAAAAAACTTTTCCCCAAGTGTACTTTGTTCTTTTAAAAATTTCTCTTCTAAATAACGCTTTTCATTGCTTTTTTCTTTTATCTGGAGTTTCTCCTATCAAAACTACACTTCCATTCAGTTTTGAAATATTCACCTCCTCCACTGTAACACTTCTACCAGAAAACGCAACTGATACGTCAAGATTCTTGTTTTTATTCGACTGACAGAAAGAAATAGCTCTAAAACTTGTCCAAAGTACGCAATTCATTTTCATATTTTGTATGCAGTTCCAATATTCTCTTTTTACGCCGTTCACATACTCTTAAATCTTCGGACACATCTTTACCTTTCCTTTTAATTTTGAAAGCATGTCCTGAGCCTCGCGCCTTAATGATTTCCTTTTCTTTGAACAGTGGCTTAATAAATTAAACGGGTTTAAACACGAAACTTAGCGGTGCAGTGCGGAAGCAGCCCATGAACTGGGCCGTTGTGCAGGTCTCTGGGTGCACCTCCACAATTGTTCAATCCTTGCTTAGTACAATCTTTCCTTCATCGGTACGAGATACGTAAGCAGTCCTTACGGGTAAAGCTCATACATTTTGTCAAGACACTCGCGATGTGCAGTACGGGAACAACATTTCTGTGGAGGGGGTAAAAATAGAATGGAAGGTCGGGCGTATATCTACCGAAATCAAGGCAAAAACTAATCCAATCCCCTATAATTCGTATGTAGACTCATCCGTCTCGTGCGCAGTTCTGTAGGAAAAGTAGGGGAGTGTCTTGACAAAATGCATGAGTTGTGGCTCTCTTCGCGAGGTCGCTCGTATGCACAAGAGTCTTTGCCGCTCCTGATCTACAGTAAACAGGGAATCTCGATAATAAATTGAGACCTTTCCTCGTCCCAATAATATTTACTTGTTTCGAAACAGATGTGAAAATATAAGACGTAATGAGAAGTATATCACAAAAGGAACGTGATTGGGGTTTTATAAGCAGTACTGAAGTCTGAGCCTTCACAGTAGAGTGGAGACGTAATTTCGCCATCGCGCCTCGTTATTTTAAATATGTTTTCAACTTATTTGTAAAGGTTGCTAGCTCTGAGAATTTCACTACTATGACAGAAATTAACAAGGATTGTTAAAATATTATTTTATAAAGGGACATCACTTTATTTTCACCAACATTTTTAACATTAACCTGGCTATACTCGGAAACACTGTTACCCCCTTCCATTACAGGAGTTTGGAGTTGCTAGTGCAATATGTAAACAAATCATTTTACTCGCTATTAAGAAAATCAAGGAGTGTATTAATAGATTGATGAAAGGAAAAGAGGGTGAAAATGGGTAGACAGATAGGTAGGCTGTCAAATTCATACGTCAAATTCATTCCTTTTCGAATACATAACAACTAGTGGTTTGTGCAGCAAATGATGCAAACTAAGGTCATTAGACGTTCAAATAAACATTTTTCGGATTTAATTATTTTCAATGAAGAATACACAGACATTTTGAAAGTTATTTGCTTCCGTAATAATGAAACATACTCCCTCTGAATGTTTTTTATGCCAAATACTTTCTCTTGAACCTATCCACCTTCAGGTTTTGAGTTTCAACGCGAAAACGCAAGTGCCAATGTCAGGACGATGAGTAGGTTTTTCATGTGGGAGTAAAGCAATAGCTATTTGAGGTCAATGTGGATTCTAGGTGAAACTTAAAAAAATGTCAGGTTTGCTATGCTTTCGAACAATAGCTGCTGCATGTAGAGCTTGAAATATAGAGGGAAAATCATTTTATCCTGCTAAGAGATCTTGCTGAAATGATCGGGAGACTACAAAATTTTGTAGGCTTCTTATTTTATCAGTAAGTAATACCTTTTGGTCTTTCCTCAGGAACTGTAATTTTTGCGCTGTCTCGAGCCAATACTGAAGAGAATGACGCATATAAAAATATCTACAACACACCGCCATATGAAAAAGACCCAACCTCATTTGATTAATAACTATAAAAATATATGACTTTTAATAACAATATTATTATCTTACGTAAGTTTTGTAGTTATATACTATATAGCCGTCACTAAGTAAATTATAGAAATGAAGAGCTAATTTAAGCTATCCTCTATTCTATAACCCCAAAACGTTTTACTCTCATATAATCAATATAGCATTAATATGTATAATATTAATGAAAAGTAGTCACATCATGGTATTAACTATAATAATATTTCATTTCTAATGGTAATAATGTCATCAAACCACCCCTAATTTTGTAGATTTTAATATCCGATACACCACAGCTGTACTCAGAAAATTACACACCGCAGAATCAGACCTGTAAATTATTTTTAGAAAGTTTTGAAGTTTTTAATAACCAATTGAATTTGAGCTCTAAATATGTCCGCAATCCTGCAGGTCGTGGCCTTCGTGTAATATCCTATTGTTTATTGTAGTGTGTGTTTTGTTTTATACTGATTTCAATTATTTCTCAAAACTGACGAAAGATGGATTTTGGAAAATAGGAAAATTATGTAGGAAAACTAACGCTTCACCGAAAGTTACTATTTTTCTGAAAAACTTCGGGTTCCAAGATTGAAAATGAGCGGTCATTTATTAAAATCCGTTCAGCCGTTTTCCCGTAATTTCCATTACCAGTTCTTATATATATATATATATATATATATATATATATATATATATATATATAAGACTAGGTCTTATGAAGGCACAAATTACATATGTATGATAGTACAAATCGATGTATTTGAAAGCAACTTGTTTCACAAACCTGCTGACTAACACTAAATTTCTAGAATATATTCTCGATAGAATTCTCGATCACCATTGGTGGGAAGGCGTCAGGTGACTGAGTTCGGCTGGGCTCAAGCTCTGGCAGAGAGAATTTTCTATGTAAATTGTGTAGCTGATTAAGTCAGGCTTGGAAAATGTAGTCAGAATCCCACTGTTCTGCATGATCAGACGGTGGCCCTCTGGGAATAAATGACGAAGAGACTAGTGTTGTATCTACTATGACGCATGTTCTGTTTCTTTGTCGGCGATTTTGCATCTTATTCTCTCACTCTCTGTGCTTCAAACCATACAATTTTATTTACCGGAGAAAAATTCACGGCTTTTTTCCTCCATGCTTCTTTCGCCTAAAGCCAAAATCTGTTTTGTCTCGCATCTGGAGTGGCACACACGTACCCTCACACTGGAGAATACCAATAATGCAGAAAATTACAGGTCAGTATTCCTTAAGAAGAATACACATTTCTCTATGTGTACGTAATATTGTGTTAAAGATGTTTAGAGTGTTCATAAATGGAGTAATCAATCACAATGTTGTTATAAAAATTCATCTAGAACGGAGAGATTGCTGAATTGAGGTAAACATTTTTCAATATCACGAAACTAGTTTCACTTTATTGCATGAACCTAGGAAAACAGTACATGCATTTTTAATTACAATTTTTGTTCATTTTTAAGTAGAAAGCATATAGAACGCAACATTTTATTTATTCTATACATTTTTTTAGCAAAAAACATTTCATATCTCTAAGTTTCTTCGCAATTACTCGTTTTTTTCATTAATTAACAGTTCCATTGAATATACACTCGTCACAAGCAAACAAACTAATTATTATGAGACACTTCGTAGTTTTATTAAATCAGGTCATTCCACCGATTCTCGCGGAAAATATAACTCATTTTAGTACGTTGCCACTTACACTGAAGTACAAATTTTTACTTTTTGTATTGCTCCGAAATAAAACTAGGTGAATATTACCAATATGTGTGCCCTAAATCTGAATTTAAAATCCATATTGCGCCATCACGTACCATTTTCCGGAGAAAGTAGATTAAATCTTTTATGAAAACTACCCTCTTTTATTTTTCACTGTTACTGAATAAAATTACAATAGATTAGGGATTCAAAATGCCTCATAATACTTGAAAAATGTGTACTGTATACAAAAGTTATGTTACATAGTTTGAAACACAACAAAAATAAAAAATATTTCATGTGTATAATGAGAAAAATATCGGAAATTGAACTTACCACTTAAAAGGATTTTTGGATAAATTCCTTTTACAACTAGACCCGAGACCGTCTTTTATAAGGAACCAACAATATTCAGCAAGCATGCTGGATGATGATCTTCCTTTATATCGCATTTCCATTTCAGATATTTATTGATGAAATCTTTCCCCATGCTGGTCATTACCGCTCCAAGGTTAGGATGAAATAAATCCAAATTAGAATGTAAAAAGTGTATTTTGATATACATATTACATCCCATTTTGTCATTTACACTTAACATAGTTTCCACAAGTTCGATGTAGTTGTCTGCCCCAGAACGTCCAAGGAAATTTGATCAAATATCTTTGAAAGCGCGCCATGCCATTTTTTCTGTAACAGAAAATTTTTTCTCAAACAAAAGAGTCAGCCATAACTTCGCAATATTTGTGGATCTATGAAAATGCCCTCTTTTTATTTTGCCTTCACTCAAACTGGTAAACGTTTCTTTTAAAAGCTGAAAACCACACCCTTGTTTGTTCATTGCGTAGACCTCACTTTGAACTGTTATGAAATTTACTGAATAGAAGGGACCAGTATCTATTTATTTATTTATTTATTTATTTATTAGAGGTACAAAGGAAAATACAAACAATCATAAGAAACCGGAAGGAGGTCATTAACTCATGAAATGCACTAGCTTTTGTTTCGGTTTACAACTCCCAACCCGCGCCAGATGTTTCCTTGGGAGAGCGCTTATCGAAAAGTGAAGTCATAGTATATCTTAAAAACCGTAAGTAGGTAATAAGAAGAAAAGAGGTGCATTTTTGGATTCTGCGCACACGAAACCTTAAGGGTATATAGCCTATACGTGAGCGACCACAAATATTATCAGAAAATGCAGGCTCTAAATTTCTAAAATTTTATAAAGAAATTAACTCACAATTGTACAAAAATTACAAGGTACCACAACAAGACTTCTTAGAAGTTAAATATCTGATAAGAGTATAAAAAAGGGTACTAATAATATTTTTTAGAATTCACTTTTTACTTAAAGTAAATTTTCCAAAATTTGAAAATTTTCACGCATATTATTTCATAACTCCACAACCATTAGAGATAGAATTCTGAAATTTTGTACACTGATTTAACATATATTAATGCAAAAGGTAGACTACAATAATGTCCATTTCTTTGAAAATAGAAAAATGATGTCACAAAACATTTGTAAATTTTAATATATTTTATATAGGACAATGTTATGGTTACCAAATGACGTAACTGCTTATTTTTTTTTTTCCATTCTTTGATTAAACTGGTTTGAAAAATATTATCATTAACCTTTTTATGATCTTATCAGATATTTAAGTTCTAATAAATCTTGTTGTTGTAACTTGTAATTTTTGTCCAATTGTGAGTTCATTTCCTTATAAAATTTTAGAAATTTAGAGCCTGCATTTTCTGATAATATTTGTGATCGTTCACGTACATATACCCTTAAGAGCAGGAGCGGATGCAAGGGGGGGATTAAGGGGATATATCCCCTCCCGAAATTTTAAGAAAAATACGAAACAAGAAACAAAAATAATATTAATTTTAATTCGTGAATGTACATAGGAATTAGAGAGTTTTCCACGTAAATTCTCTTTGCTAAAGTGTTAAATTCCAAGAACTGCAGGAAGACAAACATGGCGTTCTTACTTCAAGACAGAGAGTCATGAAGAGTATTTTAGGCTTTTAATTTTCCTTCTCTTATTAGACTATTTCATTAGTCAGCTCAAGGACAGGTTTTTAAATCATAAGAGAATCCTGAAGTCATACAAACTTTGCTGCCTAAAAACATAGTGCGAGCATCAGATGAAGATTTAGAAACTGCTGTTGAGGCTGTAGTAAATCAGTGGCCCAATAATGTTGATGCATCACCAGAGTCTTTCTTCAATGAATTGAAGATATTGAGAAGAAATTTTCTTGATCAGAAAAATCTTCACCTAATATCTACTGATTTTATATCATCTTTGAACAGGTGCAATTAAATTATTTTTCCCTGCACTCGCAAGGCGCTGAAACTTTTCTGCACGTTGCCTGTAACTACAGCAACACCAGAACGGTCGTTCTCAACATTGCGGTATTTGAAGACTTACTTGATGAGCACGATGGGAGCAGACAGATTAAATGGACTGGCCTTGATGTATATACACAAAAATGTAGCAGTAAAAGCTCATGAAGTACTGGATGAACTGTCTAAGAAACCTCGTCGCCTTCTTCTGTAAATGTCATATTGTCATTGTTTTTGTATTGCAGTTATTGTAAATGTTAAAATTAAAAAGTTATGGTTTATTTAACAGCGCTCGCAATTGCCGAGGTTATATCAGCGTCGCCGGTGTGCTGGAATTTTTTCCCTCAGGACTTTTTTACATGCCAGTAAATCGACTGATATGAGGCCTGTCGCATTTAAACACACTTAAATGCCATCGAGCTGGGTTGGGGTAGAACCCGCAACTTCGAGCACAGAAGGCTATACCGACTACGCTACTCAGGCCAACTTGTAAATGTTTGTGACTCGGAAACAAATTGTGAGTATATAAACTTATTTCTCATTACTCCATTTTTACTGTCTCCTCAAATCCCTCCCCGAAAAAAAAAATCCTGCGTCCGCCCCTGCTTAAGAGACACATTGTTTTAAGTCGGAGCAAAATTCTTGTTGTTCAGTGTTATCAGTGATTGCACACTTAGCCAGTTGCGATATTTTTTTAGACAGAATGCATAATTGAAGTCCTCCTGGGAAAAGGATGTACCATCAAATGAATTAGCTATCTGACTTTGATGTAAAAAGTAACTAATTTTGAAGCATTCTTTTATAACAATAAATTACTATATCCAAGAGGTGAATACACTTGTATCTTTAATTAGTCAAATGGTTCTGCTAGTACGAAATATGCCTCTGAAATTAAGATTTGTTGGTTACACCCTTATTCTGGGGAGGTCTTCAATTCTCTCTTTCGTGGCATGTGAAGTACTAGCAGGATACTGCATTAAGGGTCGAATTCATAGTCGTCATTATTTTATAAAATGAGAAAACACTAAAGTAATTAGCGTTTCCTTAGCAATTATTTTAGATCGTATTGCAAAGACGCTACCCTCATATGCAATGAGCATTCCCTTGATATAAAAATAAATATGGCAATATGCCTAGACGTGAGCGGTTTCGTACAATTCAATTGTTGTTCAGCGCCTTCAAAATATTAAATCGGCATTATTATCACAGTCTACTATATTCATTCACGAAGCTTCAGTTGTTGAGAATACTAGGAACAATAGACTATGCAGGACTATTTCGCATTGTCTGTGATGAGGCGATAGTAGCGATCCTAGCGGTTAGCAACTATCTATGGATGCATAATCCCTACATATTGAGCTTCGTGACTGTAGCCTATATACTAGACTGTTATCGTACACAAATACAGAAGTAAATATAATAGACCTAAAAATTATACAAAATATCAAGAAAGCATTTTACAGAAGAAGAAAGAAGTGAGCTAGGAGAACTAGTTATGAAATATAGAGATATCGTCGAAAGTAAAAAATCTGATAATTATTCTATCCAAAACAAGAAATTGACATGGGACAAAATTGAAGTTGAGTTTAATGCAATCTCCGGAAATATTCCTGTAAGAAAATCATTTAATTTATTTTTCAGTTATTTTTATGGTAAACAAAGTAGAAGTGATATAATTACGCAAATTTTAACAGCTTATTCCTTGGGTATAATACAAACGAAAATGAAAATTGTAAGACTTTGTTGGGACGCGAATACTACGAAAAAAAAATTCCACTTAAAGCTGCCTGAAATGATGCTGTAGCATAAAATCTCAAAGCAACCAGTATTTTCAGCAGTGGTGAAATCGGTAAGCCTCATGGTAGTATTGTGAATTCCAATGAGAGACACCAGAATATTCACAATAATGTTCTTGTCGAAACGGTATCTCCTTTCAAATTGTTGGTAATTGTACATCTATAAAGGGTTTTCCATACCTCTGATATATTTTTTGTTTTGCCGAAACACATTTTCATTTTCAATATAGAACTCAATAAATTCATTAAAATCATAATCATCGTCCACTGTATACTGAATCAGCTGATTACAATGCATATGAGGAAACACTTGAGTAAGCTGACAAGCTACCTTATTTGAATAAGTGTTCACTTCAGTGGAATTTATGAATTGGAAATGATTATAAGCAACTGCTTAAGGGTTTCCTTACAATAAGTGTTGACTATGAATTCGGCTCTAAGACGCTGTGTTTACACTAATGTTCCATAATGAGTAGCAAAAATAACCATATCTGATCCACTGACATTGTTGTCTTGGCTTGGTTTTACCCTAGATCATATATGTAACAGATATGTCGGGCTTATAGGGCGGCTTTGAGGTTAACAACATTTGTCAGGTTTACTACGCTGCCATCTAGTTGTTAAATAAGGAGTCACGTCATAATTCCCATTTGAATTGCATTAGCGACTGTGCTGCCATCTCGTGTTCGTTTACGGCGGACGGGTGGCGATCCTGGCGGTTGTTCTCTTCAAAGTGCTGCCGATTTTAACGTAGCGAGGAGTTATCTGTTACATATATGATCTAGGGTTTTACGTGGGCTGAACCCGGGACGGGTCTTTACACTTAGGCACGGTTTGGCCCACTGCGCACTCTTTTCTGCAATGATTCTTGAAGTCCCACAGGTAGTCTGGGTGGCATTCGTGAATCTGAAGCTGACAGGTGGGCCATCCTGTCTCAGCCCCTGATAGAACTAGGTCCCGTTTCGCGGACAAGTAGCCAGATGAACCCCAGGAGCCCGGAGCACTAAATCATTCCTATATGGGCATCGGAAACCCTTACCTACTATCTCAGGACTTAACACTGGCCCATTTTTACCATTGAGAATGACAGTTGAAATGAGGGGTCGGTGGAGAGTGTATGGTGGAATGATAGAGGAAAACCGGAGTACTCCACAGAAATTCTCTGTACGTCTGCCTTAGTCTATCCAACATAAATTCCATCACGACCTGACCGAGAATCGAACCTGGGCCGCATGAAATTGATATTTGTTACAAAAGAATTTTATAGTTTCTGTCCTTTGAAGGAAAGAAGTTTAGATTTTCTTATATGTATAGAAAGTATAACTACTGTCCTTCAGGGAGAATAGCATCTAAGTGCGGTCGAATGTGACAGTTGAAAATAGAGGTTATTTACGCGGGTTTTGGAGTAAATTCAATTCATTTGAGGATGAAAATGACTCTTACAAAGGCAACGCCATGTTGTGGCAGGTTAATGGAATTACTGTTTCAACATGTTGATCAGTGTTGCCAACTCAGAATTCCATTTACCGCTGCACAAGCTTAAACAACCGCTTAACTGTAGTTTAAAAACTCCAGATTTTTCTTAACACATCATTTCCAAATTTGAAATAGAAACTGTATAGCTTTAGGAACTGCAGAATTTTAGGTTTCAAATTAAAAACAAAATTATAATGTTTATAATACTCTGGAAATTGAAATAACACTCACCTCTGCCCAGAAGCTTTGTTAATGGCAATATTATGTTGTCGAACAACAGAAAAACACTCGGTACTGTTTTTGTGTGTATAAATCAGCGTGTGTAATTAAATCCGAATATTTTGCATTTAATATCACCTTACACCATTTACACCGAGCTTTCGAACTATCACCGGAAACTTCTTCCACCCAATCTTTGAACACATAGTTTTTTTTTCACACATCTCTATACTTTTGTACATAACCTATATAGTCTTATTCGGCATATTGCTTCAAAAATGAATGAAGTAGATCAAGAATATACTGGACACTTCGGAAATAATCACATTCACAGTCACGCCAGTCGGTTCGAAATCTGATTTCACACTGAGCTGGAGATGTGCCTACTAGCAATGAATCTGGTTTTAAGTTTTAAGTGTATCTTTGTTACTGGTGCATAAACTATAATGAGAAATGATAAATTAAATAATATATCATATTATAATAAATGAAAATAATAAATCAGTTCATTACACTGGTAAACAAATTTTAATCAACTTTCTGCTTATGTTGATTTTTTAGTGGTTTATTAATAACTTTGACCCGCTGATCACGAATATCACATCAGTTTTTTCATAGTGTCAACGGTTTGGATGATATAAGCTATTTATATTTGATTAAAGCAGTAAATTAGTTAATTTGTAACATATAAAAATTCCAATAAACGCCTTGCTTATGTTGATTTTTTAGGATTGTACCAATAACTCTGTCCCGCTGATCACGAATATCACATCAGTTTTTCTGTAGTTTCAACAGTTTGGATGATGTAAGCAATTTAAATTTGATTAATACAGTAAATGATATTTATTTGTAACATTGTAAGAAAACAGTTTCAAACCTAGGACAGTCATTAACACTACTTCAATAAATCAT
The DNA here is from genome assembly GCF_040183065.1 of Periplaneta americana. Taxonomy (NCBI): domain Eukaryota; kingdom Metazoa; phylum Arthropoda; class Insecta; order Blattodea; family Blattidae; genus Periplaneta; species Periplaneta americana. The sequence continues at coordinate 101,440,005 of NC_091130.1, read as the reverse complement.
GCGTGACATATAAATACACAAATACAATACAGGAATGCAAAATAGTTAACTCCTATGACCTAGAATGACTTAGAAAATATACAGGGTGTACCGCTCAAATGTACCTAATTTCAATTGTATGTGACTGGTAAACGGTTGAAGATAGAAACCTACAGTAACGTTTATATGAAAGGAAAACTCAACAAGTTTCGATATGCACATCTCCATATCTCTACGTGAGCTCCAGCTGTCACTGTGACGATATAGAGGCGATGAACGACTTCTTGTCAAGCACGTTGGAGCATGTCTTCTGGAATGCTCTCGATAGCCTCTATGATGCGCTCCCGAAGATCACGAAGGTCTCTGACTGGGGTGGCGTACACTTTATCTTCGACGTAGCAGTCGTCGTGGTGGTTTCCAGGTTCCCCCCAAATTCAGGGAATGGCAAATTTCATGCTTTTCCTACTACCACGTAGCCAATGTTCTAGAGTTGCCCGGCAGTTACCACAGGACACGTGTGGAGCCCACGCCTTGTCAAGGTCACCTACGGCCACGCCTTATATGCCTCACAGAACTTTGTTCCAGGCACAATGGTGTATTTAACTTGCTTTGGTCCAATGTAATATCCACATACATAGCAGAAAGTGTCTGCCTGTAATTTGCACTTCCGCCCTGTAGACATGGTGTAAAGAACTACTAAACACAAACATACATACGACTGCAAAGATAACGAACCTACTATCGTGACTGAGCTTCACCAGCAGATATTTATAAGCCAGAGCCATGTTGCCACCTAGCGGATATCAACGTAAATACTTACATGTACATATTGCTAAACCAGTATTCTGAGAAATAAAATATCCCGATATAATCCAAAATATTGACACTACGACAAAACCATTATCGGATTCATGTTCAGCGTATCGAAATCTGTAAGTAATGATAAAAAAACAATGATAAGCAAAATCTTGTTTACCAGTGTCTATTCCTTATGATTAAATACATCAATTCATTTACAAAAACAATGCATATATTAGATTGAGAGGTTAACGAATGCGGAATATCTTATTTGTACAACAACAATGGATGAGGCAGGAAATGGACGTGGTTGCACCAAATCGAGTTCACATAAAATGTTGATATTGTATACTCGCACAATGAAAAATTGTGTTAATACCATACTTAACTCCGGTTTATGATTAACTAACATTTTTACATAAAAGACTTAAAAATATCATCTCTCGCTGCCTGGAATCATAAAAAACGCCAAATAAATAGCTAGCCGCTCACGGTAAAATTCTGTAGCTGACCATAGTCCTAAAAACACCAGATTTAGCTACAAAACCGCTGACTTGGCAACACTGATGTTGATGTTATGGCTAAGTTGATTTAATTCTAGGAAAATAATATTCACTTCATAAATGCGGGATGTTTGAAATTATTCAGCTCGTTTTCTTTAAACAGCCACCTACGTTATGTGCACCTGCTATAAACGTTAAGTATAATTCATAATGTACGATTCGAATTCCATATAGGATAAATATTTCTTTTACATTTTATTCGCTGTGGTGTAGCGATTGTCCTTTTACTGCAGTTATTACCAAGTACAGAGTGGGCCATGGGAATCTGACGATTTTTAACATACAAGAAGTTGTTAACAATGACATATAAGTGAGTATGTGAGTTATTATGCGCAAGCGCAATGTATGATATTATTGTAAAAATGGCGCTATGAAGTTCTGAACATCGTGCTTGTGGAGGTATCATTTCTTTTTTAATGTTGACTCAGTTGTCATTACACGTCCTCTCAATCTATCAATATGCTACTACTTCCTTTGGGGTTACCTCAAGTCTAAAGTGTACATTAACAAAGCAAGGGACTGATGGATTCAAGGCCGCTATACAGGAGGAAATCACAGCCATACTAAACAACATGGTGCAATCAGCGGTACAGAATCTGGTGACAGACTGCAGCAATGTATCTTAAGTGGGGGGGGCCATATAAGAGGTGTGCTATTTAGAAAATGAGGTCACGTTCCCAAATACCATCAATAACCTTATAATACAGCGAGGGAAATGACACGGTACGCGTCTGTACGGAATACTTCCGCTGGTTTGTGTGGCCAGAAAACATACCGTTAGTGAAAAATGACATACTACCGTCACTGAAAAAATGTGATCCGTAAAAATTTGTTTATATATTTCTTCACAGCAAACAGTAGGCCTATCATTACTTTGCTTCGTAAATCTAACCGCAGCCTTCTAGAACTGTATTCAACGTGAATTTAGACACGTTTATTTGATAAGTCAACTCCTGGAATGTTTACAATGGTAGTATCACAGTCTAGTCTATACAGACACAAAACATGAGTTGTGAGGGTACTAGGAACAATAGACTGTGCAGGTATTATTTCGCATTGTCTGTAATGAGGCTAGTAGCGGTCCTAGTGGTTAGCAACTATTTATGGATGCATATTCCCTACGTATTGAGTTTCGTGACTGTATATACTAGACTGTGTAGTATTTCAAGTATAGAAGGCTGTTGTTTTTAGCTTTTTTTAGTTTAATTATCACCATGCCCCATAACGCATAGTCATATTACATGGTTTATTGAAACTTGTTTATGACTTATGTGTTCATTGGTGTCCCATAGTCTTTTGCTTCACTGTTTCGTGATTTTGTTGATATTCATTGTTGTGTTATACTATTTTATGTTATTCACTGTTGAATGTTCTCTATCACTTTCACTATCTTTGAGTTAATTATACTTGTTCTATTTACGCTCTTTACATACGTATATACACTTTTAGTAATTGGATATTCAGTATCACTATCTTTCAGTTAATGAAACTAATTCTATTTACACTATTTACATATATACACTTTTAGTAATTATAACTATAGTGTTTATAATATTTTGCTTATTGAGTGTGTTTACGCATGTTACAAAACTGAGACATATATTTACAATTGTTCAAAGTTTATAGCGTTAATATAGTGCACAAAAGACCTCAAATGCTCTTTTATGATGTCCCTATAATTTATTGGCCAATTTCTTCCACTCCTTGTTGCTTCCTTGAAGACACTGCGCTGTTGGTTCAAGATTTGGCAATCCCACAGAAGACGATCGACTGTTTGGTCAGCTGCTCCGCAAGGACATCCTGGGCTTTCCGAAATTCTGAATCTGTAGTAATAAGATCTGAGTTTCCCGTGACCAGTTAGTATTGATGCAAGGTTTGGTGTAGCTGGTATGTTGATTTTCATCCTATCCGTCACTGAAGGAAAAAATCTCTTCGTTAGTGCTCCTTTTGTTGTGTTTGACCACACCCTTTGCCATTTTTCAGTGCTTTTCTTTTTCTCTGCGTCTATTATTGTACTCTTAGGTATTTTATTGTAGATTACTGGTATGTGATCTTCTTCTGTTGCTTGCTTAGCTAATTTATCAGCTATTTCATTTCCATGGATGCCAACATGTGCTTAGCTTGTGGAGGCCGTTGTTGCCAATTAAGTGACTGTCATTTTTGTTGTTGCACTTTTTATTAATAAGTAAGGCGCTCTAAACCTTGCACATTATGATAAATTATAAGTCTCTATGGATATTGCAAAATAATCTTGTAAATAACTTCATTAACTTGAAATTATTTTATTAATAAATTTAATGTGTTGCGTAAGCTTCAAAGATTCGCGTTACTGACTGCACGAAACAATCTATTGTACAGCCTACGCCCTACATCTTGTATGTGAATGTTTGTAAGGGATGGGATATGCCTTCTTTAAATCGGGGTATGCTAGGGGAAAATCTTGGGGTAGCTTACCGCCTCTGGTTTTTTCCACTTCCTCACTTTTTGTATAACAGCATTAACATTTTAATCAAATATTGTAAGTTCTTACAGTCAATTACTTAACAATATTACATAGATATATTAATGTACCGAAGTACATATGATATTTCCATGCAGATATTCTGCGTCATCATACGATGTAAGAGTAATGGAACCCAAGAGTTGGAGCTTAATCTGAGACGATTCTGTCCGACGCCGGGGTGGTATCCGGTGTGGCTTAGTGGATAAAGCATCAGCACGTAGAGCTGAAAACCCGGGTTGAAATCCCGGCGCCGGAGAGAATTTTTCTCCGTTCCATTACTCTTACATCATATGATGACGCAGGATATCTGCATGGAAATATCATATGTACTTCGGTACATTAATATATATATACAGGCTGTTTAAAAAATACGGGGCATAATTTCAGGTATATATTTCTTACATGTAGACAATCAAAATAGTCCATTACAACATGTGTCCGGAAATGCTTTATTTCCGAGTTATGGCCTTCACAACATTGAAATTCACCGGAACGTTTTTCTTTCTGCAGGTCGTTGCCGTCAAAGGAGACATCAAGAGGGCACTCTGACAGTTCATTCCGAGGCGAAGGTTACATTCAATGTTGTGTAGGCGTTAGACTGTGCGACATGTATTCAAATCAAGAGCTGGCAGAGATACACTTCATGTACGGTAAGGCGGACGGCAATGCTGCGCTGGCTCGTCGTTTGTACCAGGAGAGGTACCCACAGCGACAATGTCCAGATCGGAAGACATTTGTACGTCTACATTACCGTCTGTGCGAGTATGGAAAATTTAACTCTCCTGGTTTGGGAAGGGGGACAACCAAGATCTACAACTCCAGAAGTACAGGAGGAGATTCTGGAGACTGTGAACATGACTCCTTCTATCAGCACACGAAGGGTAGCGTTGCAAGTCAATGTTCCTCATACAACTGTCTGGAGACTGTTGGAATCCCTTCGGAATCGAATTGTGGCATGTTCTGAGGACATATGCAATACTCCTGGAGTTTGGGATCGTGTTCGCAGGTGAATGAGACATCGATGTGAGGTCTGTATTCAAGCAGGAGGTGGACATTTTGAACATCTTCTGTAATGACAACGACCTGCGGAAAGAAAAACGTTCCGGTGAATTTCAATGTTGTGAAGGCCATAACTCGGAAATGAAGCATTTCCGGACACATGTTGTAATGAACTATTTTGGTTGTCTACATGTGGGAAATACATACCTGAAATTATGCCCCATATTTTTGAAACACCCTGTATATGATATGCGTAAATCACTTCGCTTATTCCGTCGGATCCCGGCCAACTAGTCACTCATAACGAGTGCACCTCAGCACATGTGTAGACTTCGGTCCTACGTTCATAGACATCTATGACGTAGTGCAGAGGGCGGCCACTAGAGGGAACCCAAGAGTTGGAGCTTAATCTGAGACGATTCTGTCCGACGCCGGGGTGGTATCCGGTGTGGCTTAATGGGTAAAGCATCAGCACGTACAGCTGAAAACCCAGGTTCAAATCCTGGCGCCGGAGAGAATTTTTCTCCGTTCCATTACTCTTACATAATATTACATAGGCCTACATTGAACCTTTATGTTATTACATGAAGTAGTATTTAAAAGTTATGACAAACGTTTTCACCAATAATTTGGCATCTTGAGGTCACATCAAAAGAACATAGTAACATAAAATGAACACTTAAGATATTTCAGTTAAACACAATCGTTAAAAATTAAAAACTGGTATAATAGGCAATCTGAGAAATATGCCATTAAAATACATGTAGCAGGAAGATGATAGCATGACATCGTGGGGTAGGCTGATAACACTGTATTAACTGATAAGTGTACGCAACGAAGAAAGAAGACATAACAATCTTATACTTTACAGGACTTTAATTCTATACGTCCATAAACAGCAGCACGAGCGACCTATATACTGTAGCATATTTTCATCATTTTGGGAACTGCACCCGCATAAACTTAAAGATTCTTTTAATGTGTCCTGAAAATGCCAAATTATTGGTGAAAACGTTTGTCATAACTTTTAAATACTACTTCATGTAATAACATAAAGGTTCAATGTATGTAATATTGTTAAGTAATTGACTGTAAGAACTTACTATTTGATTGATACTATACTTATCGGACCCAAAATGCCTTTAAAATTAAAAAATAAAATTAACATTTTAATTTGTATCTTTAATTTTGTATGTTAAAATCGTCAGGTTCCCATGGCCCACTCTGTACATTATGTGTTCTATCCTTAGGGAGGAAATAATGAGACGAAAAAATGCAATGGTTATATTTTCAGTCAGAAGATGCCAAAGAGATAGGCTCATGCATGTCCCAAAAAATTGGGATAATACAGGTAATCTTCTTCCTATAGCAGCAACAATATCGTCGTTCCTATCGGCCCTACGTTTCTTTTCTCAATCGTACTATCAGGGACTGGAATGCTTTACCTGCAGACTTACTAAATGCTTTACCAACAACCAAAAATGTATTTAAAAATAGGCTTAAGGACTTTACTAATAGACGGTAATTGTACACAGTATTTAAAGGATGTAAATGATATGTTGTTATTGAAGTGTTGTATCAGTGAAGAATTATGTTGTGTCAGTGAAGTGTGTTGTGTCAGTGAAGTGTGTAGTGTAAGTGAAATATGTTCCTGTCAGTGAAGCTTTATAGTTTATAGTGGCAGTGCAAAGTATTTGAACAGTGAAATGTTTTTGAAGTGTTACTGAAATCAGGATAGAATCAGTGAAATGTGTCGTAGTTCCAGTGCAGTGAATGAGTCGACAGCGAAATGACTGTAATGTTGAAAGGTACTTGTGCAGATATGAACATATCATACTCGTGGGTTTTAGTTCGATCTCAGGTTTAAGATGCAAATTAGATTTATTTCAAATGTTATTTTAAGTGATCGTTTCATTTAATTTAGGATATTCCCTGTTATTATTATTTTTTTTATTATTATTATTATTATTATTATTATTATTATAAATTGTTAGTATTAATTATTAGTATTATTATTAATTGTATTTTTAATTAATAAGTTTATTATTGTCATTATTGAGTGTAATTAGTTACCACTGCCACCGGGTATATACCCATTGCAGTGTGAATACATACATACATACATACATACATACATACATACATACATACATACATACATACATACATACATACATACATACATACATACATTTTTCACAACAGAATAACAGACCTACATACGCCTAGAGAGTGACAGAAACGAGACATAATGTGTTATATTGTAAACATACAGGTAGCAAGGCATGTAGTATTACCTTTATTGTAATGGGACATGTCGTTCAACTAATATTTAAAAAAAATACATACATACATACATACATATATACATACATACATACATACATACATACATACGACTTCTTCTATAAACATATGTTGATGCGAGATTTTTCTGGCATTGGTAACGTACCGAAATCTAGTCAATGACGAATTCGTGCCGACCAGTCAGGGTCAGTCCAAAAGTCAACACGCAGTCAGTACTGTACTCAAAATTCACGCTTGCAGATTTCTGTTCTGATCGTTGAAGGCTGTAAGTAAATACGAATGAGAGCTAACAAATTGTATATGTGCCGATTATGATCAATGAATCTAGTACACCACTAAGTCCGAATAAGAAAAACGTTTCTAATCCTTTATCTAAAGAGTCTTAATAATTAGTGATGAATGTACATCCATTAACAAAGCAGCACAATTTGTAAAATCTGAACAGAAAACCAGTGAGGGAGAATGTAAAAAAAATAAGAGAAGTTAAGCACCTAAAAGGAAAAGAAGCAAGCGAAAGAAATTTTATGAAACTGAAAATTTTTCGTGCATGTTCCACTTTACCCATCGCATGCCTGTCGAAGTTATTGATGATTATATAACATTTCCATCGAAGATTACAGGCTAAAATGAGCGGAAATAAGCAATTCTCCAAGCCTGAAAGGCACGGGAGGACGTTGCGCGTTGTAAATCTGTTATGGATGCTGATGAATGGTTCGAAAGTTAATCTTCGGTATATTCCATGCGTGTTTTTATGACAAGTTTGATCCGGTAGCAATTCCGCCATGCTCGCTCCCTTGACAATTCTTCTGAATCGCAAGTCGTAACGCACTTACCGTATGTCATATGTTCAAGAACTGAAACCGACAAACCATGAAAAACTTGTGCGGTTTTATTTAAGTTTTAAAAATTTAATTAACCAGAATGTTGGGAGTTTAAACTTCACAGATATAATCGCAGGCCTAAAAAGCTGTACATAAAAAAGTTAAACCATTACTGACGCCACTTTAAAAGAAAAGTATTCCAGAATTTGGAGAGATGTGTACTAGAGTGCTTGGATGTGGAAGGGGACCATTTTCAGCATCGGATATGAGCAGATCCTGTTTTACATTGTTGAAAGACTGTGCACATAAAATTTCAAGAAAAAAATACGTAAATGGCAGTTTTATAGATAAAATTTCGGGGGCTCTTGCTAGGGAATTGCACTGTAGCAAACAAACAAAATATTTAAGGTATAATCATTGTATTTAGATCTTTTATTACCATTTGTTACTTTTCATATATTTTTTAAATACTATCTGGCCATAGATGAACGTAGTTTGTCCCGGGTGATTATAAAAATATTAAAATGAGTGTCATACTATATGTGGCAATTGTATAAAGCAGGGGCAGGTATTTATGGAGATTAATTTTATCATTTGTGTTTCTAAATATTTGTGTCGGCAGAGATTGTTGGAGATTGATTTGTAGTGTTGGTGGAGATTAATGGAAAGTTCTGAAAATACAATTACCGGTATTTTGGCATTAGAGTATTAACTCAGTATGAATATTACTTTCCAAACAATTTAATATCTGTTGGATTGAGACTGTATTTAACAAACATTCATTAAAAACGAAAAAAAAAAACTTGCAGCCCTCAAATTAACACTTTCAAATTATTAGTGAAATGTTGAATTCTTCGTTCTTTGAGTTCACCAATGTAATCCGAACACCTGGAATACCATGTAATGCAGCCTACTTGGATGTGCAAGTGGATTCAAGTGAAACATAAAACCTGAAAAAAAAAAAATCTCAGAATATGAAATTCGCTATAAAACGACGCAATAACAATAATTCGCGAATGTGTTCATATTTCGCTATTAGAACTCTATTTCGAGATTTGTCGCGATTGTTTTATCCGCATGTTATTAATCAGAATCACATAATTCGTAAAGATTATTAAAAATATACTGTATATCTATTATGTCGTGATTTTCGCGATCTCCATAAATACACGGCTCTGTATATAACACTAGAACAATAATATAATTACCGAGTTGTGTAGGGAACAAAAATTCTCATCTTAGCTCGATCAAATAAATTTTCCTTGTTGCCATCTATACACCACTGCCGTAATTCACAAGCATTTCAATCACTAGTGCTATGACAAGGGGAAAACACTCCACCGTATCTTCTTTGTCAATGTACAGTTCAGAGAATAGTATAGAGAGCAAGTGACCGCAGGAATCCCTGGAGTTTCCACCTTAGTAATCAGGAATGACACAGCACAAGCGAGCAAGATAATATATTTTATTTGGTTTCTGTCGAATTTTGTTCCAAGTTTTGTAATTACTTGTTAGGAAGTGATTAAAATGAGAAAGAGAAAAGACTAGAAAATTATAAATTAAATGCCACATCGAGAAAAATGTATTAAAATTAAAATGAGTTTTCAAATTGGATTAAACAAGAAGCAGAAGAGAATAATGTAGTAACCGGCAAAAGCTATGTAGAAGAAGAAAATGAGAAACTTTCGAGCATTTTACAGCAAGGTCTGAAAAGAGAAAACACAGTGACATTCCTAGAAGTATGGAGCGAGTATATGACAACAAGGTTACATCCCTGCTCAGTGATGCCTCTGGCGGGAAGCCGCATAAACAAAAGTGATGTTCTTTCTCTGTCACGCGGTTCCATGGACTTGAGTGTAGTTACGTTCTCATTTCTTCTCTCTCTGTCTGTCTGTCTCTTTCTTAAATTTCTTTTGCTGTTTTCGTCGTCATGCCTTGAGGATAAGAATCATGAAGATCAAAATAAGTGAGAATGCGAAAACCATTCTTCTTCATGTCTGGCGAGCGTACCCAAAACGAAGTAACAACCAATCCGAAAATGTTGCCTTGTTCATTAGAACAAAATCATAAGAGGTTAAAATGTATTTATTCGAACTAATGTTACTAGGAGAGGTTACGTAAGGCATTTATATCATGAAATCGTATAAGATCGCGTATTCATATAATTTTATTTTTGAATACTTGTCATATACTACATTAGTAACACCAATATATTTAGGCAGGGCTGATCATGTTAGGAAGTTTAAATGCAGAAAACAAAGAACGGACGTGGCAAAATTTTCCTTTGTTAACCGCACAATAGTAGACTGGAACAGCTTATTATCGCCGCGGTCTCATGCTTAACATTCGGCAGGTCTTTGAAATTTATTTGTATTATTGTTTCCAATATCTTGTGTCGCCGCTCCAATCACTCGCCTCAATGTCAATGTTGCAACCAATAAGCTGCTTTCATTATACTGGGTGTTCAGTTCAAAATGTGTCTTGGCTCGCTGTATGCCGTCATGTGGCTAGCTGATGAGCCTAGAGAATTCAATCTTCCTACACTTCTGCAGCTCAGGTGTATAATCTAAGAGACAGAGAAGTTGCCTAGCAAGTACGGCGTTCATTCTGAAGAGTACGTGCCGATACGTACGGCAACGCCGGTAGTGGCAGGAATGTGAACTGTTTGGAAATACGTACTGTCGGGATATGGGGAGAGGGTTAAGACGATTACTTACGTATTTGTTGACATTAACTTCGACGGTCAACATGGACACGGAGCATTTGATTTGTGTTGTGTAATGTTATCGTACGCAACCGATGATAACAAATACCCTGCGTACGACTTGCTGGCGCAAAACACAGTTCGAAAGAGGTTATGGTAGCACACAGACCGTACAGACCGCCATCTGTTGCTACGACGTTCAAGTTATACCGTACACGTTCTCAAGTTCAGATTGAAGAACGCCTTAAATAATAGGCAACTTCTCTAACATTTAAGCTGAAACTCGCTTCAAATCGGTGACCCAACAACAGTGACGTCATGACACACTTTGAAATGAACACCCAGTAGAATGACACCTACTTGTCTATTCCACGTGGACTAAAACCGAGGTTGGAATATCTTGTGCTGAGGACGAACATTAAGGTATGTAATTAAAAATAATTATTAAAGATGTATTGTTAAGAGTTAAGAATGTCAACGTACTCGTATATGAAACAACAACAATAACAATAATAATAATAATTTATTTATTTTATTTATTTATTTATATTTAATGTGCTGTACAACAGCCAGCACAAATATAACAAAAACATACTACAAAAATAATTATTACACATAAATACAATTACAATTAATTACAATAATGACGATGAATGGATAACTAAGAATTCTATGAGACAATGATAATTGAGTATAATGCCTAAAAGAATACATAAATGATAAATCGTTGCCAAGAGCAAACTAAGTCTATACATTGAAGGGATCGAATTCGCAGCCATGCATGTTGGCATTTTTAATGCATCTGGAGACTGGTGAAAGAAATTTCGAATTTCTAATATAGAAAAGTTTGTCGGCTCTCATGTCTTTTGTTGGAATACGTAAGGTAATATTGTTTAAGAAAGAGTCACAGGATATATCACCTTTGAGGACTTTACAAAAGAACAGATAATCTAGCTCATGGCGTCTAGCATATAGATTTTGACAATTAAAATATTCACATTTTCTCTCATAACTATACCCGGAATTAATGGGCAGAAATCTGAATGAACATAAGGATATAAATTTTCTTTGTATATTTTCTAATTTAGCCGAGTCCGTAGTTGTAATCGAGTTCCAAACTCCAGATGCATATTCGAGTTTCGATCGCACTAATGTATAGTAAAGCATTAAAAGAGAATCGGGCGTGGAAAAAGAATAAGTTATTGACCGTATTATTCCTAGCAATAATAATAATAATAATAATAATAATAATAATAATAATAATAATAATAATAATAATAGTAATAATAATAATAATAATAATAATAATAACCATTTAACAATGTAACAAACTAGTGCTTATTCTTATAGAGGAAGTAGACGTGACAACGTGACGCTTAGAGTGAAATCTACAGAGCAACAATCGGTGGGAAAAATTATGTTGATAGTACGCTGATACTTGTTATGGATGTTGAAGATTCAAGGGAAGCAAATTACAGCGTTAGATTGAGAGAATCTATAAGCTGCATAGAAAAATATTATTACTGTTATTGTCAGCATTATTATTATTATTATTATTATTATCATTATTATTATTATTATCATCATCATCATCAATATCATGATCTATCACAATAAATAGGTTATCTTGTCTTAAAAACGGCATTAAAATTGTGAAAATATATCGCAGAATTCCTGGGAAGTTGTCAAAAGAATGAAACTTCAATGCTCACGAACCTGATCTACATTGATCGAGCAGAAGAAAGAATGACTGTAACAAGAAAGAGCAGCTTGAAGCTTTCCTCTGATTCTAATTAGGTCAGGAAGCTGTGTCGCAATTTATCGGTGAAATGTGTACAAAGCGGTGTCACAAGTTCTGAGCACCCAGTCCACAATTTGGTATTAATATTCGAGCCACCGAAAGACCAGACAGACAGACAGACGGATAGAAGCCTCAGTTGCGTCCCGCGCATGCCGTGGTTTAAATATATCTGCCACAAAGGGGCGCGGTTCGTGGTTTCCTTGTTTCGCCGCTAGACTCTGTAACGAAATCACATTCACTGTTCAACTGTTATTTACACACTGGTTGTTACGCGGCAAATTGCATCACGGAGTTATTGGGTTGTATGTATAAAGTTGCAGTATTACCTTTCGCTTTGGCTATGGAAGGCTTCAAGCAGAAGTAGAGACTATGTTTCCTGTAGATAATCCCAGTGCTATTGTTACGTAGTATTATGCTTTAGCAGGTTTAACTACCAATAGAATTTTATATTATTATCGACTGTATTAAAATAATATCGGGTAACTAACAGAAATTACAAATAGCAACACATAAACTGATTAAAGTCACATAAGATTTCTCGTGCTGATTCAAATACTCATGAACTTATGGAAGTGTTGAAGATTTTCCACTCGAACTTTACGATCAAACTGAAAGGTAGTACATATTTACCAAATGGAATACGACCTTATGGAGCTAATGCAACATGTACAACGATTTTCGAAAAAAATTAGATATATATAAGGGTGGAAATAGCAAGGCATGCAATAAGTAATGGCAACAATACTGTAAATCATCGCTCCTAACGGTGAGGATCGGAATCTTTTAGTATATAAGAGGAGCTATTATTGCATAAATGTAGAATATTCAAAGTCTTTAAGTTATTATATTTTGTGAATACAGGCACTGATTCTGATTTGTATTAAGTAATACCGCCCTAAAAATGTTCAATAGGTATGAACAAAGATACTTCATAAAATATAAGTTGCAAGAGGAAATAATGCAACCCAGTCCTTTACAGCATTACATGAAGCCTGTGGGAGAGAAGTCCTACCATTCTAAACTATTGCAAGATGGGTGGAAGCGAAGCATTTTGCAATGGAAAAATTCCAAACTATTGAAAGACAAATAAAACAAAAGAAGCTGTAATCAAACGTAAAAAAGCGGACGACAATAAAAACAAGGGAAATATAATAACAAGACGATAACTAGAAGATTAAGAAAAAGACAATAAGAACACAGGGAAAACAAGTAAACCAAGGGGGCACAAAGATGACAAGGAGAATACAAGAAGAACAAAGGAAATACAAGGAGAACAAGGGGATTACAAGAAGGGGAATATACGAAGAACAAAGGGATTACAAGGAGAACAAGGGGATTACAAGAAGGAGAATATACGAAGAACAAGGAAAACAGGAGGAAAAATGGGTAGGCTAAACAAGGATAAAGTGGGAAAGCTATGAGAACAAGGGGAATACAAGGAGAACAAAGGGAAAACAAGGGGAATACATGGAGAACAAGGGAATACGAGTCATACAATGATAATAAGGGTAATACAATGAGAATAAGGGTAATACAAGAAGAACAAAGGGAATACAAGAAGAACAAGGGGATTACGAGAAGGGGAATATACGAAGAAGAAGGGAAATAGGAGGAAAAATGGGTAAACAAGGATGAAGTGGGAAAGCTATGAGAACAAGGGAAATACAAGGATAACAAAAGGAAAACAAGGGGAATACATGGAGAAGAAGGGAATAAGAGTCATACAATGAGAATAGGGGTAATACAATGAGAATAAGGGTAATACAAGAAGAACAAAGGGAATACAAGGAGAACAAGTGGATTACAAGAAGGAGAATATACGAAGAACAAGGAAAATAGGAGGAAAAATGGGTAGGCTAAACAAGGATAAAGTGGGAAAGCTATGAGAACAAGGGGAATACAAGGAGAACAAAGGGAAAACAAGGGGAATACATGGAGAAGAAGGGAATACGAGTCATACAATGAGAATAAGGGTAATACAATGAGAATAAGGGTAATACAAGAAGAACAAGGGGATTACAAGAAGGGCAATATACGAAGAACAAGGGAAATAGGAGTAAAATGGGTAAACAAGGATAAAGAGGGAAAGCTATGAGAACAAGGGGAATACAAGGAGAACAAAGGGAAAACAAGGGAAATACATGGAGAAGAAGGGAATACGAGTCATACAATGAGAATAAGGGTAATACAATGAGAATAAGGGTAATACAAGAAGAACAAAGGAAATACAAGAAGAACAAAGGATATACAAGGAGAATAAGAGCAATATAACGAGAACAAGGGTTATGCAAGGGCGACAGGGAGTTATTTTCTTATGTGTCGGTCTATTTCCAATGAACTTTAGATCAATCAGTAAGAGAGATCTCCAGAAATTTAATGATATTGCAAGTGATGTCCGCCGTCTTGCAAGGATTTCCCAACGTATTGCTGACATGTCAGGGGACTATATTTGAAGTATGGAATGCCAAAAGCAACAAAAATTAATGTAGTGTGAAACAGTGACTACGTTGCAATTACTTTTCGAATGTTCTAGTTAGTGTAACAAGATTTGAACAGTTGAATTATGCTTCAAATGTAGTTCGGACTAATAATTAACAGAATTTTTATCCAAGAGCATTTTAAGAATGACAATTTTTTAACAATAATGCAACCATGCCAAATCAATTACAGTACGACACGAACAAATTCATTATGTGGCCATATTCATGACAAGTGAATAAAGCATTTTAACCGCAACAGATATATTTCTGAATCTGAGAGTACTAAGTCTGGAAGAAAGTGGAAAGGAATATGATTCCCCATCCTAGTTTCTAATAGTTTGCAATTTACATGCACTCGAAAAAGAATGTATTACTGATCGATCTGTTCTTAGTTCGAAATTACTTCATTCCGTTCCTGTGTGGAACATGGAGCAAAACAAAATGTTTCTCTTCCATGTCAAAGTCGGAAAGCTGAGTCGAAACAGGACATTATTCTAGAACCTAAGGTTATAACTGAGAGGTTAAAAAGAAAAGAGTAATCCAGGCAAATATGCTTGAATTCGGTGCGACGGATATTACGTCAAACTACATCTTTTACACCCCATAATCCACCGCGGAATATCACCAATTAATTAATTAATTAATTAATTAATTAATTAACTGATTTACTTATTTATTTATGAATTTATTGATTGATTTACTTATTTACTTATTTACTTACTCACTCACTCACATATTTATTTATTTATTTATTTATTTATTTATTTATTTATTTATTTATTTATTTATTTATTTATTTATTTATTTATTTATTTATTTATTTATTTATTTATCTACCAAAGTGAGTACAAATTAAATTTATAAAACAAAAATGTTTCTAGCTACTACAGTAAGAGCGTGGCTCGTGTATGTTGTGGTCTTAGCCAAGAATATAACATAACATTTACAAAGACAGTTTACTAAATACAGTAATTAACTTAATTCAAACCGATAAAAAAACACACATGAGCAAAAAAATTAATAAAGAGAAAAAGAGAGAAAAAACACATTTAATATAAATTAACAATCATACAGAGGCCAGTGGTATTCAATAAAAACATGAATATAATAGACAGAAATAGAAAAGTAATATTAATATTATACATCATGAATAATTTTATAAATTTCTTTTTCAAAGGGTTCAATTTTAAAATATTTCTAATTTGTAAAATGGTCTGTAATTTTATTATAAAGTCTTGGGCCGAAACTAGCACCATGTTTAAGAGCTGCACTTGTATGACATTTAGGCTCAATCAATGGGAAAGTAGAGTTTTGTTTTCCAGTACGATATTCATGTCGATTAGATTTAATTTATGCTTTATTTGATTTCTGTGGTAGTAAGTTAGTAAACTATATTCATAAATTTCTTCAATAGTTAACACTTTATAATCTGTATCAATTCAATTTATTGGGTAATCCATATTTTTGGATAGACAAATTTTTATTAATCTTCTGTGTAATAAAATTAATGGATTGTACTAAAGCTAAAAATATAAATTATTAAATTGCTACTATCGGTTTCGGTCATACGTAAAAGGTTTAGAATGGATGTGGGGGTAACAGGAGTACTAGCGGATTATTATATCAATGCACAATTCACTGTATGTTTATTAAAAGTGTTATGGTTGTGACATGGACTGAACACTTCATTTCCACATTCTTTATTTTATCAAGGAGGATGTTGGCATTCCTTCATATGTTAAAGCATAGGGGGACATATCAACGGACATACATATTCTACAGTTTAGCCGAACAGAATATTAGCTTATTTATAAAAAAAAATAACACCTGATGAACTTGACTACACTTTTGAAAAATTCACAACAACACGAAACAATTTGTAATCTTAATAATAGGAACAAAACAGCTGATAAACACCAGAAAAAAGATGAACTATGGGTAATTTGACGGCCATACTAGTACACCTTTTTGGTTCCACCGTTTCAAGCTTATGGTCCAGTGTTGGGTTAAGATAATGATGATGATGATGATGATGATTATGATGATTATCAATGCTTTTGTCGTTCTGATATGATCTTTCATTAGGCAGACGCATAGAGAGACAGGCTACATTTAGAACGGACAATCATGATACTCGTATGTCCTACGCAGCTTTCAAATTGTACGAAGACTGTACCTCATCCGTAAACAACGATGATAGTTAATTTTTAAATTATGTAATATGAGCACAACGATCTATTTTAATTAGGAACACTGAAAGGGATATCAAATCTATGTGGGAGCTGATACCACTATAACTAAAGCCTCCAGATTGCACGGAGGTTAAGGAGAACCACAGGAGAGCCATTCGGCTTCTTCGTCTGAGAACTGCAAAGGAGGCTGGGACATAAAGAGAAGAGGACACGCGAGGAACAATTATAATACATAGAAATTGCTGCGAATAGCGCCGCGGAGAGTCTTTTACGATCGTTCAGGTCTGGGATATAGCACTGCCGAGTGCAAATGAATGTAACAGGCTGACCGAAAGGCGTAATATTCCCTAATAAGATAACGGGAAAGCCCAAAAGAATGATATAAGGAGTACAGCCATGGCCGGTTTTGTTGTCGGCTTCTTGCTGGAGGATCAGGAGTTCGATCCTCTGCAGACGCTACTACTTATTTCTGGATAAGCGGTGGGACAGTCTTCCGAGAATATTGGTTATAACTGATATAATTTATCAAATTTATAATTAACATTCTTTAAACATACTAACATTTCTGAGTAGTTACTGTTGAGAGCAGTGTGAAGATACTTTAAAATATTAAAAAACAATTATTATCATCCGAGTAGCTCCCATAAATTAATAGAAATGTTGAATAAAATATTAATGTTACACAGTGCAACTCCACAAATAGACACAGAACTGGTCCGTGTACGAGACGAGGTACGCTGTCTTTCTACGGAGTACTGCGGACATTGGTAAACATAAGGGCTGTACAATGTTTTATGGCGTGCGGACCGAAACATAAATCATTAATGTACATAATTTTAAATAATATATTGTAGTATATGCAAGATATATAACAAAACAAATCAGTGATTAAGTATAATATGTCCACACCTGTGGAGTAACGGTCAGCGCGTCTGGCTGCGAAACCAGGTGGCCCGGGTTCGAATCCCGGTCGGGGCAAGTTACCTGGTTCAGGTTTTTTCCGGGGTTTTCCCTCAACCCAATACAAGCAAATGCTGGGTAACTTTCGGTGCTGGACCCCGGGACTCATTTCACCGGCATTATCACCTTCATATCATTCAGACGCTAAATAACCTAGATGTTGATACAGCGTCGTAAAATAACCCAATAAAATAAAAAGTATAATATATACGTGGTACATCTGAAACATAAAACAAACTTCTGGAGAAAAATCTCTCTAAGTGTATCTACATACTGGACTTTCATTTCAAAACTTCCCACTCTAAATAAGTAGTTAATTAAATTGAATTCAATTTAAACAAAAAAAAATATATACGTAAATTTAGATATTGAGGGCGAAGTCTTAAACAGGCTTAAATGAATTTTAGATTTCACCTCCCACTCTCAATTACTCCCACTTTTAAATTTCAATGGCACCCCTATATTTTTATACTTAAATATGAAAGAGCATTGAATTGTTTATACACCACATTAATTTGTTTTCGCATCTTTTCTTTTTTTTTCGTCGCCTGGCAACCCGGATTATTGTTATTGTTGATTAGAAAGCTACAAAAACTTATTGAGCATTTCTTGTAATAAGTTGTGTTCGTCGTGTATTAATTTATTTTAAAATGGTGTATACCCTTCAAGAGAGAACATAAATCATCCTTATTGATTAAATTTAGGAAATTACACAAAATAAGCTGGGTTTTCATCCTACATTCAATTGATAATACGAAGCTTCTTATAATCACTACAGAATGCCTCGTATTTAAATTAATTTTGTTTCATCCCATGCACTGTTCCGATCGAAATGTCAAAATTCTTGAGCGATGGCTCTGATTGATTCACCTTTTTAAAACCGTTTGAATATTTGTAACTTCTGCTTCAACATAAGTACACATTTTTTGTTCCGTGCCTTGCTGCCAACGATGTACGAGTATCTGCACAGTACTGCACTGGTTCAACTGGTTAGCCCTGTGCAGCACGGGACAGGGTGCGTTGACTTACCTTGTATCGTGAAGTATACGAGACTTGAGCGTCTATTTGTGGAGTTCCACTGTAATATTATCACATCACATCCGACTTGCCTCTGCAGCTTCAGACAAATATTAAATAATAATCCTTTAAAATAAAATTAATATCTTGTCAATAGCAGCCGCTGTATTTTATAATGAACGTTAAACAACATAATGTTACAGTCATCGTATTACGGTATGTGAATCGCCTATGCAGTTTTGTCCGTATCGGTAGAAAATGTAATAAAGAATCATTTATTCCTCTGGCGTATTTCCATAGCGTGGACGGTTTTCGTGTAAATGTACTTTAAAAATCACTAATTTTAAGCCATTGAACGATGCGAACAGATAGTAACCCAGTACGCCAGTGAGGGAGAGGTTCACCTAAGGAAGTCTTGTCAAGGTCACTATGAGAGGGTTGTGGCTCGCGTGGCAATTGTAGCAGCTGTCTCCTAAAATAATAATCTACCACGAACTACAACCTTGGGATACTTACAGATGTTACAATGTTCTTACTTAAATGTTAAATTTATGATACTATACGTAAAATCCAGAACTCTGTGCACAAAATGTTCGTATTGAAATAGATTCATACAAGCAGTTTACTGCAAAACTCTCATATTAAATATGCTTACTGAAAAATATTTAACTAGTTAATTATATTATAATAATTATTAAATGTAAATCATTCAGTCAATATTATGCAATCGTCTATGCATGCAGCCTCATACATCTTCATCTAATTCTTCTCTGTATTAAAACGCTTTCATAACCTTGTGTAGTGATGCTTTATATTTCAACATAATGCTTTCTGTTAATTTTAACAAGGGGTAGGTACAGCTTACAGCAGTAGAATTTTAGAAATATTCAACATTTTTTTCCTCCATTACTGTATCTTGTACAATAATGATAATTAGTATGTGTAAGACACTGTCCTTCTGCTATATGAAAAATAAAATATTTTTACGATTAAAAAAATATATAATTTTTTTAATTCAAAATAGTGGCAGTTCACTGTGCAATGATAAAGCTTTTCTCACATAACTGAAAAAAACTATCCAACATTCTGAGATGAAATGTTTTATGTGTTTTTATGCATATAGTATATACAATATGATGCAAAACCACTTCTCTACCTTTGATAGATTGTCTGATAAAAAAATAAATTCATTTTAAAAAATGGTCAAATATCAGTATTTTCTTCTAACACAAAATAATATATATATATATATATATATATATATATATATATATATATATTTATTAAGGAATGTAGTTGAAAGAGCATGATATTGTAAACATGAGTTTCAGCAATAAAATAAGAGAGAGAGAGAACATGAAAACGTTAACAAGTTTATAAGTTATGAAGGAAACGCTTAAGCACTGCACAGTGAACTGCCAACATTTTGCATTTTGAGAAAGATATATAAATAATTTTTTCAATCGTAAAAATATTTTTCATATAGAAGAATTACAGTTTTTTATTTACTCTAATTTTTATACATATTAATTTACTAATAGTAAAACAATGTTGAATATTTACAAAAAATTTTACTGCTGTATGCTGTACGTAACCTCTGACTTTGTAAGCCTTTTCATAAGTTACATTCAGCACTCTCAATTTTGATTTGTAAATAATTGCACATTTTAACAATATTTTGTTGCAACTCTATGTTTGAGATGTTTGTTGTATATTTCGTTTTAATCGGTATCCACAGCTATTTTTATATACTTTGTAAGATTATATTATACTTTTATACACCTTATGATTTACGTTCATACAATTCTAAAAAATGTTATCTCTTAGATCTGATAATGCCACATATGGTGAAAGTCCTAGTCATATTTAACTTATAATCTTGACCCAATGTTTTATTTGTATAACTATTAGGCCTAATAAATTGTAACAGTTATTGAAGGATTTACATTTAATTATTTTACATTTAACATGTCGGACAAAAAATGTATCTTAAACTATTAAATTATATAATATATTATTTTCACCCTCACATAATAAATAATACATTCTGAACTTTTACTATATTTAATATTCTCAAGTATTGAAAACAGGTTTATAAAAATTCGATTTCCGAAATCATTTAAATTGAATTATCTCACACTTCAAATATTGCAAAAGGAAATGTCTACTTCGTTTGTAAATATTGTAAGACACGTACGTTATTGTACAGGGTGGGAAAAAAAACTGGCCCGGAAAATCTGTAATATATATATATTTATAGTTATAAGTCTAAGACTAACCTTTGTTAATGAACATCACAAAAGATACTAGAAATGGTCACCGTTGACGTTGATGCAGCGCTTTGCTGGTTTCATCAAATTGTGACACATGCGTAGCAGCCCTGCCTGAGCAATAGCGTTTTCAATGTTCTTCTGTAGCTCTTCCAGTGTGTGAGGATTATTCGAGTACACCTAACTCTTCAATTTGCCCCACAGGTAAAAATCACAGGGAGAGAGATCAGGCGATCGAGGTGGCCCATTCTGTCCTTTTTGATAATGTTTCGACACGACGTTCTCTTAATTCCGACTTGCACAGATAAACGGCGTTGCGATCTCGTCGGACTTTGTTCCAGGCTTTCCTGCACTCGAGCAATGTTTTCTGGTTCGAACTCTTTTCGGATAGTTATGGTTTTTATTCACTACAGAGCCCGTTTCACGCCATTTTGCCACTAAGTTTTGCATTGCAGCCTTTGCTGGAGGTTTTGCGAAAACACGTCCAGTCTGAAACTAGCGCAAACAGTTCCGCACACCTTTCCATGAATTGTGCTTTGCATAACACTCGACAATGAACACGCGTTGTTTTATCGTGAGGACCTTTTTATGTTGCATTCAACTGGCCACTAAACACGTCTTCTCCTCTCACTCATTCAAAAGTAATGACACAGCGAAGCTCGGGATAGAGCATGCGGCAGATGCGCATGCGCGGACATGTGACGACAACCCATTGTCGCATGGAAATCACGGTTTCCTGCATTGTCAGGGTCATTTCCGCATATATATATATATATATATATATATATATATATATAAGGTAAAGGTAAAGGTATCCCCGTAACATGCCATGAAGGCATTTGGGGGGCATGGAGGTAGAGCCCCATGCTTTCCATGACCTCGGCACTAGAATGAGGTGGTGTGGTCGGCACCACGCTCTGGCCGCCTTTTACCCCTGGGAAAGACCCGGTACTCAGTTTTATAGGAGGCTGAGTGAACCTCGGGGATATATATATATATATACTTACTTACTTACTTACTTACTTACTTACTTACTTACTTACTTACTTACTTACTGGCTTTTAAGAAACCCGGAGGTTCATAGCCGCCATCACATCTGCCTACCATTGTTCCCTACTCTGAGCAAGATTAATCCAGTCTCTATCATCTTATCCCACCTCCCTCAAATCCATTTTAATATTATCCTCCCATCTACGTTTCGACCTCCCCAAAGTTCTTTTTCCCTCCGACCTCCCAACTAACACTCTATATGCAATTTCTGGATTCACCCATACGTGCTACATGCCCTGCTCATCTCAAACGTCTGGATTTAATGTTCTTAATTTTGTCAGGTGAAGAATACAATGCGTGCAGTTCTGTGTTGTGTAACTTTCTCCATTCTCCTGTAACTTCATCCCTCTTAGCCCCAAATATTTTCCTAAGCACCTTATTCTCAAACACTCTTAACCTATGTTCCTCTCTCGAAGTGAGAGACCAGGTTTCACAACCATAAAGAACAACCGGTAATATAACTGTTTTATAAATTCTAACTTTCAGATTTTTTGACAGCAGACTGGATGATAAAAGCTTCTCAACCGAATAATAACAGGCATTTCCCATATTTATTCTATATTAAATTTCCTCCCGAGTATCATTTATATTTGTTACTGTTGCTCCCAGGTATGTGAATTTTTCCATCTCTTCAAAAGATAAATTTACAATTGTTATATTTCCATTTCGTACAATATTCTGGTCACGAGATATAATCATATACTTTGTCTTTTTGGGATTTACTTCCAAACCTATCTCTTTACTTGTTTCAAGTAAAATTTCCTGTTTTCCGTAATCGTTTGTGGATTTTCTCCTAACATATTCACGTCATCCGCATAGACATGCAGCTGATGTAACCCGTTCAATTCCAAACCCTCTCTGTTATCCTGGACTTTCCTAATGGCATATTCTACAGCAAAGTTAAAAATAAAGGTGACAGTGCATCTCCATATATATATATATATATTTCATATATTTTCCGCAAGCCAGTTTTATTTTGCCCACCCCGTACTTAAAAATCTTTCGGTATTCACAAATTACGAAAGTTATACTTTTTTCTTCCACTAGAAATCTCTATCACAACATTACAATAATGATACACCTTAAAAAAGTAAACTCAATCAATAGTAAAAGAAAATAATAAAATGCAACCTATGATTTAGTATGTTTACTAAGACAAAAGACTAGCAACTTAACTTCGAGCAATCGAATGAGCTGTCAATCACTGGCCAATGTAGAAAAAACTAACCACGGCTATAGCAAATGCCATCTATGGCTCACGTTGACATTCCTGACCTAGGGAGACAGACCAAAGTTCGTTGATCTCTTACATCTGTATTATGGAAAGAAGGAAGAGGGATGTGTTAGCGGTGATGTTGCGAGACTGCTAAAATTTCCAACTTAATTTTCTTATTACCAGTGCATTTAATCACAAAACGTAATATAGGTTTTCTACTAATTTAAATGTACTCTATCGTCCCTTTCAATCTACCGAGTTTTTTCACTTCCATCGTGAATGAATGAATGTACAGAATTAATAGCGGCATGAAGTAATCACAATAATCATTGTTATAATTCATATTGTTATTAGCGTCCTAAAAAACCAGACATTCCATATTAAGCTTATACCATTTCTTTGTAAAATGCACTGATTGTAGCCGTAGGGAGAATTTTGGGTGTGGCCTGCCAATACGATATTTTAAAAATGTTTTCTTGGGAGACGAAACAAATGTCTGCTGTAATCATGTATAAAATTGCAGAAATACATCTTGGAGACGGAACGAATGCGTCACGTTGCGAGGTGATTTATGTATTTCGCCGTTCAGCTATCGTTTGGCGGCGTCCCCAGCGAGTACCGGCAACATCTCGATTCCCGTCTTAGGAATCTGCACACGCGCTATGTCTATAACGTTCATTTCTCTTTCACAACTACGAAGATAGGGTATTGCAAAAAAACTTGTTTTCAATTTGGCGCGTGTTTAAATGCTCGTATAAGAAACCTCTATATCAGTGATCGGCAGGATCAGTGCTCTGTGATGTCATCCTTCAAAACATTCGCGCTCTCTTTTAAGAACATCGGCATCCAGAGCTCTGAATGGTGAAGAATAGCTGACAAACTTGTAATGAACCCACAGTGATGTCCTAAACATCTGATTTCGTGCATATGATACGCATATACATTCCGATAATACTGATAGCATGATAAATTAAGATTGATATTTTAATTATTCAAAATTGTTACATACTGACAATAGAATTCCTTTGGAAACCAAATGAAATTACTGTAGCAAGTAGAGTCCTGCATAACAGGTTAAGAAACATAGAAAAGAGAGATTGCTACTGAACGCCTGGCGCTATAGATAGTATGCAAAGCTCTTCCGTCTCGCGGAGTAGTACAATGTTCGGTTTAACGAATGTCCGAGTCTCACTCGGGTGGACGGCTCTGGATCGTGAAATACAGATAGTATTGAGACATAAAAGAGTTCCAAGAATAGTTGCAAGGACGCGATTATCATTGTGTACCTTTCGAATGATATTTCCTTCTCTCTCCTCATTGATTGAAGCACGCATCATGAAACTACAATTGAGAGTGCTTTTATTTTTGTTAATAACTTGTTATCTCCCTAAAACGATTTATTAGAGAAATAATAGTACATCCACTTAGAATAATTAAAATACATAGGTTATATTAACAACTACTCTTTCAGAGGTAGCTTATGCATTTTGAGTTTAACGTATGAACGTTACAATAGTAAGTGTGTACATATTTGCTCTTCTCTTTTGTAAGTAATTGCAATTTATTATATTATTGTATTTGTTTACATGTCAGATTTCATATATGCATTACCCTTATTTCCTTTGTTGTTACCGGTGTCCATTAGTTCATTTATATATTAGTTATTAAGATAAATGCACCAAAGTGTCCAATCAATTATAAGCCTATTTGATGCTAACTTACTTACTTATGGCTTTTAAGGAACCCGCGGGTACAGTGCTGCCCTCCATCATCGGTCCCTATCCTGTGCAAGATTAATCCAGTCTCTATTATCATATCACACTTCCATCGAATCCATTTTAATATTATCCTCCCATATACGTTTGAGGCTCCTCAAAGATCTTTTTCCCTCCGGCCTTCCAACTAACACTCCCAATGCATTTCTGGATTCGCCCATACGTGCTACATGCCCTGTTCATCTGAAACGTCTGGATTTAATGTTCCTAATTATTTCAGGTGAAGAATACAATGCGTGCAGTTCTGCCTTGTGTAACTATCTCCATTCTCCTGTAACTTCATCTCTCTTAGCCCCAAATATTTTCCTAAGGATTTCAAGCTAACCGGTTTTTTAATGAGGAAAAATAAATTTCCCTCAATTACTCCATTTGTGTAGTTACAAAATGTCATCAGAGTTCCTGTATGGTGAAATGCGCTTGGTATTCTGTCCTCTAGCCTATATCTATGGTTCTGTCTAGCCAGGCGCAACCGCTTCAAGGCCGGATATTCGAACGAATGTCCAACCTCACCGGTTGATCTGCAAGCGGTCGAATATAAACCGGTTGTAAGCGCTATTCTGCAGCACTCTGGTGGCAATTGCAGTACAAAGAAACATTTAACAATTTTTTTTTCAGTTGTATTCCATGCGCCGATCATCTCGTTCATTTTTGTCATATTCATTGGCATAACATGCTGAATAATGATTTTTTAAATTTAACTTCTTTTACATGCGGGAATACCTTACAACGAATTAAATAATTTGTCATTGATCTCTTTCTCCATAAATACAAAT
Organism: Periplaneta americana; assembly: GCF_040183065.1. Classification (NCBI taxonomy): domain Eukaryota; kingdom Metazoa; phylum Arthropoda; class Insecta; order Blattodea; family Blattidae; genus Periplaneta; species Periplaneta americana. The sequence goes on along the minus strand of NC_091130.1, from coordinate 101,413,797 downwards.
AAATATTCAGAAAGTGATAATAGTGTTTATATGTTAATTGTCTTTCACTAGTACTTCCTCCAAATCGTTTACACTCTCTTCGATATACAGATAAAATACTACGTATAAATAAAATCAAAACTTAAACAATTCTCCCGAACTAACTATTATACAACTGTATATACCGAAGGTGAAGGGCACTATGCCACAAATATTGAATTTTAGAGGATAGCTAAATGAAAGTGATCTTTAGCCCGATACCATATGGCACATAGTACCTTTTCCAACAGGCTGAATCGCTTATTATTACGGTAGGAGTTAGTATCTTGCACCCTGAAGAGAGCGCGGAAAAATAAAATAAACATATGCAAACATCTCAATTTCGTAAAAAAAAAAATGAACATAATGTCCTTATCTCCGTTGTACAGAACTGCTAGCTTGTCGCTGAGCGATTTCTGTGCTTCTCTTCAAGTGCTTAAATGAATAAATAATCATATAAAGTTGCAAACTAATAAACAAATAAGTCAACAAATAAAATATCGATAATAAAGAAACAAAAAAAAAGTGCTCACCTGGTCTGAACTTGCTCCGACGTCACAAATGCAATATCTGCCGACCACTGCTCTATATTCTTTAATGAACTTTGGAATCTTCACCGGAAAACCAGAATTGTTGAAACAATAAAATTTCTGAAATTCAAAAGTGTTCAGAAATTCTCAGATTTGTCAGGAGATTGTGACGTTTCTTGGGAAAGACGATTACATAATGTTGTTGAGATAATATGGAAATCATTAAGAAAACATTGAATATACCAAAATTATACCAAATATGATGAATATCAGAGTAAACGTTGACAAACATTGAAATTGTTTAAAGATATTTGAAAATATTTCGAAAAAGACGAGTTTATTTGATAAGAATTAAGAAGAAAAAACTCGAAGTACTCAGAAAGAGTGACAAATTGTTAATAGCTTATAATCTCGAGTTACTGAGGAAAACCAGGGAATTTTGAGAGGCTTAGAAATGCGAAGAAGACACTATAATTGTTAATATATTATATTTCGGAAAGATCAAAGTAAACATTTAAATTTAATTATTTCAATGGAAAAATTGTTCCGGGGCCACGTATCGATCCCGGGACACTTCGCTTATCGCACGAATGCTCTACTGACTGAGCTACCCAGGAACTACACCAGACACCAATTTTTCCCTTCATATCTACACAACTAAGGTGGGCTGACAAGGCGCCAGAAACCCAACTTTGAGTGCACACAAACTCAGTGTGACTTGAATTGTGGTTTTCTGTTAACGTACCTACAGTGACATATATTATGCAATTCTGGATTTCAGGTAAAGCTCCCTGTGAAGCAGATTTTAATAATTTCAAGGGAAAAATTCTTTCGGGCCCAGGTACCGATCCCGGGACACTTCGCTTATCGCACGAATGCTCTACCGAGTAAGCTACCAAGGAACTACACCAGACAGAGTCCCAATTTTTCCCTTTATATCAACACAACTAAAGTGGGCTGACAAGGCGCCAGAAACCCAACTTTGAGTGCAAAAAACTCTGTGTGACTTGAATTGTAGTTTTCTGTTAACGTACCTACAGTGACGTATATATTATGCAATTCTGGATTTCAGGTAAAGCGCCCTGTGAAGGAGATTTTAATAATTTCAAGGGAAAAATTCTTCCGGGGCCAGGTATCCATCCCGGGACACTTCGCTTAGCGCACTAATGCTCTACCGACTGAGCTACCCAGGATCTATACCCGACACCGTCCCATTTTAATCTTTATATCCACACAACTCAAGTGGGCTGAACAATTTTTCCCTTGAAATTATTAAAATCTGCTTCACAGGGAACTTTACCTGAAAGCCAGATTTGCATAAAACACTTAAATTCTTCAGAGAACTCTAAAACTATTAATGGAACTGCAGGATTATCACTGCGCCTTCGAAGTGGTTAAAATTCAATTATTATTAAATCGAATAAGAACTACTTCAACAGAACTACTTGCGTCACTCAAGGAAACTCCGACTGGGGTTCGAATCTAGTTTGAAGTGATGATCTACTTCTGTTTTTCAGAGAATTTCGCAACTGTAGAATGAATATCAGGTAATCTTATGTCAAGTACTTGGTCTTTCCTCGTCAAAATTGTATACTGTATTACCATTTCCACTGACGCTATATTATATCGTAGTTGATGCAATGTCATTAAATAATAGGTTAACAAAACAGCTCTACAAACATTGCAATGTATGGTTATGTATCAATCTCGAACATGTGTTTATCTTAAAGACTTCCTATCAATAGCCTGGTAACATTACAAGGATGTATTGTTAATTTTCGCGTTTTTCACAGAAGAAGATATATCGGACTCAATACAATTTCCAAGAAACAATAAAGATGGTGGCACATACTAAATCTTGTAATTTTTTAAGAAACCAAATTATTTGTAAAAACAGACAGTTGGGCATTCACATTATGATGGAAATATAGAACGAAGTAATACTTGAACATGTATCCAAAAACTATTAGCACTTCAGCACGAACCTCTCAGTAGTTTTTGGAGTGTTTGCAATGACATATAATTAACCGTTCCAGCACGTTTCGAGTGTAGTGGTAATAAAAAATCAGATGCAAAGTAATGAGACCTTTATCTACATGCATATTCGAAGGTTAATATGTTAATAGAATAAAATTCTAAAGTGAAGTATAAACGGTAAAAGAATATAAAGAAGAGTGTCAAAAATAAATAAATTACTGAAATAAAAGGGAATATTATCATTAAATGATAAAACAAAACTGAGATGAACAAATGGAAAAGAAACTGAATGCAAATAGGGGAAAATATATATTATAGCCTACATCATGAATGTACAGGGTAGAAGTGAAATAATCCTACAGATTAAAAGGGACGGTAGGGAATAGAAAACCTGCATTACGTTTTGTGATTAAGCGCACGGTTAACCAGAAAATTGAGTTGGAAGTTTTAGCAGTCTGGCAACATCGCCGCTAACACAGATATAAGAGATATACAGATATAAGAGATCAACGACCTCAGATCTGTCTGCCTTAGTGAAATATCTCCCATTTTCTTTTCTGCCTAAATGTTGGAAGCTGGTCGCATCGGTCAATGCCTTCAAATTGGTGGATTTTTAATGAAATTTACACGAAAACCGTCCACGCTATTGAAATACGCCAGAAGGATAAATTATTATTTTCTTTATTAAATTTTATATAGATATGTATGAAAATCACGATCCTACTCGCAACATTTACCCAAGTGTTAAACATTTGGGGAAAGACACGTTTTTCTGAGAAAACTACGAACTTTCCATCAATATGGTATCACACTTATTTGTTACATACAGCATGAGCTATCGCTCTGAAAATCTGCAGGATTGTTTCACTTCCACCCTGTATAACAAGAATGTAACAGACAGGAAGCACTGGTACATTCGAATCATATTCTCATGAATTTCACTGAAGTCAACATTATCGGGAGGAAACATAACAGAGAATAAAATGTTACATAATACTTCAAAATAAGGACAAAATGTAAGAAAAAATTCTATAGCTCGAAAGGTAATGTTTCAACGGTATCCACAAACGTCATTAAAGTGGTCTCACGCTAGATAATAAACTAGCTGCTGGTCAGAAAGCAAGTGTCTATATACCACAAACGTGAGAAGTACTTTGGGAACTGCAGACGTCTACTTACATCCTTTGTACTGTGAACCTCGCTTAAAACCGAAGCTGAATTTGTCATCCTACCTTTGAAGTAAAGCGCAAGTTCTTGTCTAAGATGGTTATGACCCATACTTAAAGACTCATAAACAAGAGGTTTTGCTGTTGTTTTGTCTGTGTGTATCCTCTCCTAGGACAATGAGCACCAGTGATAAAGTAATTCAGTATGGGCTTGATATTTTAAATTAACGAAGTTACTCAATTTTTTCATCCTTAATATTGGTAGCAGCGGACTCAAAGTAAGAGATGAAGACTTTGTGACATATTATTCCTTTGTACACCTGCGGCAGGAGAATACTGAATGCTTAACATACAGAGTGAGTAAAAAGTTTGGAACAATACTTGTAAATTTCTTATTTCTAATTTTATGAAGAACTATTGACACAAAAGTTGTAAGGTATCAAAGAAGGAATATTTTGAACATGTTTTCAAATACTTTGTTTTTCATTTATAAAGGTTGTGGCGAGAAGTCTGTTTTTTTTTAATGGGACCATGTACGTATTTCCCAATTTTTGGATTCTTCAGATCTCAGTACGTACAAAATCATTATTTTGTCATTTATAAACTACTGTTTTTTTAATTCCCTCTTTTGATGACAATTTATGTGTACTGAAAAAAAGGGAAATTTGAATGCTTCAGTACATAAATTTGAGGAGGCTTTGGATTAAACAAGTGAATAAAATTAATAAAAACAATTGATTGTACTGTTCTGGTTACTGAGAGTATTACTCGACCAAGGCCAGTGAAGTCCTGCAGCCCGGAGCCTTGGCGCTACTGTTCCTGCGTTCGTAATACCGCATCGCGATAGTTCACATTACGCCCGCGGCCCTACTCGTCTTGGTCGAGTAATACTTTGATAATGATTTAGGCTTCCCTGTTGACTAAGAGTGAGAGTGAAAGCAGTCGAAGTGCACGAATACAATTTTGTATGCTGTATTCTTCATCATATTAGATCACTTCACGTTAACTATATAAAAATGTAACAGTTTATATGTCAGATGCAATAGTAGGAAAACATTTTACTGGACAGATACCTTATAAGTTTCAGAAAGGAGGCAGTGCACATGATCACGACATGGTTCACAGGAAAACGACTAGTTTGTTGTAATAAACTAGTTTTGTTTCGTTGTTTGTCTGATCATGCGCACTGTCTCCCTTCTGGGACTTATAAAGTGTCTGTGCGACAAAATCTTTTCTAACACTGTACGAAATTTATCTTGACTCTGCCATTTACTCCATCTGCATTTGTTTCTTCCTTTCTTTCGGTCTTTTTTGTTTGCTTCTGTCTTCTTTCATTTCTTCTTTCTTTACTTCCTCTTTTTAACCATCCTTCCAACATCCGATGTCATGTAGGGGAGGGTAAATAACTACAGGCTCATCATTTTATTTTTACTAACATTTTTAATATTAACCTGGCTATACCTTTGGATCAACGCCGTTTGCTACCCCATTCCATTACTGGAGTTCTATTATACTGGCGTAAATACGAACAAATCAATTTCCTAGGTATAGGAGGGAAGAAAAGTAGTTCATCCATTTACGTAAACTAGGAAATATCGCGCTTTTGAGTTTGATAATTTTCATTAGATATTTTTAATCAAAATACAGTACTGTATTAACAATACGTGTTTTTACTCACGAACTGAACTATCCATTCGTACGTATTCACTATGCAGTGTATATTATACTGTCTACAGCACATTAGCGTACAATTTAGAAAATGAAGTTAAATTGAAAAATAATCATAATATGGATATTTAAACACATTTTTCAAAATGGTAGCCGTTCATTTCGATACAGGCTTCAGTTCTTTTGTGCATTTTATCGCACTATAGACTATTGTATCTAATTCCAATTACCAGTTTCGTACTAATAACTCATGTTGAAATAATTCTCTTCTTACTCTATAAAATAGTAGGCCTACCTTACGTCCTGTAAATTTAATCTTCACTTCTGCCCGATCCGAAAAGATAAAATTACTCAGACATACTATCTGCTGTCCGTCCAAGTGATTATGTCGTAGGGTCGTAGAAAGGGAGGAAATTACGTGACAGTTAATTACTTAACGGAGCCCTTTTATTTAAGTTATTTTAAATAGTTGTATAATATTACGTAGACGTCCAATTCCTAACAGAAATTAATGTTCTCAGAAAAGAGCTAAGACAGCCTAGCCACTAGCTGGCGAATAAAGGCTGGTGGGGTAACCGGGATACGACGTAGGCAAATGGCCGACAGTACCTGTGCGGGGTTTATCTATTTTGGTTTCTATAATTCGTAGATATGGTAATGATTATTTTCAATCATATGTTATATTGCAAAAATGATTCAATATTGAAAGCTCTTTCGTCACTGGAATACGCGAACATATTTTTGGAATGTACCGTTTACTATGACCGTAAGGCTACTATGACTGTATATGCGGTCTTGGATCTGTGCGGAGGACGGTTGAATTTCATTAGTAGAAGGGGTGGGAGTGACGTACATTCAAAAACTCAGGTACAATAAAAATTGAAGCAAAAATAAAATTATGTCCCTGTATATTGACCAACACTAGACAGTCACACGTGCGGGGCTTCGTGGTCGTGTGGTTAGTACGGCTCAGGGTCACCGCTGAGGTAACACAGAACAGTACACGACAAGGACAAATACCCAGTAACATGGAAGGAAGATAAATCTCTTCCACTGTCCACACTGGGAATCGAATCACGGGCCGCTCGGATGGGAAGCGAATGCCACAACGGCGAAGCCTCCATACTGCATGGCCTCAGAGAAATATCTGCAATCGCAGAGCCCATTACCTGAGAGCGGAACCTCACATGGCTGTGCTGGATCCCAGCTGTTACTTCCGTATTTGACAGGTCGTCAGGCTGGGTACCGTCATCTATGTTGAGGCATTAGTCTGTAATTAATGACTGACGCAGTTAATGAGCACTTGGTGAGGGTCGCAGCATCGATCTTTCCAGAAAGCACAGCTACAGTTTGCACACAACTCTTTCCCGTAATATTTCATATTCTGCTCTTCAGAGAAGCAAAATGTTCATCGCTATTCTTGTGCCTGTACCACCTTCTCCAACTCTTATACAAATTACTTTAGCATTATTATGGATAAAACGACCACGAATCGGGTTTTCTCAACCAGCTTCAGAGTTCATTGATTTCTCATTTCGTCAATGCTCCATTACTGCCATATAACCATTAAATTATATCGTGCTGTGTAAAATAAATACAAATACACTTACGTACATATTATCAGTTGCCCATTGAGTTCTGTTATACAGAGTGATTCACGAGCATTAACCGTCCTTTACGGAGCTTATTTCTGAAGACATTTTGAGGAAAAAATGTCATATAAACATAGTTCCTATTCTCAATATTTTCAGAGTTACATTAATTTAAAATTGTGTGTAAAATAAGGTTTTTCTTCGGTTTGAAGATAAAAGAATAATATAAATAGAGAATGAACCATTCAGAAGTATCATTTCTTTAATTGGCAAATATTATGAAGCTAAAAATGTGCTGTGAACTCCTTAGTGGCTTCGTACAGACATCTCTTATTTATTTTAACTAAAAAATTACATTATTCTTAAGCACTTATCACAACAATTATACAAATCACACCACTTCCACCAACTTAATTATTTGCAGTTTAATTTTGCATCCTAATTTACAGTCTTGGAGAGTTTAAAAAATGTCGCCGTCCGCTTGAGCACACTTGGCCACATGCTTGTGAACGGCACTCGTCGCTCTACGTAACTGATTTTCGTAGAAATCGCGCTGGCTGCTGACTGCACGCTGACCAAGGTCACGCGTTCACAGCAATGCGTTCCAATAACCAAACGGAACCCTGTAAATATTGAGAATATGACCCATGTTTATGTGAACATATTTTGCTCAGAATGTCTTTGGAAATAAGCTCCGTAAAGGACGGTAAATCCTCGTTAATCACTCTGTATAAACTACACTTAAAATCAATACGTTATCTCTCCTGAATAGCCCCTAAAGTTTAAAATTGGGTTTGAATGGAGAATTATAGTTACAGTTACGACATTTTTTCTGCATAAATAACTATGTTTAATGTGAGGGTTAAATGAAGAACCACAACTAAAATTATCATGTTATCTTGTGTGTAAGTCGAAGAAATGAAAGTGCAATGTTATAGTTGCAATTACCACCACATCTTCTGCGAGTATGATTTGTTTAATAAAACTGGTGTTAAATAATGTACTTAAACTAAACATTGTTGAAGTTTCACCACAGAATAAAAAGTACAGTTTTAAAAATCGTTAACTGAAGAACTGCAATAACAACAATTTTAAAATCTCGTTCTCTCTAAATCAGAGATACAGAACTGGCGAGAGAGGGGTGGAAAGCATGAGGAAAGCGTTGGTTCCCCGTCCACAGTTCACCGACGTTGAATGACGTACTGTATTCCAACCACGAGAAAGTCTCAGGGGAATGAGACGCAGCGGGGTAATGCTATGAATGGATGTTGATATCATAAGATGTCATAAGGTCACGCACGTGGGTACTCGTATCTCTATTGGCTAAATCTCACAGCACAAACGATAACACTGATACACACATACTTATGCTACCCTAGTTACAAAATTAGATCACTGTTAATCTCCTGGTTTTTTAATCCCTCCATACAGGAAATAACATATGCAAGAGAGCGCCTGTTTTTTAAACTGACGTTATTATAACGGTGATATTATCTCTATACTTCGCTCCAATAGACGACGCAATAGTAAGCACATTATTTTCACGGTTAATATCCTGGTTAGAGAACAGTATTTGTGGCCAGTACGCAATCATATAACACACACTAAATACAAATTCCCTCCCCTACCAAGTCAAGGACGCGGGGGTGAAAATAAGGGGTGAGTGATGTATTTCGATGAGTGACGTAACGCCACAATTGTTGTTCAGTTCTACAAGCCTGCTCTAAATAGTAAAGTTAGGCCTAAATGAAGTTTTCCTATTATAACATTAATTTAATCAATATCTACTACATCTTTTACTTCAAAATGATCATTAAAAACGAAATAAAAATTTACAATAATTATCATCTTATCCTCTATTTGACCTTCTGATTGACTTGTGGCTGTTATGTACATACGTCTATTATCAGGCGGCCGGGTAGCTCAGTTGGTAGAGCAGCTGGCTACGGACTGAAAGGTCTGGGGTTCGATCCCAGGTGGTGACAGGATTTTTTTCTCGTTGCCAGACTTTCAGAACGGCCCCGAGGTTCACTCAGCCTCCTATAAAATTGAGTGCCGGGTCTTTCCCGGGGGTAAAAGGCAGACAGAGCGTGGTGCCGACCACACCACCTCATTCTAGTGCCGAGGTCATGGAAAGCATGGGGCTCTACCTCCATGCCCCCCAAAGTGCCTTCATGGCATGTTACGGGGATACCTTTACCTTTTACATCTCACTTGACGATATGTGTCAGAGGAAGAACAATAACTACATTTGAAGTCTGATTAGTGTAACATGTAGCTAGTCGGCGATGTATACATAGGATGACCAGACGTCCTCTTTTGTCCGGACATTTCCTCATTTTAGGCCTTTGTCCGGCGTCCGGGCGGATTTTTTAAAAATCAAGAAATGTCCATTTCGTAGCTTGTATGCCTGATATTTTGAAATGATCTATGTGACGCCTTTTTCAAGTAACTTGCCTGTAGGTGGCAGCAGCATCGAATGGAATATACTCTTTGCCAACGATCGTAACTCTATTTGCTTACAAAGTAATATTAAGTTCATATTTCGTGCGGTCTTTTTTATGTATTTTGATAATAATTATAGGTCCCTTGGCTTTCATGTAGTTAACTGTTAAATAATTTTATATTATTATTTTTTATCATAAGTTTGATGTAATAAAATAGATAATGACAATTTTGAGTATAATATAGGTCTACGCTTAAATCTAAATAGGGTAGATATTTTCTGTCCTCTTTAATAATTATAGTTCCCTTGACTTTAAAATTAGGTAACTATAATATCATTATTATCAAGTTTTATCATAATTATTTTGTAATATTATCATACTTTTAAATATGATATAAGCCTAAATTTGTACTGTAAATATTTTGTAAGAAAATGGATATTGACGTAATTTATAGCATAAGTCTAGTTCTAATTCTAAGTAGGCTACATAGTTTCTGTCCTCTTTTTTCGAACAATGTCCTCCTTTTCGAAGCTTCTTGTCCTCTTTTCTATCGATGTGAATCTGGTCACCATATGTATGCAATGGAGGGGGAAAGGAACTGGCCACCTTGCTCCATTATCTCCTGTGTTAGTTGCCTCATGGATGATGTCTTATTAAAGTCAATTATGAGGCTCAAACGTATCTTCAGACAGTTCATTAAATAACAACCTCTATTTGATTAAGAAGGAATATTAATTAATAGAAATAAATAACTATTTTCTTCACGTTTCTGTAAATTATTTTATGTGCATTAACTATAGTCCCGACGCTGTTATTTCCGGCGTGACTCCGCCTATTTGTTTACATCTTAGAAAGTGAAGGCTCTATAAAGTCTAGGTAGGTAGTATCGTTCGCCATTTTTATTCTTACGTTGCCGAGCTACCATACGAGGAATCTATTTGCCACACCGTTAAACATTATCATGTCGTAGCTCCTATGATAATAAATGAAACACAATGTAATTCAGCAAATAATTGAGCAGCAAATAACGTCTTCGTGTGGTTTCTGCGAACGCCAACGAAAGAGCTAAAATGGCGGGCGATTATATTAAGTATTTATCGAGCCTTAAGAAATGAATCAGCGAATCACAAGACGCACACGTTTAAATGTAGCCGACCTGCAACGCGATTGGCTGCCGGAAATTAGAGCGACGGGACTAAAAGTAATTGCATTTGAAGTTATTTTTTAACGTTTCTGATTATCCTCTGTAATTTAGAAAGGAAATTATCGAATTATTATGATTAACTTGATCATCTCCACCTCCGAATAACCAGTATGTTCATTAAAATGACTTAAACTTCTACGTCATACAATTTTGTGGCCAATAATACGGTATGGAACGACGTGGTTCAACCAATCATGACTGCAATACCTACAACTTTTATCACCTCCGTAGCATTTGTTTCTTTGTTTGCCAACATTGTACTTCCAATAACTAGGCCTATACCTTTCAAAATGATTTATGTTTATTTCATCATCCTTAATGAAACTGTTCTATTATTTATCTTGTTATTTAGGTTATGATATAGCTGCTGTTGTATGAGCTTATGGATAGTTAGGTATCAGAGATTGATTAATATACAGTATATTGCTAATTGAAGTGGAATGCAACTGTTTTAATAAAAAAGAAAAAAAAAAAGCCTTCTTGACTATAAAAATCCTTCTTGGTTCTGCCCGCGTCAAATTTTAAAAGGTAGTCACGTGATGCGGTAATAATAGAAGAAGAAGTACACGATGCTTCAAAACTATGACAACCAGAAAAACTTCTGCAAACGGATTAGGCTATAAGACTTCTTTTACAGAAATTAGAAGTCACTGCAAAGGTGTAGCGGAGTCCATAAACTCGCCAACTGGCCAATCATCCAAAGAGTTCAATAAAGATTGCATAGTTGGTACAACTGGTAACAAGAGCACAGCCGATCATAACATACTGACATCTAGCGGATTATTTGTAATGGTGAGATAGTACAATAATACATTTTCAAGACTGTTTAATAGGCCTATCTTAGTAAGTCAATTAATATTTTCTTGTATTATCCCACTACATTTCTTCTAATAGTTTAAATTACTTGTTTAAAAACGATATGTATAGACAAGGTCAGTTAAAATGGAACAATTATAAGGAGATTGTAAATCAAAAAATTCGTCAAGATTATAAAAAGGATTTAAAATTAACGAACTAGAAGTGTAAAATCTGACAGCAGCTCTGCTTAAATATAAAATATGTGACGGAAATTTATTTCCAACCTTCAATGACATTTAACTTTTTTTCTCCCCCCCCCCCTCAAGTCTACATATTAAGATGTTAAAACCATTCCCTTGTCCTATGTCATAGGAATGAATATCATTTCTTAGGGTGCTATTCATAGACATTTCGCAGCACGCGCTACGAGCGTACTAAGCTAGCCCTGGCTAACCACTGGTTACTAGTACAGAATTCAAATCATGTCCTATCGCTAACACTGGTTTATGAATACTAAAAACGCTGATCATCCACCGGAAACCCGCGCTAAAATGTCTATGAATACGGCCCTCTATGTTTAATTTGTCCACACCTGTTGAGTAACGGTTAGCGCGTCTAGCCGCGAAACTGGGTGGCCCGGGTTCGATTCCCCGTCGGGGCAAGTTACCTGGTTGAGGTTTTTTTTCCGGAGCTTTTCCTCAACCCAATATGAGCAAATGCTGGGTAACTTTCGGTGCTGGACCCCGGAATCATTTCACCGGCATTATCACCTTCATCTCATTCAGACGCTAAATAACCTAAGCTGTTGATAAAGAGTCGTAAAATAACCTAGTAAAATAAAAAAATTAATTGTTTAAGTTGGGAGATTATCTTTAACATACAAAACTTCTAGAATATATAAATTTATTACAATCATGATTTTGTTTCCCTTAATCTGTATATCGTTAATTTCTCTAAATAGAATACAAAACCTCTAATGGCAAAATTTCATTACATTAATATTCTCATTATAAAAATATATTTTAGATTTATATTTTTTCTCCCTATAACATAGTTCTAGTAAACTTACATTAAATTAATTCTCATCATTTTACTGGCTATCTAAACTCAATTATAATTGATTGAATTAAATTAGCTCATAAATTATTACTTTATCTTATAGGTTTACTTACTTTACTTTACTTACTGGCTTTTAAGGAACCCGGAGGTTCATTGCCGCCCTCACATAATCCCGCCATTGGTCCCTATCCTGAGCAAGATTAATTCATTCTCTATCCCATCTCCCTCAAATCCATTTTAATATTATCTTCCCATCTACGTCTCGGCCTCCCTAAAGGTATTTTTCCCTCCGGCCTCCCAACTAACACTCTATATGCATTTCTGGATTCGCCCATACGTGCTACATGCCCTGCCCATCTCAAACGTCTGGATTTAATGTTTCTAATTATGTCAGGTGAAGAATACAATGCGTGCAGTTCTGTGTTGTGTAACTTTCTCTATTCTCCTGTAACTTCATCCCTCTTAGCCCCAAATATTTTCCTAAGCACCTTTATTCTCAAACACCCTTAACCTATGTTCCTCTCTCAAAGTGAGAGTCCAAGTTTCACAACCGTAAAGTACAACCGGTAATATAACTATTTTATAAATTCTAACTTTCAGATTTTTTGACAGCAGACTAGATGATAAAAGCTTCTCAACCGAAAAATAACAGGAATTTCCCCATATTTATTCTGTGTTTAATTTCCTCCCGAGTATCATTTATATTTGTTACTTTTGCTCCAAGATATTTGAACTTCTCCACCTCTTCAAAACATAAATTTACAATTTTTATATTTCCATTTCGTACAATATTCTCGTCACGAGACATAATAATATACTTTGTCTTTTCGGGATTTACTTTCAAACCTATCTTATAGGTTTATCTAAATTTAAATAAACATTTACTATTCGTTAAAACTTAACTGAAGAATATTGCTGGATAATCTTTTATGTGTAGGGTGTAAATATTCGTAATTTAAAAATGTATTGTATTGATTAAGGCTGGTTGAGTGGAAGAGAAGGCGTTATGGCCTTAACTCTGCCAGCGAAATTAAATCATTCTATTCTATTCTGTATACTTCCTTCTAATCGTTTAATAGTCAATTAAATCCCACTCGTGTTTCGATTTTAACTAGTGAGATTACTGTAGGTAAATAATATTACAATTGAAATTATAATGATTTTGGAACCATTTTTTAATGTTTTCTGTGATTTTAATGGAAAATGAATAAAAATTATAATTACAGCTACAATACCGTGCCTGAATAATTGTGTAGATTAAAGATATATTGTAAAAATTGTAAATTATGTTTTATTTAGGGACGCTCGCAACTGCCGAGTTTATATCAGCATCGCCGGTTTGTCGGAATTTTGTCCCGCAGAAGTTCTATTGACATGAGCCTGTCGCATTTAAGCACACTTAAATGCAATCGACCTGGGCCGGGATCGAATCCGCAACCTCGGGCACAGAAGGCCAGCACTCCACTGACTGCTGCACCAAGGTTGACTTAAGGAGATATTAAAGATGCAATTAACATTTAGGCTTATGTTCTCTTAGTAAACTCTGCCATCGCTATCTCATTATTACTGTGTTATAATTGGTGAAATTATGCGGCAGGTTAAATGGACGTTTAATCACGAACTGAACTCATTTATAAAACAGTAGCTTGTGTATCGAGCACACAGTTACGATACATTCTGTAGTTCGCACTCAGCACCTGTTCCAGACATCTTCTTGGAGCAGAGAGACAACTAGAGAGTTTTCTTTCTTTTTTTTTTATTCTACATTCTCTTTTTCCTTTCTTCACCACGCAACAAGACAGTAGAATGTATTTTTTTCTACTTTTCACTCTCTTCGAATTCCGTTTCAGCTTGTGTGTTCCACTGGAGGGTAGGTTTCTTCTACGAATCGTATTTGAATTACTGTGGAAGTGGCTTTCACCCCTACCCTCAGCACCCCTATTAAGTATCTGCAGCCGAGTTTAATGCTTCCAATACCAACTGCTTACCCTGGAATACTCAATTTTAACTTCGAATATATAGATTTTTCATTGTTTATTTATGTTAATATTTGAGAAACTTTCCCACCTTTATAAACAAACTGTTTTCTTCTTCTGTTTTGGTACAATTTCATCTCAATTGGCTAGTCAAATAGCAAGTCTATACTAACAAGGAGAGAACACACTCTGTATATCACCGAATGGAATAAGATTGTGTGAGATGAAAGTACAAGACGTACTGTTTAAAGTCATACCTGGTATGGGTGGCCAATGACCCCTCGTTTTGAAAATATTGGCTATTGTTTGTGACATACTTCCGTTAGGTGCTTAATAGTGAAGCATTAGACTATGTAACAGCGTAGCCCATGTGGTTGGGTGCTGAGTTGTTATCCAGGCAACCTAAGTTCGAATCTTAACTAGTCCTATTTTTTTTCCTTTTAATAATGATTAATATTGTGATCACAGTAATCTATTTACATATAACATATTTCTCGATGTATTGAACGCTTCATCATGTTTTAAACAAATTATAATTAGCTAACATTGTATTGTAAAGGATAAACAATGAAATATTGCTCATGTAGGCAGGTAAGATGTGTGGCACTGGTGTCTGTTCTGTTTCCGTAGAAGCTATTCCACTTCATTTTGTCCCGATTCATTATGATAAATGTCATAAAAACACACAAAACATACATATTTCCTGCACCATCCACAGCAAATGAAAGAAGGTTGTCCACAGTCACACACATTATTCCGCACTTCTACTGCGAAACAGATGTCATTCACAGTCACAAACACTTCTCATTCGTTTGTTCATTTTGAAGCATACCACGCATATTGCAACATGGCTTTGAATATAGGAGCTGACAACTGAAAGTGAATAAAAAAATTAAAAAATTGATAATAATAGTAATAATAATAATAATAATAATAATAATAATAATAATAATAATAATAATAATAATAATATCAAGCTTTAAAAAATGAGAAGGCATTGGGATTCGAATTCAAGTTGCCTGGATGACAACTCAGCATCCAACCATATGAGCTACGCCGTTACACAGTCTACTGTTTTCCTATTAGACACCTAACGGAAGTATGTCACAAACAATAGCCAATATTTTCAAAACGAGGGGCCATTGGCCACCCATACCAGGTATGACTTAAACAGCACGTCTTATAATTTCATGTCACAAGATCTTATTTAATTCTGTGATATACAGGGCGTGTCCTCTCCTTGTAAGTTCCAAAGAATTCGCTGTAGTGACCTTCGGAAAGGTTAAAGTTTAAGTGTTATTTCATGAGGTGATGGTAATAAGTTGATAGAAGAAAATGGCGTGATTATTGCAGAAGAAATGAGAGAATTCCGAAGAAATTTATCCCAAAACTTCCTTCGAGTAGAGATGGGAACGATATGTCTGTTTTTACCAAATACCGATATTTTCGTTTCGATATAGCGATATATCGATATCGAAATGTTGATTCAATATATCTTTTAATATATCGGTTTTTTCATAAATTTATGTTTTTTTTGTGTGGAATTATTATCATTATCAATAACAAAATCCACACAACTCCGATAGTTCCCGAGAGATGGCGCTAATGAAGGTGGACATTTACATATTGTGTAACCTCACTCAATACCTTGTTCTAATTGGCTGGACTGGAATTCGAATTCAGACTGTTTAATATGCAGCACCAAATTCAAATTGTAGCGTGTGCTAACTTGAGACTACTACTATTTTAATTTGTTATTAATGTTCTCCAAGGCATAAGCAACTCTTTGAAAGGGAACCGACTGACCTCAAAATGGATATCAAAACTTTTATTTCTAGATTCTGAAATGAAAAGGGAAACAAGGACTTAATACCGATGTGACATTTATTTACGGCTATGATTTCTATGCACAACCTAGTCCTGACATTCTGTTTCCTTATTATATATTTTAGTGCATAAACATTATATCCGTATAATCATCACCAATTCAATTAGAATTAGAGTCTGGCTGGGCGGGAGAGAAGGCCTACTGGCCTTAGCTTTGCCAGATTAAATAAATAAATTATTATTATCACCATTGTTGTCTGAAATGTTGGAGTGTACCAATAACTTGCAATGAGAACTTAATATAGATCGATTGTATCGAATCAAATATGAAGTTTGTTAAAACTTGTAACATTCTAAGTACGGTTTACTTACATTTAAAAATAATTACAAGTTATATTTACTTATATTTAAATATTAATTACGTTGTTAGGTAGAAAAGAGCATGATATCCGTGTCCTGGATCGAATCTTATATAAAATTGTTCCAATATCAAATACTCAACCATTTAGAATTCACTTAACTCTTTCCCACTATATCATTTAAGCTTACCTTATCACTACCATAATTCTGATTTAGGTTAAGAATTACTTCATATGATATTGGAAATGTATTGTTTATTGTTACAATTTTACATTTATGCTTTTGACTGATATGATGTTAATTTCAATGGTAAAAAGGAATATTAAATTTAAGCAATTTTAATGTAATATAGTAAATGTACACCTGAAAATGCAATTTTCTTGCGGAATAGAGATATATTGATAATCATTCGATATATCGATATATTTTATGCAATATATATATATATATATATATATATATATATATATCGATTATCGAAATTAGGTTTGCAATATATTGCAATATCAATATATCGGTAACGGTATTTAATTTATTTCCTCCATCACTACCTTCGAGAAAATATAAAAAATTCACTTGGAAAGAAGGGATTTGAATTCAATGGTTGAGTTGTTTGGACTTTATCATTGATAATTTTCAAAAATTGTAGCACAACGTTTCGAAGAGTGGATCTCTCTTCATCGTCAGGCGAAAACCTACTGTGGGGATCGTTACAGACAGCTAGCCTGTCTGACTGATCGACAGCCGTCAGGTAGGTGCGAAATTTTAAGACGGAACACAAGATATCATAAGCCGATGTAACATGCAATATAGAGAATTAAAAGAAATATTCCGTGATGGTAACTAAACTAATATATAGAATAATAACATCAAAGACAAGGAATAATAGGCACTAATATCAAGAGTGGAAACTGTGAAATTATCATGTAGTAGTGAAAGAAAGTAATAACTACGTGGGATCAAATTAACCTGCTATTGCCATCTAGTGGTGTCGGAAACAAACTACTACTGCTATCTAGTGATGTTACCACAGTCTAGTACACCTTTGCTGCCTGTTGTTGTAGCTGGCAAGAAAACTCGTAGCAGACGACGATGACTTATTCAGCCGCTTAATTTTCACCGACGAAGCGACATAATAAGCACAACTGTCGTGTTTGGGATACACAGAAACCTCACAGAATCATTGAACATGAGCGTGATTCACCAAAGGTGAATGTTTTCTGCGCGTTGTCTTCTTCATTGAGGTTACTGTGACTGGACATTCATATCTGGACACGTTGGAGCAATGGTTGGTGCCTCAACTTAGACAGGATCTCGATGACGATTTCATCTTTCAGCAAGATGGGGCTCCACCACAATTCCACAATGCAGTTCGTGCTTACCTGAATACGGAGATGTCTGATAGTTGGATAGGACGTGCTGGAGTAAGGGACAGATGTTTCATGACATGACCACCAAGGTCACCCGATATGACTGCATGTGACTTTTTTCTATGGGGGTGAATAAAGGACCGTGTGTTTGTATCGCCTTTGCCACGTGATTTAGAGGAACTAAAAACCAGAATTCGAGAAGCTGCCGCCACGGTCACAGAGGATATGTTGAAAAGGGTATGGGAAGAGTTTGATTATCGTTTGGACTCGTGGTTCTCACATTGAATCTTTGTAAGGTCTAACTTTGAGAGTTTGACTTTAAACTGACGTGTGTTTGAAAGTGCTATCATTAGTAGTTTTTGTGTAATAAAATATTGAAAGTGTTACCGGACTTTTGATATCCCCTGTACAGTTACGAAGCTTGAATTGTTGAGGGTATTGGAACAATAGACTGTGTCGGTACTATTTCGCATTGTCTGTAATGAGGCGACAGTAGCGATCCTAGTGGTTAGCAACTATCTGTGGATGCACATTCCCTACGTATTGAGCTTCGTGACTGTATATACTAGACTGTGATGTTACTTCATGCATTTTTCTTGAATTTTCTTGATGTTCTGTTCGATTATAAACAGCCATTATGTCCGGAAGAATGAGACTCCTCGGCAAAGAAAATCTACCTCTGACAGTGAAGATGACGATGAGCTTTGAGAAATATTATTAATTAAAACATACGAATGAACTATAGAAATCTATATAGTACGTGTAGATTGGATATTACATGAAATCTACATCCGTGTGTTTTGTATCCGATTTGATTATGGACGTCTGTTCAGTGGACGTGACCCAATTGGTAACCAGAATAATGAACTCCGAACCAAGAGAGTTGTTTACGTAACAACATACAGATGAATTTGGAACTCAAGCAAACAAGTGATGACAATACAGGTTCTGTTCACTCGTTAGTTTGGACTATTAAAGGATAAAGGTAGAAACAATTAGTAGCAAACAGGCAATGCAACGATTATTAATAGCGCACAATTCCGTTTCATCAAATAATTAATTGATATCGGAAGAATAATTTTAGAACTCTCGAATGAAATCATGACATTACGTCTATATCATCCCTCCTCTGGCAAACTAGCGAAAGTGCAAATTGTTAATATTTTAGGAGAGCTAAAACGAACTTTGATTGTTCACATAAAATCAAGTATTATTCTTACATGGTTTGTTTCATGTGTTAAAAAACTAGTTTACTAACTTGTTTGAGATTAGTCTCGGTTTGTGTGCTTTTCCTTGTTTTAAGGGCAGAAATGGAAGTTTCGTTACTTTGCCTGAGTGATATTATTAACATCCCCTCTGTCATCATGGTGCAAAGTGTTGAATCTGCACTACAAACGTTATTGTTTTACTAATGATTATGATTTAAGTAGATACATTTGTACTTAGAAATTTGAGGGAATGAAAGGAAATAAGAAGTGTATGTAATATTTTATTAGAACATTCAATTTAAGAGTTGACTTTTTTTTTATTTTAATAGGTTATTTTACGACACTTTATCAACAGCTTAGGTTATTTAGAGTCTGAATGAGATGAAGGTGATAATGCCGGTGAAATGAGTCCGGGGTGCAACACCGAAAGTTACCGAGCATTTGCTCATATTGGGTTGAGGAAAAACCCTGGAAAAAAAACCTCAACCAGGTAACTTGCCCCACCTGGTTTCGCGGCTAGACGCGCTAACCGTTACTCCACAAGTGTGGACTTTACGAGTTGAGGGCACATTCAAGAAATAATGAAACAACTTTTTTTTGGTCAGTAATAATTAAAAAAAAAACTTCTGTTTTATTTAATAATACTTTTCCAGTGTATTCTTGGTCTGCCTCCTCTGAAATATTTGGCTCTGCTAAAGCATCTCTCACAGTTGCTGATGATGGAAGGCTTTCATAAAATTCATGATATGCCTTTGGGATTTGCAGGTCATCACAAAGTTGCAGATCCTTCCATTTGGCATCAGATATACATAATCTTGCACAGTAAGGTTTCACTGGTTCAGACTTTAATGGGCGGCCCCTTCGTTGCTTGAAAGTGAACCTTATGAAGTAACTATCTTCATACCCAGTTTTATCTGAACCGTACATGGTGCATCCTTTGTGTAACGAAACCACACCGTTTATCGGAAGGGCAAAGAAACATTCTCTTCCTCAGCTGTAAAATTATTCTTGTTTTGGTTGAAGTCAAGGAAGTCATCATGTACAAATGAAGAAACATTGTAGGGTGATGGATTCTTACGTGCATTCCTTATCTGTTGAACCCAGCCTTCTGGAGTGTACACTGGGAGTTGTTTTGCAGACATAAATATGTTTTGATGTATAGAGTCGCACTCCATTAAACTATGTCCTGACTAAAAATAAATATGATCAATCTGCTGAATTTTTGGATGGTTTTTTACTGCTTCTAGACACATACATACAAAATTTGTGTTTTTTTTTTTGCTGTCCTCCGCAGCTGTCTGACATCAACATTACAGTCTCAGCATTAGGGTATTTCATGAGGTAAGAGTAAATGCAAGTTGAAATTTCCACGCTTCCTCTCTTTTCTTCAGTCTCATCCCATATAAAACATTCTACTGAAGAATCACCTAAATTGTAAACTGTTAAATTATACACAGCTAGCTTCCTTACATAGAAAAAATTGACCCTGAGCTCCTTTTGGGGTACTTAAAACAGCCTGCAAATCGAATTCAAATGGCAACATTGTTTTGTCTTTCTTTGCTTTCTCTTTACCAACGTCTTTCAAATTACGGGCAGCTTCTTTCCTCTCCACATATTCTTTGTACGATTCTTTTTCATTTTCAGTTAATTCTCCTGTTTTCTTTTTTTCTACAGCCGTGAAACCGGTGGCCTGAGTTCGATTCCCGGTCGGGGCAAGTTACCTGGTCGAGGTTTTTTCTGGGGTTTTCCCTCAACCCTATACGAGTAATTGCTGGGTAACTTTCGGTGTTATATCCCGGACTCATTTCACCGGCATTATCACCTTCTTCTCATTCAGACGCTAAATAACCTAGATGTTGATAAAGCGTCGTAAAATAACCTACTAAAAATATATATATTGAACAAGTTTTGCAGTGATCCTTCTTAGGAACATGGAAGGTAATTTTGTATTCACGGAAAATTCTCCTGTACTTTTCAATATTGCACAATATCTTGTTTCTGAGTCAGGACATTTCTTTTCGTACAGTTCATACATTTTTGTAATGTTTAGATTGGGTTCCAGATATCTGTATTCACTTTTCCTCCGGCAGTAGTGTGATTCTACGCTCGAGAAAGACAGTATGTGTTCCCTAATGAATGCTTTGACTTCTGGTTAAGCTTGTTCTTTGGTTCGTGTGTTCCTCTCATCTCAGGAAGTAAAATTCCTTGTTCAGTGACTTTACGTAGTGCTCCCCTGACTAAACCTTCGGAGATATTTAATGTGTCCAGAAAAAAATCGCGACAAACAAAAACTGCGGGAAAATCCTAACAATCACACAGCTGATTCGACACTTTCGTTAATTTGCCGTAGTGAATGTTGACGACTTCCACAATAATGACTGTGGTAAACTAACAACAGTGCAGATTCGCTACTTCTGCATAGTCTAATATACTAGCTTCGTAGTTCGGTGAAAAAAGCACAGCTTATTGTAGCCATACAGAAGGAGCTGCAGATACGATACTTTGCCAGAGTGTAGTTCTTATGTAGATTGTACAATGTAGACCTTAAGTGAAGATTCGCTAATTTGTCACTTTCGCTAGTTTGCCAGAGGGGGGACGGTATGTAACATTACAACTGCTCTTTCAGTCAAATTAAATAACACAAGATTTCTTTCGGGTATTCTTGCTCAAAATCTTTGAGTTTACTTCGATATGCATTTAAACTGGAACAACCAAGTAACTCATGTTATCAAAAAAGTCCTTTCCATTCTACATTCCTTAAACAGCATTCGAAAATGTCTGCCACTATTACTAAAAACAATACTAGTGAAAACAATAGTAATGCGCCACTTTGAATATTGTGATTTTCTACTGACTGACCTCAATGTCAACCAGTCGCAAAGATTACAACGTGTTCACAATTCTTGTGTTCGCTTCGTCTGCGATGACCGTCGCGCTGACCACATTACCCCATCCTTCCAAACTCTATACTGGCTACGACTTAATGAACGTTGAAATTTTCATCCCCTTGTTCTCCTTTTCCAAGTCCTTCACACCTCTACACCTATCTACCTTGCCTCCCGCTTCAGTTATCTATCATCGTATCACAATCTCTACACACGCACGCAAAATAGCCGCATACTAGCCATACCAACACGAAAGACATCATCGCATTCCCAAAATCTCGCTATCGTGCTAGTAGATAATCTACACAGTGAGATCAGAGACTGTCGGAATTCAATAGTATTTAAAACAAACTTATTAAACATTTTCTTACTGCGTAGAGTGCAATGCAATAAACTGAGTATTCTACCTTTATTGCAAATGTTTCGAAGTTGTTATTGTTCTGCTCCTCTTCATATATGTACAATCAATCACTTTCTTTAATCACTAATACACTATCTACCAAAAAGTAATTGGGCACTGTTTTTGCCACTTTAGAACCTCGTGGTACCACCTCTTGTTGCTATAACAGCAGCCTCCCTGTCAGGCATGCTCTCCACTAGTTTTTGTAGAATATCCACTGGAATGCGTCGCCATTTCTCTTGCAACATGGCACTCAGTTGGACAATGGAAGTTGGCCGCATCTCCCGAGATCTCGATCGCCGGTCCAATTCACCGCAAAGATGCTCAATGTGATTGAGATCAGGACTCTGTGCAGGCCAGTCCAACCGGTGAACATTATTGTCTGCATACCACTGCATAGAAGCCGCCGAAACATGGGGCCAACTGCCACTGTCCAACTGAGTGCCATGTTGCAAGAGGAATGGCGACGCATTCCAGTGGATATCCTAAACAAACTAGTGGAGAGCCTGCCTGACAGGGTGGCTGCAACATAGCAACAAGAGGTGGTACAATGACGTTCTAAAGAGGCAAAAACAGTGCCCAATTACTTTTTGGTAGGTAGTAGGCAGTCAATATATTGTATTAGTACTTTTTATGCCGATTGCGATCTTATCTTTCTGCTTGTATTTTTATTCGCCTTTTTTGCACTTGTTTTTGTTTCTTTAACTTTGTTTTCTTATTTCTTATTTACTTCTTCACTCTGCATTTGAGGGGCTTAGAACAAAAAGCAGGTAAGTGACAGAAACCTAGGAAATTACAGTTAAAGTTCTACATGCAATGGAATATTATACACTAGCTTGGTGAAATGATGCCGATATAACAGCACTGCACAGTGTGATCACGTAGCCTACCTGATTTTATCCCAAAGAAACATCCTTTTGGGCTATCACAACACGCACTTACCTCATTTTTTTAATAATGTCACTTACCTGCTTTTTGTTCTAAGACCCTCATTTGTTGTTTGTATATTATGTCCATTTGTATTCTGGTGGTGTGGCAGAGAAGGCCTGATGGCCTTAACGCTGCCAGATTAAATAATAATAATAATAATAATAATAATAATAATAGTAATAATAAAATAATAAAATTTTGACTAATTGTAAGCAGTTGCATACTTTGATATAATCTCAAATAAATATTTTATCAAAATAACAGGTACATCCAAGTTAGACAAATAATCATGCTTAATAAAATCCTTTTATCCATGGCTAATTACCAGGGAACGGATTTATATGGACTAAAAATATATGAAATATGTAAATATATATGTAGTTATTTTTACCAAAATATGGAATTAAATATGGATTTTTACCAAAATATGGAATTAAATATGGACTTAAAATTATAAAAAAATGACTATGTACGTTAAATATTGGTACATTTTAATCAAACTAAACAAAAAATATAATGGACGTA
This sequence comes from Periplaneta americana, assembly GCF_040183065.1. Lineage (NCBI taxonomy): Eukaryota > Metazoa > Arthropoda > Insecta > Blattodea > Blattidae > Periplaneta > Periplaneta americana. Next base: position 101,389,857 of record NC_091130.1, on the reverse strand, counting down.
CCTTATCTTCCAATGTAGTTTCAACAAAACACAATTTTTATTGTCTGTTACCATAACAATAGGTTACAAACATTTCTTTCAAGTGCTGAAAAGTGAATCTTCTTCTATTGTCTCTGAGGATAGATTTATACTGACTAAAAGAGCGTTCGACGTCACAAGAAGTAACTGGTACATAATTCAATTTCACAATGTCTGCTGGGGATAAGTCCAAGTTAATCTTCACTGTTGATTCACCACTCATCACAGCAACAACCTTTTGTAGTTCTTCATATCCAGGGTTTTTTGAAAGTACAGTGTCCACCTTAGCTCTTACTGCATCTGCAACTTTACCTCTACCACGATTCAGTTGTTCCACAGTACTATTTATAATTTCAAAACTTTCAGATAGTGAAAGGTGCCTATTTTGGAGACTTTTGAGCGTTTTTATGATGCATGAAAATGTATGCTGAATGTGAGCTAAGTCATTCTTCACACTTATGTCACAGGTAACTGTTTTCGCAGTATCAATTGAGACTGCATCTTCAGAGTCCAATGCAAGGAGAACATTGTTAATAGAGTCTATATGTTCGGCATAATATTCAACTGCTTCTAGCCATGTACCCCATCTAGTTAAAATTGGCTTTGGTGGCAATGGAATTTCAGGGTACATTTCTTTCAACACGTTAACTCTACTGGGAGCTTTGAGAAATACTTTTTTCACTGATGAAATCAACAAATCTACTTTAGGGAAATTGTCTCTGACCACTTCTGCCACACGATGAAATGCATGCGCCACACAAGTAAAATGAGTCAATTTAGGATATACAACAGATAATGCTTGTCCAGCTTTGACCATATAAGGGGCAGCATCGCTAATAAAGAATAACACATTATCGTACATAATACCCTTTGGCCACAGGATACCCATAGCTTCGTTGAACAGTTTAACTATAGTTTTGTTATTGCACTTTTCTAGAACATCACAATGTAAAAGAATTCGTTCAGAATATTGTTCACTTAACAAACCGATAACTACATTACCAACAAGTCTACCTTCTTTGTCGGGAGTCTCATCAATGGAAACCCAAATTGAACTATCTTTAATTTCATCTCTTATCTTCTGTATTGTCTCATCGTAGATGGATGGAGCATACGTCTTCCTAAGTGTTGACTCATCCGGGATTGTATGTTGAGTATATTTTTCAAGGAATTCCCTGAAGACCTTATTCTTTAGTTTGTAGAGAGGAATATCAGCAGAGATGAGAGAACGGCACAGGTCGATGTTAAACTCAGATCTTACATTCGATGTTGTTGGTTGTGTTAAAAACAATTGTCTCTGCTTGGAATTTAGTTGTTTGTTGGCCTGATGTTTACTAGTTGTAATGTGTTGTTGCACCAGGAACTTTTGTGTAGATGATACTGCACACTGACACAAATTACAAAATAATATTTTATTGTCAGTTGATAAACCATCTTCTTTAAATTCTGAAATGTAACTTGTTAGTTTTGATTTTAAATTGACTGAATGACGTACTTTTGGCATATTTACCGTCTTTATAGTATGATTTACAAAACTGAACCTATGTGTACTCTGACTGGCATTTAACTGTTGAGCTGCACAACTGAAGTCTGTTAAAAATTTTAAATTAAATTAATACAGTTTTGTAACTTACTTTCCCATTGTTGATAGGACTGCTAATTTTCAAATAACTCTGATGTTAAAGGGATTACTGAACATGTGTTTAAATCTCTATTGTTGAAATGTATTTTTAAAAGTTAATGGAATTTTGTTTTGTTTTATTGTTAAACCTAATATAATATGGACTGTTTTATATGAAATATGGAAAATATATGGAAATTAACGAAAATATGTACTAAACTCTAAAATATGGAAAAATATGGAAAATAAAAGTAGGATTTTTCAACCCTACACATTGTGAAACATAAAGATAATGCAAAATATAAATTATATTAGCTTTATAAGTAAATATGTATTTACATATAAATCCTTTCCCTGCTAATTACATAAAGTGGTTTCATTTCATCGTCCTTAGCAATCTAAACAATGGCTTTATTCACAGCAATGCATTAAAAGTTTTAAAATCAACCTTTCCATGACAACCCATAAATTAGCAAAGCAACAATAAAATCCCGACATTCGTGCATTTATGACTTCTTCACAAACAAAAAATTACATAGAAAACGTCGTGCAATTTAAAATTATATTTAGATACCAGTAACGGATAAAATGTCGTATAGCACGCGAGAGTAAACAGATTTCATGAGCTCGTGGATAAAATTTAATTTTACTCTCTTGTACTATAAATTACTATTATCTTTAGGAAAAGAGTTTTGTTTTTTATATCTAGGAGTTGACACAAAATCACGAAAATGATGTGAAATCATTGCCAGACAGACGATTAGTGGTGCTGCAAAGGAAGAGAAACGTGTCAATAGGTCAACGTAAGATAATACATTTATTCAATTCTAAAAGAGGTTAATGCAGAATTAGTCCTATTGATTTTGAGCGGTGTTAATTTTATTATTATTATTTTCACTTGGTTATTAACGACGCAGTATCAACCACTGGATTATTTAGCATCGATGGACTCGGTGATAGCAAAATGGTATTTGGCGAGATGAGGCCGAAGATTCGCCATAGAGTACCTAACATTCGACTGATGGTCGAAAATCTCGGAAAAAAAAAAACCCAACCAGGTAATCAGCCCAAGCGGAAATCGAACCTTCGTCCAAGCGCAACTCCGGATCAGCAGGCAAACGCCGTACTGCCTGAGCTACGCCGGTGGCTCGGTGTTAATTATATTAGACACAACGCAAGGATAAAGCTCCGCTAAAATGTGTCAAAATAAGAGCAGGAACCTGACCTTCCGGAACCTATGATGAAATAACTTAAAAAAAAAAATGGAAATGTTCTACTTTCCATTGATAGCGTAAATAGGGTAATAGTGTTTTGTCATGACAGTAGTTACAGTATTTGGGTTGCTCTATAAGTATGATCATGTTTATTTCGGTGGCACTTTCGATTATATCGCAGAACACTTTACGTAGTGACTTCTTTGTTGCGATCCATGTATCTATATATAATTTGAACTGTCAATGGAAATTGCGGGAAAACGACTAAAGATATTTTAATGAATGACCCATCAATTTGAAGCTTGGCATCCAAGGATTTTCAGAAAAATAGTAACTTTTAGTGAAGCGTTAGTTTTCCTACATAATTTTCATATTTTCCAAAATTCATCTTTCGTCAGTTTTGAGAACTACAAAGTAATTGCATTTCAGAATAATATAAAACACACAATATAGTAAACAATAGGCTATTTAGAGTTCAAATTCAATTGGTTATTAAAACCTTCAAGACTTACTAAAAATAATTTACAGTTCTGATTCTACGGTGTGTAATTTTCTAAGTACAGCTGTGTATTGCATATTAAAATCTACAAAACATGAGGTGGTTTGATGACATTATTACCATTAGAAATGAAATAGTATTATAGTTAACGCCATGATATGACTATTTTTCATTAATTATACATAATAATGCTATATTGATGATATGAAAGTGAAACGTTTTTGTGTTATATAAGTAGTTGTAGAGAATATCTTAAATTAAATTAGATCTTCATTTCCGTAATTTACTGAGTGCTGCTATTATATATATATATATATATATATATATATATATATATATATATACACATAAACTACAAAACTTACGTAAGATATTTTTATAGTTATTAACCAAGTGGGTTTGGTCTCTTTCATATACTTAATGGCGGTGTGGTGTAGATATTTATATGCGTCATTCTCTTCAGTATTGGCTCGAGAGAGCGCAAAAATTACAGTTCCTAAGGAAAGACCAAAAGGTATTATTTACTGATAAAGTAAGAAACCTACAAAATTTTGTAGTCTTCGGATCATTTCAGCAAGAGCTCTTAGCAGGATAAAATGATTTTACCCTCTACATTTCAAGCTCTACATGCAGCAGCTATACCAAGATGCTATGCCTATTGTTCGAAAGCATAGCAAACCTGACATTTTTTAACTTTCACTTACAATCCACAATGACCTGAAATAGCTATTGCTTTACTCCCACATGAAAAACCCACTGATCGTCCTGACATTGTTACTTGCGATTTCGCGTTGAAACTCAAAAACTTAAGATTGATATGTTCAAGAAAAAGTATTTGGCATAAAAAAAACCATTCAGAGGGAGTTTGTTTCATTATTATGGAAGGAAATAACTTTCATAATATCTGGTATTCTTCATTGAAAATAAACCTGAAAAATTTTTATTTAAACGTCTAATGAACTTAGTTTGAAGCATTTGCTGCACAAGCCACTAGTTACAATATAGTGATCAGTATTTGCTATTAGTGTTCAATTTCCTTCTAGCTGAGAAACAACCTTTTTAGTTTATTGGACAAAGATGTTAGAATTTTATCTCGAAACGTCTCATTTTGGACTCGAAAAGCTAATAAAATCACTATTATTTCGGTTTGGTCACAGTATATTATATTGGCTGTTGATTCCAATACAATCAAGCTTCGTTCCGAAAAATATAAGTTCTGTTAGGTCTGGCAAGTGATTACAAAGAGAAACAAAACTTGGGAGATGGATTCAGTATTCTTCTGGATTACTGTTTTTGCAACCTGTTAAAGAGCGCTCCGTACATAGAGGGTCTAGTGATCGCTGGATCGAATTTTTCTCAGTTATTAATAAATTACATTACATAATATTCTGTCAAGAGAAGGTCTTTCACTGTAAACCAGCATTCTCCAATCTTTCATATTTTCTGCAACAGATGATTTAATCTGCTATGCGTCTAATAATATTACCCATTAATGAAAATTCGGACAATGCCATCTAAAAACAACTTATATTTTTAAGTTAAAGTGTCCAGTTGCAATAGAAACGAGTATGTAATAAACAAGTCAGTTTTAACTAGTTGGAATGTTCTCTTATTAACATTTAAGGTAAATTATGTAGCCTCTGCAAACCCGTATTGTATTTCAACATTATTAAGAATGTATATTAAATATTTCAGATGTCTTTGGCGGTGTTGTTTACATTCGTACACTTTGAGTTCTCTACAGGAACTTGTAGCAAAATTTGAAGAGCTGATTCGGTTAGGTAAGAAAAGAAACCCAGGAAGATCTCACATAACAACGGAAGTAAACACGTTATTATGAAAGTGAGAACCAATTTGTACGTAATAAAGTAACGAGACATCTGGAGTGAAGAGCACAATAGTGTAGCTGATTCTTAGGAGGAAACTGAAATTGCATCCATACAGAATGCAAATTCTGTTCGAAGATGGTAAAGTTATAAGAAATCATTTTACTCTGCGAACTGTATCTGAAGTTCAAGTGAATCCGCAGTGATTTAATATAACTTATTTTATGAATCACGTTTTGAACTCAAATGTGGTGTAAAATCCATAATTGAAAATTTTTTCAATCGAAAATTCACATTAAGTTGTCGCCCTACAAGGACTTCACGATTTAGAAAGCATCTTTTGGTGTAACTTCTTAACTCGTTCCTTTTTTTAAAAGTTAGAAGATGGTTAATAAATGTAGTTACGGTCACTGTACAAGGTTAGTATCTAAAGTTAAATATGCTTTGAAATTATGTAACACTATTATTACGAGATCTAAACGCTGAAAACGTCATATTCATGCGTGATGATGAGTAGTGAGAAATATATGCAAATGCATATTTGTATCGGTGCTGCATATTTTAATGAAACTGAATAATTGCATGTTTCATGTTTAATTAAGGCGATTGACGCAAAGTTGTTCGTACATATATTATGTGCATATTTTGGACGTTTGTCCATATATTGATATTAAGAGTAGTATAGTGCATATTTTTATTTATTTTTGTAGCGAAAATTTTTTTGAAATTTATGGACTTCAGTAAAACAGTAATTATTTACTTTATAGTTCTTCATGGAGTTGTAGTGTGTGATCGTGAGGATCGTCTTGCACTGTTTTATCCTCCTTCGAAATATATTTTCGTAAATTTTGCGAGTTAAAAGTTAGTTAAATTTAGGTTAGGTTAGGTTAGATTAGATTAGGTTAGGTTAGGTTACCCGGCCCTCCAGATTAGGGGTTGGGCGTAGGGTCAACAACTTTGCCCCGTAAAAAAGTAAACTTCAGAAATCTTAAGCAAATAAAGCCGGACGGACTTGGGCTGGCCATGTTAAAAAAAGTGAAGAGGGATCATTACTGAAAGAGATTTATAGAGGGAAGCCGGATGATATAGAAGATTTGTTGGGAGACCTAGGAAAAAATGGACTGAAGGTCTTGAAGAAGATATAAAGCAGATGGGTATAATGCATGGAGGAGAAGAACTCAGGACAGAAGAGAATTGGCTTCTATTGCTAGGCAGGCTCTGTTCCTTCAAGGAACGTAATCGCCATGGAGTGAGTAAGTAATTAGCTTAGGTTAGATTAGGTTATGTTGGCCTAGATTAGGTTAGGTTAGGTTAGGTTAGAGGAGGGATATTTAAATCACAGGTGGCCGAGAAATGTTACAAGGTTAGACTGGGTACGTGAGGAAATAGTTAAGTGACAGGAGACCGAGGACTATTGACAAGGTTATGGTGGGTTAGATAAGGGAATAGGTAATTTTTTACCTTTAAAGTAAACAAATATCGAACTCAAGTTCAAGAGAACCTTTCCTGATCATAGAGATCTACTACACTATTTTTTTCTGTGGTGTTGGAGTGCAATGGAATGGATTTACGGGAGAGGGCACTGTGGCCAGTACTGCGACCTGTTACATTCTATTGCACTAACCCTCAAGCTAGGACCATTCCTAAACCCACACCGGCTGACTACACTAAGGTTCGCTGCGTATCCAGGTTTCGAGCAAGCAACCCCTCTCGTCTCTAGGCCAGCCTTCTCCGTGCGTCGTCAGCCGGAAATCGGGAAATGCTAAAGAATGATGACGAAATGGAGAAAGGGTGACGGAATGATGTACAGTAGACTCCTAATTTTTTCTGTTGGAAATATGCTATTCTCCGCATCATATGTAGCAGGCAAATGATTCTTTGCAAATTAAACAAAGTTTTTTTGCTAAATTGCAATAGATTATACGTATTCCGGAAGTCAAATCAAAGAGTTCAGAATAAATTTTGTCCAAAAAAGATATCTTTAGCTAAAGTGAAGAAAGATAGTCTGAAAAAGATGAGGGAAATTAACCAAGTGCTTCAAGGATATGAAAGTGATGTGGACGTCACTAACATGTTTTTTCCTCTCAATTAGTGCTGTAGAAAGGACTTTCTCCATGTACAAGTTTATTTTTGCGGCCAGTATAAACAAGTTGGATCCTGAATACATGAAAATTATTACTATGTCACAAAGTTTCATACAGTCATGAAAGAAAATGAATTTTATCAAATTAACTTTGATTCAATTAACAGTAGACAATAACTAAGAAATTAAAATTATTGTGTTTTTCTTTATGTGCAATAATTTGAATATTTCCTATTATATTGCTAGCGTTTTGTTTTTCACAGGTTACTAACCTATGGTAAATTTGTCGGTTCTCAACTTTCTGTAGATTTATAAGTGCATATTTCTGCCTCTAAGTGCATAATTGCTTGTAAATTTCATAATTTTTAGTGCATGTAGTATGATAATTTTACTGGCTGTTCAGCTTTTAGTGTACGTATAAGTGCACATTACGTTATTATAAGTGCATAGTTGCACGCATATTTTAGGACTTTTAGTGCATGTATTTCTCGACATTAATAATGATATGCCCCGTTATATTATAATAAATATGATACATTTCATGACCATATTATAAGTATGTAGTTTTCTGTACCATGTACTTTTGGTTCCCTACCACTATGGCATGGCGCGTCCTCAAGGTTGCGGATAGAGGAGACGGTTTTAAAATGTAGAGGGTAGCTGCGAATATATTGAATAAGCAGTCGTGGACAGCCGATAAGGGGTGGTCCTCCAGCTTGGGAGTTGGGCGAAGGGCTGATAACCCATCACCGTAAAAACCAGCTTGTTACGAATCCATACAATAAGCCTCGGAATGATTCTCTGGCACGACTACAACAAAGCAATAGGGTTATGAGATTTGGTACGTGGAACGTAACTAGTCTTTATAGAACAGGAGGGGTGACATTAGTAGCAGAAGAACTAGCTAGATATAGAATAGACTTCGTGGGAGTACAAGAGGTTAGGTTAGATGGGAATGGCATATCACAAATAGAAGATTACTTGTTGAATTATGGGGAAGGAAATAATAATCACCAATTAGGAACAAGATTCTTTGTTTATAAAAGAATAAAATCAGCAGTAAAAAGGTCGAATTTATCAGTGACAGGTTATCGTATTTAGTACTTAAGGGTAGATGGTGCGATATCATAGTTATAAATGCTCACGCTCCTACAGCTTCTATGAGGAATTGGAACACACTTTTGATCAGTTATCTTGATAACACATGAAAATTTTATTGCGGGATTTCAATGCTAAAGTAGGACGGGAGAATATTTTTAAACCGATTATTGGAAAAGAAAGCGTACACGTACCTAGTAATGATAGTGGAATTAGGTTAATCATTACGATAATTATTATCGTTTTGTAATTTCTGAGTAGCCTATATATTAAATTGAAATTGAACATTAAAATAATAGTGAGTTACAGATTTAATTTATCATTTCATTGTTATTAAATATATTCTATAATTGAAGGGGCTTCTAAGTCTTTACACGGCATTTAGATATCTCTTTCATTTAGAACCATGTAGTTCGCTTGTTTGGCGATTTGGGATAAAATAGTTATATTATTCGTTAATTAAGTCTATACACTCATAATCTCACTTTCGCAAGCCCATAAACTGTCAGCAGTTTTCGTGTTAATCTTACGAATACGCAGTAGACAGTATTGTGAATTTACTTCTAGGTGTAACACAGTTTTCCATGCCATCCTACATGACAGTCACCTTTTGGCTTCTATGTCCACAAATTTCCCTCCGCAGTCTTTAATTACATTCAAGTCTGCCAACTCATTTTGCGCCAGAATTGCAAAGGAAAATCTTGGCAAACGCACGTATCTTGATCACACTTAATTGTTGACATGATGGCCACTATAAAAAAATATTGATTCGTAATGAAAGAATAAAATTTAATTTCAAATGTTTACTGCCAGAAACGTATGCATTAGTTAGAGCGTGAAAGTTATTATTAAATGTCTGCACTTCAATTACAACATTTCCTTCAATTTGTGGTTGATGGAATTCTAGTGGTCCTTCAAGTATAACTTCATGGGTCACAATGTAGCACTACTACAACACATCATTATGATTCATTATCATCATGATTACTATGGATCGTACTTTGTTCCAGGAGGCTGAAAGGTTAAGTATTACTGGAGTTTTTACTGTAACGGATGAGTGCGTGCATGCCGCAAGGGAAGTACTAATGTCTGCTCACGCGAATCCTGTTTGTCAAGTTGGACAGAACAAAACATAGCCCACTTTAACAATATTACAGTCCACATCTGTGGAGTAACGGTTAGCGCGTCTGGCCGCAAAACCAGGTGGCCCGGATTCGATTCTCGGTCGGAACAAGTTACATGGTTGAGGTTTTTCTGTGGTTTTCCCTCAACCCAATATGAGTGCTGAACCCCGGACTCATTTCACTGGCATTATCACCATCTGATTCGGACGCTAAATAACCTGAAATGTTGATAAAGCGTCGTAAAATAACCTAATAAAATAAAGAATACTACACTAATATTTACAATTTATATTATTTAAACTATATACAGTAAGGTCCGAAATTCTTGTTACCCCCTCCCCTTGTTTGTATGTTGATGTGCATCCATTTAGAACATATCATAGTAGATGTGTAACAATGGGTGATACTTTACGTTTCAGCTTGTTTAGTGATCCAGAACATCAGTAGATAGATAGATGGATTTATTGAGTTATATTATACATACAAATTTTATATTATCATAATTTTGTCTAATCCAATGCACGGGTCTTCTGACCGTTCGTGCTTTGTACCAGAAACAAGTTCTCCTTTGTAGGTCCCACCTCCACCTATGATTACATCCAACTACTCTCTACAAGAACACACATATTAAAATGGAAATGGCACAATAAAACACATTATATAATATGTCCTAACCTAAAAGACCTAAAAGTGTACAGTTGGGTGTATACTATTATCCCTTCCTCAGTTCGCGTCGCAAACTTCAACAGCTGCAGTTCTAATCTTTCTCGCCTTCAAGAGGAACAATCCAGCCTTTTGTTCCCATTCTCTATTCCCCATGAGGTCAAGACATGCAAGCGAACTCCTATTCTGACTTAGCATCGAGGGTGGTAAATATTTTCTCCGTACAATTTCCAATTCAACACACAGTAATAAAATATGCATATAAGAATCCTTCTCTTTGCATAGCGGACAAAGACGCTCCCCTTCTTCGTTGACAATTTTATTACCCTTCCATGCCCCCAATCTTAGCCACGCTAAACCTGCTCTGCTGTCCTTGTTACAAGAATTTATGTATTCACACCTCCTCCAGTTAAGCATGAGCTCTGATTGTAGATGTAGTGAGGACTTTTCCGAACATTGGAGCTCAATCTCTTGCCTCTCGATATCAATTATGGGACCATCATTGTCGCGGCACAATATGATGCGGCGCCTGCAAACTCACAAAGTTTGTGTGCACTCGATGTGGGTTTGTGGCGTCTTGTTAGTTCATTCGAGTTATGTGGATAAAAACGGGGAAAAGTTGAGACGGCGTCGGGTGAAATTCCTGGATACCTCACTCGGTAGAGCGTTGGTGCGCTAAGCTAAAGGTCCCGGGATCGATACTCGGCCCCGGAACAATTTTCCCTTGAATTTATTCAACTTCTGTCTTGTCATTAAATAAACACTTAAAAGCGCATCAGGATTGAAAATAAAATTTAAATTATATTTCCTTATTTATGTGTAGGAATAATATCTTGAAGTAAAACAATAACTCTGTGGCCGGGAGGAAAAAGGTCTTAACTAAAATTTTTATACTTTTCAGGAGAGCAGTAGAAATATTGAAATTAGTGTTAATTATAGAGTTTTTTAATTGAGAGGTTCTTCCTGGATATTATTTGTTTTATTTCTTCTAAAATAGGTAATGTTGCTCATTTAAAAATTTTCTTGATTATTTCCAAAAATAGCCGCACTTAAGCTCTTTTACGACTAGAAACCAAACTGAGTAGAAGGGATTATTTAAACCTAAGAAATTTTTCATGTCAAAATAAATTTAAAATGTAAATTATTAGGAATGAAAAATAGGTCTTAAACAATTATAGGACTGTTTAACCTGGTGCTTAAAGTTTTGAAAGGAAAGGGCATCAGTATGTGATAAAATGGCTAAAATACAAGTTAGACCTTTTTAATAGGGAAGCATGAAAAGTAAACATATGATGGTTTGTAAGGAATAATGTATTAAATATTGTTAAGTCCATTATTCTGTGTGTGCTCGATTCAAAAAGTAGCCTATTTAATACATTTGGTAACGCTCTATAAATCTATTCAGGAGTCTTATTTGACTTTAGCCGTTTTTCCAGATTGTAGAGAATTGTTTCCGCTTTCAGAATATACAGGGATAGGCCTATCATATTATTTTTACTTCAATGCTTATTGTACCTGCGTTTTTGAATGTACTTCACTCCCACCACTTCTACTAATGAAGTTCAACCGCCCTTCACACAGATCCAAGACCGCATATACAGTCATAGTAGCCTTACGGTCATAGTAAACAGTACGTTCCAAAAATATGTTCGCGTTTTCCAGTGACGAAAGAACTTTCAAATATATCATCATTTTCCATTTGCCTACGTCGCATCCCGGTTTCCCCCACCTGCTTCTATTCGCCTCTCTGTAAATGCTAGTGGCTGGGATGTCTTAGCTCTTTTCTGGGAACATTAATTTCTCTTAGGAATTGGACGTCTACGCAATATTATACATATACAATTGTTTAAAATAACTTAAATAAAAGGGCCTCGTTAAGTAATTAACTGTCACGTGATTTCCTCCCTTTCTACGACCCTGCGACGTAACCACTTCGACGGACATAGATAGCATGTCTGAGTAATTTTATCTTTTCGGATCGGGCAGAAGTGAAGATTGAATTTACAGTACGTAAGGTCTCTTTTATATAGTAGGTACAGAATTATTTCAATGAGTTACTGATACGAAGTACGAACCTGGTAATTGTAATTACGTACAATAGTCTATAGTGCGATAATATGTACATTAGAACTGAAGCCTGTATCGAAATGAACGGCCACCATTTTCAAAAATGTGTTTAAATATCCGTATTATGATTATTTTTCAATATAATTTCATTCTCTAAATTGTACGCTAATGTGCTGTAGACAGTATAATAGACACTGCATAATGAATACGTCCGAATGGATAGCTCAGTTCGTGAGTAATAACACTTATTGTTAATACAGTATGTTACTCTATTTTGATTAAACAAAAACCTAACGAAAATTGTAAAACTCAAAATTGCGATATTTCCTAGTTTACGTGAATGGATGAACTACTTTTCTTCCCTCCTATACTTAGTAAAATGATTTGTTTGTATTTTACGCCAGTATCATCGAACTCCAGCCATAGAAGAGGGCAGCAAACGGTGTTTCTGGTTCTCAACCGTTAATCCAAAAGTATAGTCAGGTTAATATTAGAAATGTTAATGAAAATAAAATAATGTCCCTGTATAAAAATATCATTTTCATAAAAAAATTCACTCAAGACCTTTTTCCTCCCTGCCACAGAACTATAACTATAAGAAAAAGTATTCACCTTCTTCACGACTCCAAACTATACATGTCACTATTTAGCTTTAGGTATAGCTATGATATTCGAAGAATACTGCCAGAAATAAGCTACTAAAAACCATGAATAATACATCCATGTAAATACTCGTATATTATGCATTTCTGCACAAAATATCTTGTAGGCTATGATTTGGTGAAATCTTCCTACATATCATACAGTTATTGGTTGGCTGTTAGGTACATCTCATAATATTAAAAAGTATCTACATACATACATACATAATAGAGGCATATTTTTATGTAAATAAAAGCATTCTCTAAACCATGAATTATGTACTTGTGTACATGTTTACATAGTGATATGTTGGTCACGTTATCCCCCACCAGCGCGGCGTTAGAGTTTGCCTGGTAAACCGTATGTATTGAGAACAATGTCTTTGTCTGTGGATGGCTTTTGCAGGCCGTGATTGAGGCTTCAATACCTCTGGGGACATCGATGTTTCTCCGCGTCTTTGTGTGTCTCCTTTTGTGTTTCGCCTGGAGATATACAAGGAGTCCAACAGAATGTCGAATTATTGAATCCACAAGACCTCTGTGCCAGAACAACATACTCAAAGTAAAATAATATATACAGTACCTAACGTGTACGAGTGTACCAAACAGAAGCGGTTGGCAAATCGCGCGGCTTGCCGCAGTTACGTCATATCTTTGCAGGGGCAGGTACTCAATGCCTCTATTAGAGATGAACAAAACTAACTGCCGCTTTCGCTCGCTGTGTTCATTGCATTTGTCTTTCGAGTCCCGTCTAATGTGGAATAATATACGAGTCACTTAAGAAATGTTGAATAGTACCGTATTTACTGTAACATTATTTTGTGCGAGATCGTGCGTATTTGCTTGTTTTCCGCACAGAACCAATACGCGGTAAGTGTGAAATACCACATTCAGTATCCCCAACGTAACACACATAACAATTTCCCTCTTCTTACCGCTTAGCGCGACATTCATTTTACTGCTTTAGGCTTTTAACATATTATTTTTAGAGACGTTTAACATAGTAATAATTATAAATTGGAAACTTACCACTGCAATTTCACCTAAATTGCAATGTTAATTATTGTTTTTAAATATTTGCAAAAATTAAGTAAAGTCTACTACTCCACAAAACTTATTGCATTCCTGATACAAGTAACATTAAGAAAGCCGTGAAAAAATCAACAAGATTCCAGATGCCTATGTTATTACTGCAATATGTTATATAAATAATATTGTTAAAATATTAAAATGAAAAAATAAATCATTGCATGACCTTACCGTTTGTTTTAAGTTCGCATTTATAGACTGGGGGGAAAAAAAGACAGACGTATATCACGGCCTGCTGGAGTATAGAAACACAGAAAACATTTTATAGCAACAATGTTGAAGAAAGATATTTTGGTTTTCCGAAGTTGCCGTCATTAAACAGAAACCAAGATGGAGATTTCATTGCAACTAATTAGAAATTCGTCTTTCAGGTATGTAATAAACGGTCTTCGCACAAAATAATGTACGATACACGAGCGGTATGTTTGTTTTCATGTTCTCGGAAATTAAAAAATCTCAACTACGATTCGCTTTTTCAATGTTTTCCTCGAACATGAAAACGTCAACATACCGCTCTTGTAACGTATATTACTATTATATCAAAGCTACATATTATGAGAAATACTGCATGCTTCATATTATTTTCCGTAATTAATTGTTGCGTATGTTTTCTTTGCTTTAGTGGGACAAAATTAATTCTGACATTAAGAATGAATTTACAATAACGTTTTATATACCCATTGCTGACAACTGCAAAGATAAAAATGGTAGTAATCTGATGCTTGTAATAATTGGTAAAGGCATGTGGACAACAATAAAACTTAATTTGCTAATCCTTAAAATGTCCAATATATTTTAACTTCTATTCAATTATTAGGCCTAAATAAAAAATATATTTTTTATTGTTCTATCAACACAGGCAAAGGCATTAGGATTAATAAAGAATTTTGTTGACTCACGTTTTATGAACTCTCGGAAATCGAAAGTACGATTTGGAGCAATTTGTAATGCTGTATTTGTAGCAATTATAAACAGCACATATACACCCTGACATTTTAACACAGCAGTAATTAATAAAACTATTAACTAGCTCAGCAGCAATATACATTGCAGTTGATTACAGCTTGTTTCAAGGGTATCTCCACACCGGCCGCCTAAGTAGCAGCACCAGCGTCGTTCGCGCGAAAACCTACTAGCTGTCCGGTATTATATATATTTTTAAACAAAATAATCTGCCTTCAATGAGGGTGACCATAAAGATCCAGAATAAAAGCACTACAGAATAATTTAGAGAGACAGGAATTGTATTTCCTTAAATCAGTACATACACTAAACAGTATGTCCAAGTTATACACAATTTGCAATTTCATAAATGACAATTTCGTTAAATTTGGTGAAATCACAGATGTTTTACAACCAATAGACTAAATTTCACAAAACCAATCTTGTTTTAATACATTTTCTGAATATTTTAGTTTTACAAATAAAAAAATTTGTATTCACATTGACATGTATACTATAATAAAATACAAATAAATTGAATAATTAAAGGAAGAAAATTTCATCTAAATAAGAGGACTCGGAGAAGGATGCAAGAATACTTGTAGTATTACCGCGCTGAATGGCGATGCCAATGTGCTGACGTAGATATTGACTGCTTCGAGGGTACCCAGAAAGCTGCACTAAACTTCTGCCTATGGTGGAGATGAGAGCTTTGGCTTCACTACACCATGATCCAATCGTTTCAACCGCAAAAGGGACAAAAATATAATTATCTGCAAAATGTTTATATTTACGGTGTTTTCTGACAGCGGCACTTTCTGCTGCAGATCCTGGTGTCTTAGAGGTTGAAGACAAATGAGAAGGGGCCAGTGTATCCACACATGTGGAATCCAAAATTAAGGATTTGCCTACACGCCACGGGACTAGAGTAAGACCATCGGGTCTCTTGCCGTCTGAACGGCTGATCCCGGAAGGTTCTAAGATGGATGGAACCCCTGAGAATGTTAATGCTCTTTTAATGATGTCATTGAGCGATGGATGACGAGAGAGACGCCCCTTACTCATGACACAACTTAAGGCATGGTGGTTATAAGAATCTACGTATTGCCACAGATATATTTATGAACGTGACAGATTTTGCAACCGAGGCGTAAAGCCACGAAAACTTTGAAGGATCTGGGATCCATAAGGGTACCGATGTTAGGGGAAGGAATTGCATGAAGCCAAGATCCTGAAACATTTTGTTGGAGAGCCAAAAAACGAGCACGATCTGTATCTGAAGAAAAAGATGGCTGAAGGGACTCCTTAACAAGAGAGATTAGTATTTCATCCCAATTCTTTTGAACCGCTGGAAAAGATGGATGATCAGAGTTATTGGAAACCTCACCCCATCGAACTAAAGCCTCCTGCACAAAAGGGATCTGAACCGAATCACTGTAAGAGGGGAAAAAATAGATTTGATTCGGTCCAAAGCTACGCGCGCAGAAGCTAAAAATTCCGGCGTACAAATATCACTCAATTTTTTAATACCTAACCCACCAAATTTAATAGGTAGAGAAGCTTGAATCCAACTGCAATCACTGAGAGAAATATTAAGTAAAATTTCTAAGTAATGACGTATCATATTGTCAGCTTGACACAGGAAAGATGGAAACAACTATGGGTAGTCCGCGAAAAGTAATTAAATTTTGGAATCTATAAACAGTTCTTAAGGAAAAAGTAAGATATGTGGGGATTAAGGGGGACTAACCTGTCAAGCAAAGTTTTCAAACGAAGCAATTTCTGCTCTACAATATCTTGAACTGCATCTAAGAAAATAGGGATACCTAGAATGGTTAAATCAGATTTAGAAATTAGTTTAATACCAGTAGCTACAAGCTGAAAAGCAGATACAACTTTCTCGAGGTTATGAGAGCAGAAATAAAGTTCGCATTTGTCTGGGTTGAGTTGTAAGCCAATTTGAGAACCAAGGGAAATTATTTTCTGAAGGTCGCTAAGAACAACCAAAGGATCACCAGGTAAGATTCCGTCATCAAGATAAAAAGATTTAAAATCAATATTAAGAGATGTAATAATTGGTTGTAATACAAGACAGAAAAGCAGGGGACCAAAAGGGTCCCCTTGTTGACAGTCTAATTGGGAAATGATAGTGTCAGATCCGTAAAACAATTTCGTAGGGTATCTATAGGCTTGCCAAAGAAAGGCAAAATGATGGGGAAGATTTTGTTTAATGGCATCCAGCATAACGTCGCGTTGAATATAATTAAAGGCATTTTTAAAATCTAATTTTAAGAGGATCTTATTAGAGGAGGAATTATCTTTCAAGAAAGAGCGAACTGAATGGATAACAGATTCACAGCCCTGAGGCGAACCAAAACCTATTGCTTAAATTGGCAAACTTCATTTCTCACACTAGTTTATTAAACCGTGTCGGACTGTAAAGAAAACAACTATCGCAATGTCCATATTTTATATGTTGTGTAATATTATAGTATTGTGAAATTTTAATTTTCCTACCAATTTTTTTTCCATTGTTCTATTAAAATTATAGCATATAGCCTATTAACCTGTTGTATCCTATAGGATACATTGCCAATTTAAGGATTAAGGACGTTTTTAAGCAAGTGTCGTTATTAGTATGTTCAATACAAGAAGTCATGACAACAATTCAACCTTTCAATAAGCCAACGCAACTCCATCCTGTCCATAATTAAGAATTATATTAAAATATCTATTGTGCTGTGGTTTCAACTAGGTGAATTATAGGTGAATTCAAACAATTTTTCTGTCAGAATGATCAAACTTTGACTAGCCAATTTCTGTTGTGTTCATGTAATATCTTTATTTTAATGATTTTGTATTACTGGAAGCTGGCTTCCTCATGTTTGATCTGGAAACCTGACAAGGCAAACACCTCTTCTGGCGTACTAAAAAAAAAAAAAAAAAAAAAAAAAAAAAAAAAAAAAAAAAAAAAAAAAAAAAAAAAAAAAACGCATAACTTAGGTTATGCGTCACGTCATGTGATTGTTTGGTACTGAAAGATAGAGATGATGTTTCAAATAGGCTACTTGATTACTTCTACATATATAACAGTTGTCAAAGTAGATAAAATTTCAGTCAGATATAAACAACTGTGGCGATTCAAGGCTTCTTGATATTAGGGACTTCGGGAGTGATCAATCTCGACTTCTCGAAACACTCACAAGCAGCCTTTACGTCAACGACGCGACGTATACAACTTTGTTGTGCGGGTTTTCGGCTTTGCGTGCGCTGTTAGTCTTGCTTTCTCGATCGTTGTTTATCTCGACTCTTTATGTATTACGGATTGCGTTGCCTGTGACGTAATCTTATATGACGTTCTGCTGATCTCTGCCATACAGTTATACTTACTTACTGGCTTTTATGGAACCCGGAGGTTCATTGCCGCCCTCACATAAGCCCGCCATTGGTCCCTATCCTGAGCAAGATCAATCCAGTCTCTACCATCATATCCCACCTCCCTTAAATCCATCTTAATATTATCTTCCCATCTACGTCTCGGCCTCCCGAAAGGTCTTTTTTTCCCTCCTGCCTCCCAGCTAACACTCTATACGCATTTCTGGATTCGCCCATACGTGCTACATGCCCTGCCCATCTCAAACGTCTGGATTTAATGTTCCTAATTATGTCAGGTGAAGAATACAATGCATGCAGTTCTGTGTTGTGTAACTTTCTCCATTCCCCTGTAACTTCATCCCTCTTAGTCCCAAATATTTTCCTAAGAACCTTATTCTCAAACACCCTTAACCTATGTTTTTCTCTCAAAGTGAGAGTCCAAGTTTCACAACCATACAGAACAACCGGTAATATAACTGTTTTATAAATTCTAACTTTCAGATTTTTGGACAGCAGACTGGATGATAAAAGTTTCTCAACCGAATAATAACAGGCATTTCCCATATTTATTCTGTGTTTAATTTCCTCCCGAGTATCATTTATATTTGTTACTGTTGCTCCCAGATATTTGAACTTCTCCACCTCTTCAAAAGATAAATTTGCAATTTGTATATTTCCATTTCGTACAATATTCTCGTCACGAGACATAATCATATACTTTGTCTGTTGGGGATTTACTTCCAAACCTATCTCTTTACTTGCTTCCAGTAAAATTCCCGTGTTTTCCTTAATCGTTTGTGGATTTTCTCCTAACATACTCACTTCATCCGCATAGACAAGCAGCTGATGTAATCCGTTCAATTCCAAACCCTCTTTGTTATCCTGGACGTTCCTGGACAGTTATAAACCACTAAAATGATTACCTCAAAGCAATACAACAAAACTACCACTTGATCTTACTCCGTGAATATAAAATTGCAATTGAGGCATTCATAAAGTTATATTTACAGTATAATACGAGGTTCCGGATTCAATTTCCCATAATACTCGCACTTCAGACTGTTTTAAATGGTATAGGGTCAAGAAGAGGGTCCACCCAGATCGGAAAAATTTGGGAATCACATATATCGAAACTTCTGTTAAGAAATGTCCATTAATAACATCTGAACATATCTCCCTGAGTCTAACCTAGCTGATAATATCATGGTTGATTACTAGATAGCAGGTCTTAGAGTCAATTCTGGCTGTAGAGTCAAAGTGTAGATTTAATTCCAACTATACAAAATTTAAGAGACAATAAGTAAAATTACATTACATTAAGTTATGTAAAAGTGTTAATTCAAAGTAAGTATTTTAGTTTGTTGATCCTATTTCTGTTTCTATTTTTTCCTTGGAATTTCTCTAAGTCCATTCAGAAGGCAGGGTGACTATGAAGTGACAGAATTGTCTACAGATTTGGAGCTCGTATGTATTGAATTTGTATTCTCAAGTTCGATTATAATTAACAATTATATATATTTTTTATGGTTCTACATCGAGTAGGAGGAACTGAAGATGAAACACACGACAGAATGGAATAGAGGAAGTTTGTGAATGAGGCCAAAAACCTACTGAGATTTGAAGCGCAAGAAGCAAATAAGTGAGTATAAACTTCAAATTTCAATCAGACATCATGAGATCATAATTGTGGTATAATTAATTTAATGTATTCCCTTTAAAATTACATAGTAAATTCATAAATAATATTGAAATAACTGTAATTGTTTTCTTCTAGACCAGCAAAAACCAGTAGGCTTTTAGAATCCGTTCCGAAATATACACTTCATAGTATTCCTCTACTGTATTTTGAAAGTATATTTTACTTACTTACAACTCACAATTGGCTTTCAAGGAACCCATAGGTTCATTGCCGCCCTCACATGGGCCCGCCATCTGTCCCTATCCTGTCTCTATCATCATATCCACTTTCCTCAAATCCATTTTAATATTATCCTCCCACCTGCGTCTCGGCCTTCCCAAAGGTTTATTCCCCTCCGATCTCCCAACTAACATTCTATATGCATTTCTGGATTCGCCCATACGTGCTACATTTTCTGTCCATCTCAAATGTCTGGATTTAATGTTTTTTTGGTAGGTTATTTTATACCGCTTTATTAACATCTTAGCTTATTTAGCGTCTGAATGAAATGAAGGTGATAATACCGGTGAAATGAGTCCGGAGTCCAGCACCGAAAGTTACCCAGCATTTGCTCATATTGGGTTGAGGGAAAATCCCGGAAAAAACCTCAACCAGGTAACTTGTCCCGACCGAGAATCGAACCCGGGCCACCTGGTTTCGCGGCCAGACTGGCTAGCCGTTACTCCACAGGTGTGGACGATTTAATGTTTCTGATTATGTCAGGTGAAGAATACAATGCGTGCAGTTCTGCGTTGTGTAACTTTCTCCATTCTCCTGTAACTTCATCCCTCTTAGCCCCAAATATTTTCCTAAGAACCTTATTCTCTGTGGTCGTGCCAGAGAATCAGTCCCATTCTGAGGCTTATTATATGGATTCGTAATAAGCTGTTTTTTACGGGATGGGTTGTTAGCCCTTCGTCCAACCCCCAAGCTGGAGAACCATCCCTTATCGGCTGTCCAAGACTGCTTATTCAATATATTCACAGCTACCCTCCATATCTGGAGGCCGTCTCCTCTATCCACAACTGAAGACGCGCCATGCCGTGGTGATAAGGACCCACAATAGTTTATTGAACACGGGGAAAATAAACTTAAATAATATTATTGGTGCTTAAACACGTTTTCTGTAGGATTGACGAAAAGTTTGTAACGTTTCTTCTCTGTGACAAAAGTTTTTACTTTGAGATGAAGAGAAAATAGAAATGAATCAGCAACATATTCTTCTACACGTCCTATGACACTCTGCTAACGCTAGGGTAGTTTCTCGACTCCACTTCTGAAGAAAAAATTTGAATTATGGTTTATTTAACGACGTTCGCAACTGTCGAGGTTATATCAGCGTCGTCCGGTGTGCCAGGAATTTTGTCCCGCAGTATATCTACTGACATGTTCCTGTCGCATTTAACCACACTTATAGTACGATTATTTAGTCCTGACAGTCGTCGGCGACTTGAGCCTGAGTCAGGCGAGTCCATTTAGTTACACCAAGGTGTGTTTGGGTTATTTACTCGCTTGCCTTCGGAGCGATCGGATGTCATGCGTGCTGTAGAGCGATATGTTTCCAGTACAATTAAGCTATACTGCATTCCTTTACCGACTGCCCTTATCTCTACTACGGAGCACTCCCCACTACTCCTATTACTTTCCCTCTTTCGCGTCGCTGAGCTGTCAGGACTAAATAATCGGTCTGTAAATGCCATCGACCTAGGCCGGGATCGAACCCGAAACCTCGAGCACAGAAGGCCAGAGATATACCGACTAAGCTACCCAGGCCGACACTTCTGAAGAAATTATTATTATTATTATTATTATTATTATTATTATTATTATTATTATTATTATTATTATTATTATATACTGTAGTTCTAGTGGCTTGTGCAGCAAATGCTGCAAACTAAGTTCAATAGAAGTTCAAATTTATTTCCAATTAAGAATACCAGACATTTTGGAAGTTATTTGCTTCCTTAAGAGTCAAACATACTACCTCTGAATGCTTTTTATGCCAAATACTTGTCCTTGAACCTATCCATCTTCAGTTCTTGAGTTTCAATGCGAAAACGCAAGTAACAATGTTAGGATGATCAGAAAATTTTTCATGTGGGAGTAATGCAGTAGCTATTTCAGGTCATTGCGGATTATAGGTGAGAGTTAAGAAAATTTCAGGTTCGATTAAACCAAAGAAATATGAAATTAATTTTGATTTAGTTTCAAGATGCAGCAAAAATAGGAAACATGAATCATTACTACCTAGGAAAATGAGAGAATCACACATATACATATGTACATCACACTGCCATTAAATATATGAGAAAGACCCACATCACTTGACTAATAACTATAATAAATATTTCATTTTTAGTAACAATATTGTTACCTTACGTAAGTTTTATAGTTTTCAGTAACATTATATATAGCTGTTATTCAGTATATTATAGAAATGAAAATCTAATTTAAAATATTCTTTCTCTGCGTTTACTTAGGCCTACACAAAACCTCAATAGGTTTCACTTTCATATCATCAATATAGCATTAATGTGTGTAATTAATATACTCACATAATTGTATTAACTATAATAATATTTCATTTTTAATGGTAATAATCTCATTAAACATTCTTAAGTTTTGTAGTTCTTAATATCCAATACACAGCTGTACTCGGAAAACTACAGACCAGAGAATCAGACCTGTAAATTACTTTTTGTATGCCATCTGAACTCTAAATATGTCAGCAATCCTGCAGGTCATGGTCTTCGTGTAATATTGTTTATTGTAGTGTTTGTTTTGTTTTATTCTAAAAGCCATTATTTCTCAAAAATGACGACAGATGGATTTTTGAAAATAGGGAAAAGATGTAGGAAAATTGACATTTCACTGAAAACTACTATTTTTCTGAAAAACTTTGGGTTCCAAGCTTCAAAATGAGGAGTCATTTATTAAAATTCGTTCAGCCGTTTTCCCGTAATTTTCATTACCAGTTCAAATTATATATATATATATATATATATATATATATATATATATATTTCATTAATTTATACTGGGTGTTCAGTTCAAAGTGTGTCATGGCTCGCTGTATGCCGTCATGTGGCTAGCCGATGAGCCTAGAGAATTCAATCTTCCTACACTTCCGCAGAGGTGTATAACCTATGAGGCAGAGAAGTTGCCTAGCAAGTACGGCGTTCATTCTGAAGGGTACGTACCGATACGTACGGTAACGCCGGTAGTAGCAGGAATGTGAACTGTTTGGAAATACGTACTGTCGGGATATGGGTTAAGACGATTACTTACGTATTTGTTGACATTAACTTCGACGGTCAACATGGACACGGAGCATTTGATTTGTGTTGTGGAATGTTACCATACGCAACCGATGATAACAAATACCCTGCGTACGACTTGCCGGCGCATAACACAGTTCGAAAGAGGATATGGTAGCACACAGACCGTACAGACCGCCATCTGTTGCTACGACGTTCAAGTTATAGCGTACACGTTCTAAAGTTCAGATTGAAGAACGCCTTAAATAATAGGCAACTTCTCTGACATATAAGCTGAAATTCGCTTCAAATCGGTGACCCAACAACAGTGACGTCATGACATACTTTGAAATGAACACCCAGTATAATAACTAGAAAGTAGTATTGAAAATATTTATACGCCAAAATAAATATAAGTTACGAATTGCAAATAGTCAATGAAGCTACATTCTTGATCCCTACCTTAGGATAGCTTAGTCTAGCCCTCAACCATTGAATTTTGCTCACGTTCCCAGTCTCGACGCCTGAATTAACATGGTTGTAAAACTCACATTTTCAAAGGTATCAATTCAAGACGAAATACTAAAGAATATTATAAAGCTTTTATTTAACTCTTATCGGTGGTATGTAGAAGTGAGCGAGAGGGAACGGGTGGGGCAATGTTGAAATGTTACAACTCGTGCATGACTAATTTTGCTTTTCCTCTTGGTCGGGTTCTTCTCGGTTCGCTGTAAACACGACAGTAATGAGGTGAACCCTCGTTTGAGGGCAGGAGGGGCAACGTAACACGTTTTTGGGCGACTATCAACTTGGCAAATGTACCTCACTCACGTCGTACGCTTCTTGGTTACATTTTTTCTTTTATATATATTTTTTTGTTTCTTCCTGTTGTTGAGAAGACGAAAGGGGGAGTAGGGGTGTCCTATTTTTGAACACCTCGGTGATCTGTGTTGCTTGCGTTCTGCTCGAGTCTCTTAGCCCCATCTTTTAAACTTCCTTCCCTCGGTCCTCCTTTTCCCTCCGGCCGCAAACATTTCTTCGTAGTCTCGAATACATATTCCGTATTGAGATCGTGTTATTTGCAAGCAAATATTTCTATTGTATTGAAGACAACGACTATGTCGACCTAATTGTAACTTCGACTTACACATTCTTAATGCATTCTCTAACAATATGTACAAATTCTCCCTTCTGTCTCATTTTCTACCTTGTTGACCTTGTATTTTATTATTAAACCTTTCTCTTGAACTACATAGCAAATTTAAAGATGAAAGACCTTAATTCCAGCTTGCATCATTTACTCGATGTTAAATGCAATATTACAAGCTAATAACAAAAGGCAAGTTTATAATTGAAATTATGATTCATTATTCAACCTCATTCCAAAATATAAGTACAGAGGCTGCACAGAGACATTTATCTATTTAATGCCTTTCATACGGTTTAATAAGTATAATAGGGCTAATTCAGGGAATCTAATGCGATGTATGCAGTAATGTGTTAAACACAGCGCATGTTATAGTGTGTGTGTAAGCCTATAATTATTTTCAACTTAGAGACGTGTTTCTCAAACCAGCGTTGGTACGCGAAACTTCAGATAGTAATTCACAAGCTTGATAATAAAACTGCAGATCATTATTATAAAATCCCCTGTATTTATACATAAGTTACTTACTCTGAAATGGTTTTTAAGGAACCAGGAGGTTCATTGCCGCCCTCACACAAGCTCGCCATCGGTCCCTATTCTGTGCAAAATTAATCCAGTCTCCATCACCATACTCCAACACCATCAAATGCCATTTTAATGTCATCCTCCCATCTACGTCTCGACCTCCCCAAAGGTATTTTTCCCTCCGGCCTCCCAACTAATAATCTATATGAATGTCTGGATTCGCCCATACGTGCTCCATGCTCTGCCCATAACAAACGACTGGATGCAATGTTCCTAATTATGTGAGGTGAAGAATACTATGCGTGCAGTTCTGCGTTGTGGAACTTTCTTCATTCTCCTGTAACTTCATCCCTCTTAGCCCCAAATATTTTCCAAAGAACCTTATACTCAAATACTCTTCCTCTCTGTTCCTCTCTCAAAGTGAGAGTCCAAGTTTCACAATCATACAGAACTACAACATAACTGTTTTATAAATGTTAACTTTCAGATTTTTTGACAGCAGACTGGATGACAAAATCTTCTCAACCGAATAATAACATGCAATATTCCATATTTATTCTGCGTTTAATTTCCTCCCGAGTGTCATTTATATTTCTTACTGTCGCTTCAAGATACTTGAATTTTTCCACCTCTTCGAAGGATAAATCTCCAATTTTTATTTTCCCATTTTGTACAATATTCTGGCCACGAGACATAATCATATACTTCGTCTTTTCGGGGTTTACTTCCAAACCTATCGCCTTACTTGCTTCAAGTAAAATTTCCGTGTTTTTCCTAATCGTTTGTTGATTTTTTCCTAACATATTCACGTCATCCACATAGACAAGAAGCTGATGTAACCCATTCAATCCCAAACCCTCTGTGTTATCCTGAACTTTCCTAATGGCATATTCTAGAGTGAAGTTAAAAAGTAAAGTTGATAGTGCATCTCCTTGCTTTAGCCCGCAGTGAATTGGAAAAGCATGAGACAGAAACTGGCCTATACAGACTCTGCTGTAAGTTTCATGGAGACACATTTTAATTAATCGAACTAGTTTCTTGAGAATACCAAATTCAATAAGAATGTTATATAAAACTTCTTTCTTAACAGAGTCATATGTCTTTTTGAAATCTATGAATAACTGATGTACTGTACCCTTATACTCCCATTTTTTCTCTAATATCTGTCAAATAAAAAAAATTTGATCCATA
Organism: Periplaneta americana; assembly: GCF_040183065.1. NCBI lineage: Eukaryota > Metazoa > Arthropoda > Insecta > Blattodea > Blattidae > Periplaneta > Periplaneta americana. Next base: position 101,363,799 of record NC_091130.1, on the reverse strand, counting down.
GTCAATCTATTACTCCTAAAACCACACTGATGATCCCCGAATAATTTCATCTACATACGGAGTTAATGTTCTCAAACGAATATTGCACAACATTTTGTACGATTTCAACAAAATTCATATTCTTCGAAAGTTACCAGAGTTAGTCTTGTCAATTTATAAAAGAAAAATATGGTTTTCAGTAAACACGAAAAACTAAATCCATCTTATACAAATCTGACTTTTCAGGAATAGCTCCCTATAAAACTGACTCGAATAATTTCAAGGGAAAAATTGTTCCGGGGAAGGATATCGAACCCCGGAACTTTGGCTGAGTACGCCAACGCTCTACCGACTGAGCTACCCAGGAACTCTACCAGACTTCGGCTCAATTGTTCTGGTGTCTGGTAGATTTCCTGGGTAGCTCAATCTGTAGAGCCTTTGCGTGCTCAGTGAAAGGTCTAGGGTTCGATATCCGACCCGGAATAATTTTTCTCTTGAAATTATTTAATTCTGTCTTGTCTGGAAGTTATTGGAAGAAACAAATATATGAAATGTGAAGTGCATGCTTCAATAGTGTACTCTAAGTGAAAAAAAACTCCGATTTCCTTCATGTACCTAAAAATATTAAGTGACTTTTGTTAGGAAATAATTAACTTTGCCACCAAGTTGTGGATAAAATGCAGTTAGATTCCTAGCGAAGTGGATGAAGTACAGTTCAATTCCAAAGTGTAATTTTATTATTTTTTTAGGTTGTCCGTGGCAAGAGTGAGTATCGCTGCTTTAAATAAGAGCAAATGATGTAATCATATAAAAATGGTAAAGGTGTCCCCGTCACACGCCATGAAGGCACTTGGGGGGCATGGAGGTAGATCCCCATGCTTTCCATGACCTAGGCACTAGAATGAGGTGGTGTGGTCGGCACCATGCTCTGAACGCCTTTTACCCCCGGGAAAGACCCGGTACTCAATTTTATAGGAGGCTGAGGGGCCGTTCTGGAAGTTTGGCAACGAGAAAAATCTCGTTACCACTTGGGATCGAACCCCGGACCTTCCAGTCCGTAGCCAGCTGCTCTACCACCTGAGCTACCCGGCCACCATCATGTAATCATAAAAAATCAGATGTTCTCTCAAAACCTATTCTTTAATAATGTTATATAAAATATTATAAAAATGCATTCACCTTCAACATATTAATACTTATTCACTCACTTACTTACTTACTTACTTACTTACAGCTTTTAAGAAACCCGGCGGTCATTGCCGCCCTCACATAGGCCCGCCATCGGTCCCTATCCTGAGCAAGATTTATCCAATCTCTACAATCATATTCCAACTCCTTCAAATCCATTTTAATATTATCCTGCCATCTACGTCTCGGCCTCCCCAAATGTATTTTTCCTTCCGGTCTCCCAACTAACACTCTATATGTATTTCTGGATTCGCCAATACGCGCTACATGCCCTGCCTATCTTAAACGTCTGGATTTAATGTTCCTAATTATGTCAGGTTAAGAATACAATGCGTGTAGTTCTGCGTTGTGTAATCAACACATTAGGCTAATACACTTTTAAAATAAAGATTCATTACTCCAAGACAATTACATTTAAAGCACTAATTAATACATCGATAGGATACAGCATGGGTGTCCAAATGCCTATAGAACCAGAAGTTATTGCACGTCAAGCATGCTCTGCTAAGGTCAATAACTTTCCATATAAAATAGGAAAAACGACCTTAAGGAATATGCGCTGCGGGTTGCTTAAGCCAGGGGTTACCTCGTACGAGTTACAATTATTGGACATCTTTGGACTACAGAATATTAGAATTTAAAGCCTGAATGTAGTAACGGCCTACCCCTTTTCCAGTAAATATTAAAGTCTTTGAAATTACTAATTTGTCTTTGTAAATGTATAAGTCATGTATTCTTTGTTTCTTTGTTTCGTATTACAAGACAAAGTTCTTATCATTTGAAGTACCTAACACTTTAGTACATTGTAACAGTTCAACAACTCTATAATATTATCCATCACTGCAGTAATTATACATTTTTAATTGCAATATACACAACTGATACTCATTAGAAACAACCACACAACATTCCCGAGAATAAGGGGCTCTGATCGGTCGATTGTAACCAAGGAGTCAAACTGCACTTCCTCCAATGAATGCAGTTTGACTTCAACCGAACAATTTATCACATAACCTGCTGAATTCTGCACTGAAACTCTACTTGTCATAATTTTGGAGAAAGTACACTTTGATTCTAAACGACTCATGCAATCAAAAGAAAAAAAAAAGACTTGTAATAATTGACTAGTTCTTTCATCGTTACTTCAAAATTCGTTGACTCTTATAAACTTGTATGTTGAGTTCTCCCGTTATTTAAAAAAAGATACATTTTCATTGCCATCAATTAACTATTGGGCAGATAACGGTTATTAGTCGTCTCAGTATCTTCATAGCCTTCAAATTAAAAATAGGTACTGAAATATGTTGACCTATGCAAGAGGATGAGCATATGGTTAAAAAGTATATCTTTAAAACGACCCCATGACGATGGAAGCGACTCCTTTTTTCGGTCCAACACAACACTTCAGCGTTGTTTACCAGGATTTCAATGCCAGGAGGGAGTGCTTCAATGCTGGGTTCATGCAGAAGGAGAACTAAACACATGAAGGTTAAAAACATACATCTTGATTATGCTACTTTTAACACTGTATCACTTCGGAAAACGTTTTGTTTGGCTTTCTTGTGTTAAATGTTACTTTACCTCGTTAACATGTTTCAGCCTGCTATTGGCCATCTTCAGAACTGGTTATTGTTGGTCATGGCGCCTTTTGTTTGTGTTTCTGTGAGAGTGTGTTCGTGTACAGCGTATTCCGACCGGTGGACAACAATGACGTCACGCTGCAGCGAAATAGGAACAAAACTGCTGGAAGGTCCGATGGCTGTCATGGCGGCTGTAGAAGTTGTTGTTTGTGCTACGCTAGCAAGGTTTTACGAAATTTCCATACAGTCATTTTGTTCAAAGAATAGGTAGCATAAACGATTTATTTCTTGATCAGGTAGTAATAACTGGTCCACTGACATGTTCGCTGATAAGTCATTAACATATTTTTTTAAGTTGTGGTCATTACAAACAACACAGCAGAACCAAAGCAGAACACACCGCCATGACACAACAGTCATTCGTCTGCTAATTCCCGCCCTATACAAGAACCAATCAGATTCACTGATGGCGGCTGATGGAGACTGCCACCACCTCTGCAAGCTGATGGAACCGGTGCGACAACGGTGGAGTATCAGTTACGTCATTGTTGAAATTTGGAACACCGTGATGCCATTAGATTGCTCAGCGCTGAGATTCGGAATACGCTCGTATTGTAATGTGGAGTCAAAGACCATAGACATACGTAACAAAGCACTGTAAAATACTTTTATTATAATACAGTTTACCGTGTTATATTGGATAAGAATTTGCATGTATTCCCCAGTGTGTCATTTGAATGGAGATTTTCCAATTATGCTATGGAACCGTACCTCCTTATAATACATTTTGAAACTAAGTTTGGATGTTTAAAGAACAAGTCCGGAGTTTCCTGCATGCAAGGAACAAACAGCTTAATTCACTAAATTCAATATGAAGATGGTATGGCCTGTGTGTCTTATAAGGTAGGCCTAAAATGGCTAAAGCAGGCAAATATGATAGAATTGAAGAATCTATTTTTGCCACTAGCTAAGGAAATAGATTGACCACGGGGTTTGAATCAAGGGCCTTCCGAATAAGAGCCTCAAACGGTACCATCTGAGCCAACTCGCTCGGTAATATTCTTCATATTTCATATTTTTCAAAGTTCGCAAATTATTGGAAAAATGATGCTAACCACGAAAATAATTAAGAGGATATGAAAACAATAGTACAATAATTTGTACAATGATTATTTATTAACACGTCTTTCAAAGAGGATAAAATGATACCTTAAACTGTAATTAATTAATTAATTTATTTATTTATTTATTTGTTTAAACTGGTAGAGTTAAGGTCAAAAGACCTTCTCTTTCCCTCTATCAGGGAATTACAACTACAATATTAAGAATTCAATTACAATTATAATACAATTAATATTAAATTTACAAGTACAATAATTCTTGGATTTTACACTTCAAATAATAGAAGCAAATACAATAAAAATCTAAGTACTAAAAGATTAACTGATTAATAAAGGCTAGAAAGTTTATTGTGGAAGTTAAGAACAAAGAAAGATTTTTTATTAAACAAGTACAATTTAAACCCACTCTACACAGTAAGAAAATGCTTACGTTTTTTGAACACTGCTAAATTCTGACAGTCTCTGATGTCACTGGGTCACAAGCGCGATAGCGAGATTGTGTATGGTGATGAATACGATGATGTCTTATGTGTTGGAACCTTTCATGTGAGATTTTCATTTTGAAAAGGTGGTGTAGACCGATAAGCAATTAAATAAAGTGAATATAGGTTAAATGGGTCCGTCTTCTTGCTCATCAAGTAATGTGTAGTCTTAATTATTAACTATGTCACATTTATTGATTGGATTAACGTTTTCGGCAATTATTTGCCATCATTAGATCATCGTAAGTGGCATGTTATACACACTGAATACTAATTACAAGTTGAATGAAGTAATATTCGGGCAAACAAACATGGTTACCATTTGACTAGATAAATGTAACATTATAAGTAGGTGTGCACTGACTCAGCTGTTTACACGAACAATGTTTTCATTTTATCATAAATGTTAAGATTGAACACAAATTAATTTGAGCCTTTTCTTCGTCTGAACTGGAGGGACAGAACGATGACATGTGTATAATAATCTAATTGGCATTGAAGCTGTCGTATAACTACTTTTGTAGCGATTACTCTCAATTATTATTATTATTATTATTATTATTATTATTATTATTATTATTACTCTTACTATTATTGTGTATTATTGCTCTTAGAATTTATTGTACCGTCAATTACACTTTTAAGTGTTACCAATTAGGAACATTTTTTGGATTATTTTTATTTTTGCACACGAGTTCACTTTCATACATCCTATTTTGCGATTAAGGGGGAAAAAAAGGAAACCTCAGTTACATCACGTTAAATTATATCCTCTTTGTTTGTGTACCAGTCCACCCACATACAATTTAGGCAGCGTTTCACTTCAAACAATATGTCGTACACAGGAGATTTCCATGCCGGTCCGTACGACACTTTTTATTGAAAAAAGAGAACGTTTATGCTAACGCGACATCGTTTTAAAACCGCCTCAGGCATTCACACAGCACAGACAGCCATTCTGCCCCTCATATTATGCAACCTGCTCAACATCAAATTACTGTGGGCTACAGAGACGTGCAGGGAAATACAAATATAAATTTGTTAAAAGTGAATAGCGGAGAATGAAAAGAACACGCAGATTCCATTCAATATAACAGGTCTATTATAACTTGTTCCTATGTAATACGGTATATGTATGTGTATGTGATTGTGTATACTTGTCAATGTAAGAAATGATTGGAACTATTTTATCCGATATTATAAAATTAAGATAATTTTTATATTATATATTTTCTGTTTAAATAAATGAAACAATAAAATAAAAGAATTGTAGATACATATTTTAAAATTAAATGTCTCTACAAAATCAAATAATACAACGTGTCTCGCTTAGATGGATCAAGAAATAAATGCTCGCCATTTAAAACCAGATAAAGATATCGTTATGATTTACGTCTGACAAGATAAAGAAACTGTCCAAGTTTATGCAACAAAGTTTGAAAACAGCTGTTTGTGTAACTTTCGTTTGTTTATGTGTAACTTTCATTTGTTTGTTGCTAGGGCACTAAAACAAGCCTAGCGTCATTTTGTAGAAGAACACGGTATGGTAAGCATGTGGACATCACAACAGAAAGTTCAGTGCGTGCTATGGCTGACAGAAGAACCCATCATTTGACCATTCTTCTTCTTCGTAGAGGCTATAGTTACTGGAAATGTGTATCTGAACATGTTGCAGAACTTTGTTGTTGACCAACTTCCCCCATGATCGGTTTCTCAGCAGAATGGGGCCCCACCCCATTATCATCAACGGGTGCGTGAGTTCTTGGATGAAAAATTCCCCGATAGGTGGATCGGAAGACGATGTCCTCTTGCCTGGCCAACCAGGTCACCCGATCTGAACCTCTTGGACTTTTTTTCTGGGGCTTTGTGAAGGATGCTTTGTACCAAAGAGGAAGAGCTAACACCTTAGATGAACTAAGGCAACACGTCAGAAATGCAGCTGCGCTAGTGACTCCACAAATGCCACAGAACACTTTGCGGGAGGTTGAATATCGTTTAGATGTCTGCAGAGCAACTCAAAGTGCGCACATCGAGTTGCATTGAGCATTCTCCGAAACTCGGAGTGTTCTTACATGAAGTTATGTAAGAAGTTATGTTAATAAACCATTATTTACTCTTGAAATTATCACTTATTTCTCGATCCCTCTAAGCGGGACACGGTGTATTTTATACAAATCAATCGATAACTGAAATATGTTAAATATCTGAAATACATCAGAGATGGAACTGTTTTCATTATGGTATACAGAAATAAGTAAATCAGCAACATAAGTTAAAGGAAGAACGGAACTACGAAGAAAGGTGACATAATAGACAATGAACGGCCTAGAGAAATATTGCGTAACTTATGTCGTACGTTTAGGACGCAATGTCATATTTTGAAGAGCGTATTTGTGACCTCTGCACACATTCATTTAAGAAAATAGGCAATTTTTATACACGAACTTCCATATTTTAAGTTTGTTTGGCATTAACAAAAAGATCTTAAGTTCTTTACGTTTATAAGAGACATGGCCATGTTATTATTAGCGAATTACAGACTTTATTATGACACAAACGGTCGTTGGGGTATAATACTTGGAATAGCAAGACGTTCTACCTCATCCCACGCTGTTCTGTCGAATCGTTTCAATGTTGAATGTACGAAGCAACACATCCTTCAATGTACAGACATTAGCCTACAGTCGAAGAGCTCTACATATGCATATAATCACCAGGGGTAGGAATTTCATATAGTTGCATATCTGTGTATAAAGTAAAAAGGTAAAATTACTCTTTTTATACGACATAAAGATGCACGTGTAACGTTTATATTCTACGCTAGTTGGTTTCTTACAGTATCGAATGCTATTAGAAGCGGAAATGGGTCAAGTGTTGTCTTGCGATTTTACAATGTCTTCAGGGAATAAAACAGTATTTGGGCAGGTACGTAACTGTTGATAGATTATGAATTCACTACTTCAACACTAAAAAAAATACAGGCTGTTTCCGAGGTGGTGTTACAAACTTTCAGGGATGATGGCGAAGGGTTCATGTATCAATTTGAGATAAGGAACCCTGGTCCGGAAATGACCGAGTCGCAAGTTACAAGCAAAAATAGTTGTGTGAAAAAGAAATAATTTTATTCCTCTGTACACCTTACTTGTGTGTATTTATCTGTACATCTTACACATACTGTATTCATCTGACGTTGTTTACGTTGTCTGCTTACAGTATTCCATTCAGTGGCCTGTCTGAGGGATAGGGACAGGAAACTACACTAAAGCAATGCAAATGGCGTAATATGTAACGGACATGGTCGGTCTTGATATGCACGTCTGTAAAGAGAGATGTATGTGTACAAGTTGCAGTGTCCAGTCGATCAGTCTTAGTGAAATGGAGGAGTACACGAGAGCAGAATATGCAGACCTGATTTTTGAATACGGATGAGCCAATGGGAACAGTAGACAAGCTCACAGATTGTATCGGTACAAGTACCCACGTAGATGACATCCGGCCCATACCATCTTTCCACGACTGTTCCAAAGATCAAGGGAAGGAGGGCACGTGGTGCGAAATTACAATTCCATTTCATCACAACACTATTTTTGCTTATAACTTTCGACTCAGTAATTTCCCGACCATGGTTCCTGATCTCAAGTTGATACATGTGCCATTCGCCATCATCCCTGAAAGTTTGTAACACCACCTCGGAAACATCCTGTATAAATAACAACCATGGAAGAAACACCAGTCGACCTGGTTGGCGAGTTAGTATAGCGCTGCCCTTCTATGCCCAAGGTTGCGGGTTCGATCCTGGGCCAGGTCGATGGCATTTAAGCGTGCTTAAATGCGACAGGCTCATGTCAGTAGATTTACTGGCATGTAAAATAACTCCTGCGGGACAAATTTCCGGCACATCGGCGACGCTGATATAACCTTTGCAGTTGCGAGCGTCGTTAAATAAAACATAACATTAAAAAATTTAAAAGAAACTCCATTTTCCCATTGCCAAATTAGTTTCTAGTTCAGAAATGAGCTGGGAAAGTTATGGTTTCAAATCATTCAAATGCATGAAAAATTATTACACTTATGGTTGATTTCCTGGAAGAATGCTCCTATACCAATGCTGAATTTTACTCTAACATCCTAAGACGATAACAAGAATAACTGAAGGACAAGAAGCGAAGAAACCTGAAAGCTCTTCAAGAGAGTTTTGCAACTCAGCTGGAATTGCAAGACTGTGGATTTGAATAGTGCTGAATCATCATTCATCACCTACATTTACCAGATTTGGTTCCATTAAGATAAGTTTCTTTTTTGAAATCTGAATCATTTGAAAGAAAGTTAATTCGAAAGCGATAATGATGTAACTGAATGAGTGAATGATCAGTTTGTATGAAAATATTTCTGAATTCTATTTGACATGTATGTAAAAGTATATGGATCATGCCAACATGGTTAAGTTAAGGGGACGTTTATGAGAGTTTTAAAACTTCTAAACTTCCTATCCAAAATCTATTAATTTTAAACTACATAAACGTGCCTACAATCCTATCATCTGTACGAAATGTTGTACCATTAGTGCTAATACTTTTGAAATTACATATTTTTAAAATATATTTTATATTGACGTCACTAAAAGGGCTCTTTGCAACAAAGTTTCCAAAATGTTTAGTTTATATTATCTTAAAAGCTTGAAAATAGTCATAGGAATAAAAATTAATTAGCTTTTTGAGCTCAGTCTAAATAGAAAGTCACAACAAATTTTTAATTGGATTTTCTTATTACTTCACCACTATTTCACTATATTGTCCCCTTAAGGGAAGATTGTGTTGAAAAAGAAATAGGTTACAACTTCATCCTATCACTTTTATGTAGGACTAGACACCTATCAACCTTCATTAAAATTGTTTCAGTTCAAGAAAGACGTGAAATATAAGGCAGTAATCAAATACCTATTTACAATAATTATTGTCTCTATTGATGGAACATTAAATAAATAGTTCAAAACAATAATTTTCATCATACCAATACAAGAATTGGGCAAGTTCAATGTAGATAATGTAGATTTAAATTATTTCTTAGTGATAAGTCAACATTTACTTTTTAGATGCAAATGAGGTCCACTTTCTTGTAAAATTCTAAATGTTTTCACGACATGTACATTAACAATCAAGCCCCCCACTTTTAGTTAAATGCTCGTGGATTATATAAACTTTACACTTTCGTTGTTTTATTTCCTGGCCTTAAGGAGATGGCAGGGTCCGCTGTTTACAGAGTACGCCACTGGCAGCGCAGTGCACAGCTGGCGTCTGTCACATGCCTCGTTGGGGGTTCTGTATGCTTGCTTTTCCAAAACTCGTCCTCACACCAGGACTGTAATAACCTCCTCCACTCTCCTTCAAACAGCTCTCACATAATAATGGGATAAAACCAACAAGACTGGTTAAACACTAGCCTCTCCAGTAACGCATCGTAAGTATGTAAGTTACACGTTCAGAAGCGAAAATATCATTGCAATTTATTGGAAGTTAACTTCCATAAAGGACCTTATCGAATTTATAATGCACAACTAACTTTAATTCGTAATACATCACATATTTATTATATATGAGGTCTCGCCTACCTCATTGAATATTACATAACTACTATGAAGTAGCCAATGTGTATTATCATCATTTAATACGAGAAAAATTCGATCCGGCACTGGGAATCGAACCCGGGACCTCTCCACTCTGCACGCTGAGTGCTCTTTCCAACTGAGCTATGCCGGGACACGATCCACGGTGCCGGCCGAACTCCTCTCGTTGTAATATTTTTACGGCCTTACTACCTGCACTCTAGACAATGTAAGTCATACATGCAGGAGCGCATATTTAAATGACTTTATGGCCATATTCAACCTCAGTTTGTGACAAGTGCTAACAGTTAATACATCACATATTCATTATAATATGAGGTCTCGCCTACCTCATTGAATATTACACGACTACTATGAAGTAGCCATGTGTATTATCATCATTTAATTCGAGAAAAATTCGATGTAATATACATAGTAAGGACTTTTTCTTATCTTTTTCGATTTTACACTCAGCTTTTGGGATCTTCAATTTGACGCTAGAGGTGTCGAAGGAACATTTCTTCTGTAGTTTCCAGAAAATTTCCCTCTGATCAAACTATTGCCAAAGTGGGAAAACAATATTATTTTGAAACGACAAATGTAGGACCTAACAATGACAACAAGAACCACTATAAAGACTATGAGAAGGACCATAAAGACAAATACAAGAACAATAACAACAAAGACCACGATAAGGGTCACGACAGGGACCTCGACAAAAACGACGTGGACCATAATAAGAACCACAACGACAAGAAAAACTAAAAGAACCGCTAAAATAATCATGACATGCACCACTCCAAGGACCACAATATGGATCGCGATAAGGACCATGACATGAATCACAGTTATAACAACGATAAGGATCAAGATAAGGACAAAGATCACGATGAATATGACAAAGGCAACAAGCATCACGATAAGGACCATGATAAAGAGAAGGATAACGATATGGAGATGATAAAGACAACAAGGACCACGATAAGTACTACGACAAATGCAACAAGGATCACGAAAAGAATCATGTTAAGATCCCCGATAAGGACCATGACAAAACATCACGGTAAGGGCCACGACCGACAAGGACCATGATAAGAATCAGGATTAGTACCACGGCAAGAATCGTGATCTCTATCGTGGTACTAGTCATGGTCCTCATCTTGATCCCTATCTTGATCTTTGTGATCCTCATCGTGAGCCTTGTCGCGATCCTTACATTCATTTTTGTCGTAGTGCTTATTGACTTTCTCATGATCCTTTTCGTGGTCTTTGTCGCCTTTGTCGCCATTCTTATAGTAATCTTTGTTACCTTTGTCATTGTCTTCATCGTGGTCCATGCCTTTATCATGGTTCTTGTTGTCTTTACAGTAATATTTATCGTGGGCGTGATCGTAGTAGTGATTCTTGTTGCTGTTCTTTATCGTCGTCCTTGTCTTTATCATTGTCCTTATCGTGATGGCTGACATTTATTTACTGAAATAAAACATGAAGCCACATATCGGAAACCATTTCAGAAGTGAAATAATGTTTGCATTAGTAAATCCTGGAATATATTCACGCTGTAATCAATCTTACATAAGGCACTGGAATAAAGCAGATTTCAGTTCGCTTTCTGTTAGAGAAACGGATTTAGTTCCCTTCCCTATGAGTCGTGTGTTTCTTCCTTGTCTTACATATGTCCTATGTTGTCTTAAGTGATAGGCCTGAACTTCTATTATGTTCATAATTCAATATGGAAGTTCTGGTACTTGTGAACGTCCGATGTTGGTTGCTAATATTGTCAAGGGAATTTATGCACATTCGACGGGTAAAAAATGTTACAATGCTGGAATGTGAATCCTGAAATTAATAAAACCTAGCCTTAAACTTGACGGTTTTATTTGTTGAGTAAATTTGTTATTCAGATGGAAAAGTGGGCCTATGTCTTTCGGCTAAATTGTAATTAAAGCCTTATAAATTCAACATAGACCAACACATTTTAATTAGACCATGATCACCATAATGGTCTGTATGTCAATGGCACGTAACCTGGAATAAAACAGGTCGTAATGACAAAGCACAGACAACCAAACCCTAAGCGGATTTGAAACCCGCGGCCGTGGTTTTCACACAGCGATATACATTGCCATCTTACCGTTACATACATTATACCAACGCTTGCCGTAATTTCAAATTCATATAGGCCTGTATCCTATATGTAAATACTACTGTTATTAATATAATACAAACCCAGTTCCACACTACTTAATGAGCGTCTCTGTGAAGGAAACCAAGAACTCTGGTAAGAAATTAAAGTCCTTTGATAAATGCGAATGTTAGCATTTTTTATTTGACAAGAAATTAAAGTGCTTTGATAAATGCGTATATTATAAATTTTTATTTGACTTCAACTGATATAAATAATGGACATTATCTGAGGAGCATACTAGAAAAATCTGAAATGTCCATTTTCAGAAAAACACACTTTATATGCCAAAAAACTTGTATTTCTGCAATACACGAAATATTTTCTGCGGCGAAATATTAGACATTTTTTTCTATGGATTCTTAAGAAATTTCACCATAAAGAAAAGTTCATTACAGAGACACATATTTGTAGCATTTTCTGAAAAGCAGCTTGTCAGGTTTTGAAAGTTTGCTTCTCACATAGTTGAATAACCACACTATTGTGAAGTTTCAGTTATTTGTGATTACGTTATTTTATTGATAAATTAGAATTAATGTAACCTCTATTACTGTAAAATCCTTCCTTTTCTTTAAGTGCCTAAACATGAACAGATAAATCTAATTCTCTGATAACAGTATGTGTTGAAACAACATGATATAATTGCAAGCATCTAGCTTCCTATTGTCATAAATTCCAAAATAATTTTAATATACCACTGAACATTTTGTAAATAATAAAACAATTTGTCCACACGTGTGGAGTAACGTTTAGCGCATCTGGCCGCGAAACCAGGTGGCCCGGATTCGATTTCCGGTTGGGACAAGTTATCTGGTTGAGGATTTTCCGGGGTTTTCCCTCAACCCAATAAGAGCAAGTGCTGGGTAACTATCGGTGCTGGAGCCTGGACTCATTTCACTGGCATTATCACCTTCATCTCATTCAGAAGTTAAATAACCTAAGATGTTTTTAGATAAATAGATGGACTTATTGAGTAATATTAAACATACAGATGTTATATTATCATCATTTTCTCTTAAATCCAATGCACGGGTCTTCTGACCGTACGTGCTTTGTACCTAAAACAAATCCTACTTTGTAGGTTTCACTCTCCTCACCTATACTTAGATCCAACTACTCTCTAAAAGAACACACAGATTAAAATAAAAATGGCATAAACAAAACACATCATATCCTAAGCTAAACAGACATAAAGTGTATAATTGAGTATCTTTTCGTCAGTTCGCATCACAAACTTCAACAGCTGAAGTTCTAATCTGTCTCGCCTTCAAGAGAAACAATCCAGTCTTTTGTTCCCATTCTCTATTCCTCATGAGGGCAAGACATGCAAGCGAACTCCTATTCTGTCTTAGCATCGAGGGTGGTGGACATTTTTTTCAAATTCGACAGACTGTAATAAAATATGTGTCCAGGAGTCCTTTCTCCGCACATTGGGCAAGGCGCTCTCCTTCTTCGTTGACAATTTCATTAGCCTTCCATGCCCCCAATCTTAGCCACGCTAAACCTGCTCTACTCTCCTTCTTACAAGAATTTATGTAGTCACACCTCTCCCAGTTAAGCATGAGATCTGATTGTAAATGTAGTGAGGACTTTTCCGAACATTGGAGCTCCATCTCTTACCTCTCGATATCAATTAAACACATTTTCACGTTACGCCATATATTCCTTCTGTTATTCTCTCCTTTTTTCCATACTCATTGCATTCCTGTATGATGCAGCCCTCTCTGCAGTTTATAAACCCACCCTTTTTCCCAACCTCTCTTTGTTGAACTTTGTAGCAAATCGACCGTAAAAGCAACTGATCCCCAAATATAATTTGAGAGGCTTAGAACAGAAAGCAGGTAAGTGACATTATTAAAAAATGAGGTAAGTGCGTGTTGTGATAGCCCAAAATGATGTTTCTTTGGGATAAAATCAGGTAAGTGATCACACTGTGCAGTGCTGCTATATGGGCATCATTTCACCAAACTAGTGTATAATATTTCATTGCATGTAGAACTTTAACTGTAATTTCCTCAAAACTAGGTTTCCGTCACTTACCTGCTTTTTGTTCTAAGCTCCTCATTTTAACCAGTATTTTATCACCCTAACTCTCATATGAATTGCTTCGTTTTGAAGCCCAAACTCCTTTAGCACCCCGCAGTTAGCTGTGCTTCTGCCAATTTCAAGTATTCGTTTCAGGAAGTCCGTTTGTACCTTATTTAATTTTCCCGCATTTTTCCCAACCCCAAATTTCCGCTCCCTGCTACATAGATGTTGATAAAGCGTCGTAAAATAACGTACTAAAAAAGTAAAACAATTAGGTTCTAATTGTATTTACTATTTACAAAATGTATTTCTAAACATTCTTTTCTATTGATGATACGGTACAGGCCCATGAAAAAGTTGTAATACGTGTCATTTCCCTAGCAACCTGGAAATGGGACGCAGGCAGTGGAGTTGAAATTGGAATATGTATTAACAGGTATAGAATCAACATTTAGATACAAATATGCAAATATTAGAGAAATCTAATACTTTATTTTCTCTGATGTGGTTTGGCAAAACTCACAAATGAAATTTTGAAGAGTTGCAACAACAGTAAATATAAGTGATTCCATCCTGAACACAGGACACAATGATACCAGAGCTTGTCTTTTCCGAATTCACCACAAACAGGCACTTAATGTTAGAATCATTTTCTTTTCGATGAATGTTGTAACGCAGGAGGGATATTGGTAAGCACAACCTCCTACGAATACCCGAATTGTTACCATTAGAATAGTTCAGCTCTTAATGGCTATAGAATCAAAGTAACAAAAGATCTTTATGCTCTAATTAACAGATAATTAATTATACTTTAAGGATGTACTCACTCAGATGAATATTACGTACCTCAAACACAAAGAAGCCACAATGTTATAATAAAAGGCAAACAGAAATGGCCTATACGGAATATGCTGTATGTTTCACTGAGACACATTTTAATTAATGGTACCAGTATGAAATTTATTTACATTCAGTAAATAAAAACTTTTATTTTGTAAATATATAGGTTACAAAAATATATATAAACACCAAATAAATATATAACAATATAAATAAAATAATAATAATAATAATAATAATACATGTATAAAAACTTTGCAATAATTAATGTTCAATAAATTTGAGGACCGAACGAGCAGTGTTCGTGTTTTGTCGCAGTTCAAACATACTTTTAATAAGAGAGAAATACAAAAACAAAGTAGAAACTAAAATAAAATAAATGGTACAATGAAATCACATGTAATGTCACATAGGCGTATAATCAATATTTTAGTACCAAGTACAAAAATTTAAAAATTTTCATAATCATTGTCATTCTTACCTTTCAGTCTTCATAAAAGACAACGCTTCTTTACTAATATAAAAACTTATAAATAGAGTTTAATTTTAATAATTGTGATCCATTTTTATTTTCGTGTGTCATTTGACTTCTTTAAAAATAACTGATGTGTTAGTATGATTTATTTCATTATTTTATTATACTTGTCCAGGAATATAATTTTTATGCTTATTAGTTAACGCCAGACGTAAGTATAGGCCTAATTAATGTACCCTACGTGTGAAATAGCTTTTACATAGGTTTAATAATTTCCTGTTTCCAGTATTTTAACAACAATTTTACTGTGCTCCTGACTCTTTTTTCTCGCCTTTTTCCTTACAAATCGTTTGTTCTTCGAAACCCCTCTCACTGTTGGATTTATTAATTGCCTCTACAGCATATAAGTATAATTACCTCCTCTAGATATTAAGCACGCATCCCCTACAGCCTACGCGACTGCACTCTAGCGTTGAACAGAGGAAACATTTGTATGTAGTTACCACAATCCATCGTAATTAAAAAAAGCGAGTCCACTCTTGTATTGCTTGTTAACGTTAAGACACGTTATTCTTAACTTCAGCGTTGACACACTTTTACGGCAGAGGCAGGCAAACACACTGCAGAAAAGTAAGAGCAAGTTGAATGGGATACATAATTAGCGTAATTACATCGTGCAAACAACATTAGGCCAAAGGAGAAAACTACAACTTGGAGTAAAAAAAAAATAGAAATAATAGATGAACTTTAGAGAAGGAAATTATCACAATACTCTCGAAAATACATTCTGTAATAGCTTTTCTATGTTGAAATCATAAGTAAAACTTCTCCAATTACACTGAACAACAAGAATTTTGCTCCGATTTAAAACAATGTGTCCCTTATGGTTTGGTGTGCGCTGAATCCGAAAATGCATCCCTTTTTTCGTATCACGTAAGGTTTTTAAGATATAATATGATTTCTCTTTTCGATGAGCGCTCCCCCAAGAAACATCTGGCGCGGATTGGGAGTTGTAAACCAAAACAAAAGCTAATGCATTTTATGAGTCTATGACTTATTTCCGAGTTCTTGTGATTGTTGGCATGTTCTTTTGTACTTCTAATAAATAAACAGATATTGATCTCTTCTTTTCAGTAAATTTCAAACAGTTCAAAGTGACGTCTATGCAATGGGCAACCAAGGGTGTGGTTTTTAGTATTTAGAAGAAAAATTTATTATTTTGAGTAAAGGTGATTTAAAAAAGGGCATTTTAATCGTTCCATGAATTCACAAAGTAATGGCTGATTCTTTGTTTGACGTCTGTTACAGAAAAAAAAAAAAAAACATGCCGAGCTTTCAAAGATGTTTGCTCAAATTTATTTGGAAATTCTAGGGTTACACAACTAAATAGAACTTGTTGTGGAAACCATGTCAAGTGCATATGAGAACATGGGATGTAATATGTCTCTCAAAATACATTTTTTACATTCCCATTACATTACATTTCTTTCTTCCTAACTTTGGAGCAGTAAGCGACTAGCATGGGGAAAGATTTCATCAAGAAATATCTGAAATTGAAAGGCGATATAAAAGATCATCATCCATCATGCTTGCAGACTATTTTTTGTTTCTTGTAAAAGACAGTTCTGGGTCTAGTTTTAAACAGGCGCCACCTAGAAAATTCTTTGAATTGTAAGTTCAAATTCCGAGATTTTTTTTGTTATACGCATGAAATATTTTTATTGTTGTTGTGTTTTAAACTATGTAACATCATTTTTATATACAGTACAGATTTTGCAAGTATTATGAGGCATTTTGAATTTGTGTTGTAATTTTACCAGTAGCAGTGAAAAATTAAAAAAGGAAGTTTTTTCACAAAAAATTAAATTCATTTTCCCCGGAAAATGGTACATGATGAGGCAATTTGGACTTTGAATTAAAATTTAGGATAGATATATTATTAGTATTCAACTACTTTTATTTCGGAGCAAGACAAAGTAAACATTTCTTGTTCAATGTTATTTAAATAGTACAGAAACTTAAATGTCTTCAATTACCAAACGATATCTTTGAGAGACATATAAATTTGTTATTTATAATTCTTCACTTAACGGAACCTTTCTTCTAAAAAGGATATTCTGATCAGTTAAGTTAAAACTGTTTGTCAACGGTTCTGATTCAGAGATAATTATTGTTGATTAAAAAAGTTATCGGGAAAAATAATGATGTACGTAGCTTAGGCATAAATTATTCTCATAACTGGAAACATCAGCGGTTCCCAGCTAAACACAGTGTTGTTTTACAATCAGCAGAGAAAGATTAAATATTGAATTATTTAATACGGGTATATTTATGTACGATTGGGAACAATGAATATAATTATCTTCGCCATTTATTGACAGAAGTAATAACTAAAGAAGCCACACTGATAACAACAAATTATTGATCACTATTGATTCATAGTGTCAGATATCTTTGAACGCCAGTGTACCAGAGATACCTGGTGTCGCTCGTAGAAATATGTATAAGTAACAGAGTCTTTGACCTTTCCTTTACCGGTAGACAGTAATATTTATTTGAAGTTTATCATTCGCCGGATTGCTTGACTTCACTGCAGTCTCCGGTATCACAGGAAACAACATTTCATATAAACAGGATGAATGATACAGACAACCACAGTTCAAAATGCAAATTCTAACGTGAAGAGCGTAGCCTTATGTATAGACTAAAAGCGAAGATACAAGAAGAAATTTGTGTCACGAATGTTGTGTATACTTTACCATTAGCATCTTTGTGCATTCCGTAACAATTTGGTTCTTTATTTTGTTGAAATGTACAAACGATTGTACATTTAATTTAATTGAAATTTAAGTCTAAATAAATAATTTAATAACTTACTTACTTACAAATGGCTTTCAAGGAACCCGAAGGTTCATTGCCGCCCTCACATAAGCCCGCCATCGGTCCCTATCCTGTGCAAGATTAATCCAGTCTCTATCATCATATCCCACCTCCCTCAAATCCATTTTAATATTATCCTTCCATCTACGTCTCGGCCTCCCCAAAGGTCTTTTTCCCTCCGGTCTCCCAACTAACACTCTATATGCATTTCTGGATTCGCCCATACGTGCTACATGTCCTGCCCATCTCAAACGTCTGGATTTAATGTTCCTAATTATGTCAGGTGAAGAATACAAAGCGTGCAGTTCTGCGTTGTGTAACTTTATCCATTCTCCTGCAACTTCATCCCGCTTAGCCCCAAATATCTTCTTAAGCACCTTATTCTCAAACACCCTTAATCTATGTTCCTCTCTCAGAGTGAGAGTTCAATTTAATATCTACCTATATAAAATGAACTTTCGTTTTATGGATTACAAAATAAGATGCTTTGCTCATATTCCCAGATTCAAAACATTTCCGTTCACGCCCTGTAAGGTATATGTAATTAATTTTGCATAAACTTAAAGAAAACAGTTGTGTATTTTTTATTTTTTAGGAACATAGGTTAAGGGTGTTTGAGAATAAGGTGCTTAGAAAAATATTTGGGGCTAAACGGGATGAAGTTACAGAAGAATGGAGAAAGTTACACAACACAGAACTGCACGCATTGTATTCTTCACCTAACATAATTAGGAACTTAAAATCCAGACGTTTGAGATGGGCAGGGCATGTAGCACGTATGGGCGAATCCAGAAATGCATATAGAGTGTTAGTTGTGAGACCGGAGGGAAAAAGACCTTTAGGGAGGCCGAGACGTAGATGGGAGGATAATATTAAAATGGATTTGAGGGAGGTGGGGTGTGATGATAGAGACTGGATTAATCTTGCACAGGATAGGGACCGATGGCGGGCTTATGTGAGGGCGGCAATGAACCTTCGGGTTCCTTAAAAGCCTTTTGTAAGTAAGTAAGTAAGTAAGTATTTTTGTAATCATGTATCGTATTTTTCTATTTACGAAATACTAATTATAATCATTATCATAATCATCAAGAAGAATTAAGTCTTCAGTTTGTTTCATTTTCATGAAATAAGAATATTTTGAGCCTACTACAGCCATATCTTCCTTGGTTTGCCTAGTTTTCTGTTTTCCTCACAATCTGTTAGTATCCCTTTACATAAACATTTTAAAGCCTTTTTCATGTGTTGTTTCAGTTTATTACTGGGCCATCTTCTTTTATCTGCTAATATATGCTAACTCTTTAATGAGACTCTGGGCAAATTTTCACCCTTAAAATATTTCTTCATTGTCCATTCAGGCGTAAAAACGTTAAGCTTCTAACAAGAAGAGTTACATGTTCTCCCACACATTCTCATGCCTAGAGTGGGTAGAATTTTGACAGTGTGATGCAATTAAAACTAGAACATCTCCTACAGGATAATCGATGACCTTATTTCGGTAGATATAAGAAAACATAGGAGCTCAAATGTAACTTATAGGAAATTAATATTAATCAGAATAAAGTGTATTTTCTGCACAAAGTTATATATTGTAATGGAGAATAGCCATAAGTATAGCTGAAATTACATTAAATAAAATTGAAAGAAATATAACAAAACATTGATATTAAACTTTTATCTTTCTGATAAAATTTCTATTAGATAAGAAAAACAATTATAGAAATTGGTGGAGTTATTTTGTATATTGTAATAACAAGAACAAACCACAATAACAATAGAACGTGATAGTGATGCTTTTTCTATTAATATTTTGTTTACTACTCCTTTTATTTTTATTGAAGTAAGGTGTTTTAGTTATTTAGAAAAGCTAATATCTTCGTCGCCTATGGTGAATGTAGAAAAAATGCAATGTCATCTTGCGACTTGTAATAAGCTCAGAAATATCCTGAGAGACGTCAGACGTCTCGAAAACTGTTAGCAAACCTTCTTAACCTATTAAAGAAAACTGGAAGTGTGACACTCCGCAAACGTGTCCGAAACAAATACGTGATGGAGAAGATGGTGAATTAATGTTATAGCAGTTGAAGCAATCCCACAAGTTAGTTCCCGTGATACACCTGCTTCATTACAGCCTATCTTTGCCGGTTAGTGACCGTTAAATTTCAAGTGGCTTATCTTAGCCGTGGGATCAGAGTATTAAAATGATTACAACCTTATGCCGTCTCTCTTCCCCTGCACCACAAATTGTGACGTTGCAAAGAGGCAGATACTAGAGTACTTGCTGAGCAACTTTTATAATATAAATTATTGAACGATCTACTGGATAATAGCGAAATATGATCACAAATTCAGCTTAACGCCACAACATCATGTTTAAGAATTCGTCAATTATATTATAAACAACCAAACGCTTCAGCACATAAAAATTCGCCAGTGTTAAAAATGTATTCAATTTTAAATGAAATATGTAAAACATGGGATCTAGATTTCAGCGTTATTTTACATTAAATATAATCATTTTCATATTAA